>NW_027476111.1:930375-1240500 GCF_051020955.1 Megalopta genalis | reverse complement strand
TGTCATTTTAATCAGATAAGGAGGCGCAGCGCGTGCCGCAACACACGTATTCGCAGACTCCGTCGAACCTTAGTATTCGCGTAGCGAGAAAATTGATAAATTACAAGGACATAGCAATATCACGGCATCAGTGATGACACACTAAACTTATGGCAGGACGAGAGAAACTACTGCAACTTCTTAAAAATTTTTTCTAGATGATAGAAAGACTACTATACTAAACAATAACTAAATTACTTTGATACAATTTTGCTATTACAGTAGACCTCCGTTTATCCGACATAGTAACATGTTTACCGACAAGTGGATGTCAGGAACGATGCCCCTCTTATCCGACTCTAGTCTACGCGACATACCGATTATAGGACGCACTGTTTTTGCTTCTTACTTAAAAATTCTAGCATAGTCTTCCTGCGAAGAATGTGAAATAAGTAACGATTTAATTAAGTTATTCGTATCTGTTTGATTCATCCAGAAACTACAGGGTGTTCCACAATTATTTTAACAGCCGAAAATGGGGGGTAGCTGAGGTCATTTGAAGTAACTTTTTCCTTTGCGAAAATGCAATCTGGAGCTTTGTTTACGAGTTATTAACGAAAAATACTGGCCAATGAGAGGTGACGGTGCGAGGGAGAGGGTCCGCGAGAGAGTCCGCAGCACGAGGCTTTGACAGAAGGTCGGGACGGACTCGAGCTGCGTTAGAAGTATTGAACAATTCACAAGGTGAGAACTTTCCAGATTTTTTGTACTACATAACAGTGATATTTTTAAGAAAAATGCTGTTCACCTCTACTTTAGAACGTCTGAAAAATATTTACTAATTTTTCGGACCCGAAATAATATGAAGTTTAACCGTGACAGCCGTTTTAATTTTCTGGTGTGCATGACACCTCGTGTGTACCATATGAAATTTTTATGCAAGGCGAATGATTTGCAAAGCTGATTTAATAATAAATAATCGCGTTAAGGGACGTAAAGGATTTGTTTATTAGAGAGATATGAAAAATATTATCAGTAACCCATGTAGTTGAGGATGCATTTGCTGGCTGAAATTCACTATGTCGAAGGACACTGACCTCGTACAACGTACAGCTGATCTTTCACTGCACTGTCACCAAACACTGATCACTTAATTAATCACTGATAATCCGAAACACTCGTGGATATTACGAAAGATGACTGAGACGCGTTTGCAGATAATCATTTATACGACGCGTTCGCGGATAATCTTTTATTCGACGCGTTCGTTCGGCAGTCGACGTTTAACTGCCAAAAAATCGAGGCCTCGACCGTGGGCCCTTGTCGTTCGGTCGTCCGAGGAAATAACGCCCGATACCATTTTCTTCGAAGCGCAGGGTACCGCCATATCAAATAAACAAGATATACCGAAACGTAAACTGTGTCCGACCCGCTGTCACCGACGGTACCCTGCGCTCTTAGAACGTAATTAATGGCCGTGCGAAGAAAATGGTATCGGGTGTCATTTCCTCGGACGGCCGAACGACGAACAACAAAGGCCCACAGTCAAGGCCTGAATTTTTCGGCAGTGAAACGTCGACTTCCGAACGAACGCGTCGAATAAACGATTATCCGCGAACGAGTCTCAGTGATCTTTCTTAATATCCACAAGTGATTCGGATTATCAGTGATTAATTAACTGATCAGTGTTTGGTGACAGTGCAGTGTAAGTGAACTTCGTAAATAACCATACCAGAGATTCCACCGACAGTATCCCTCGAATGTTGCGGTCATCGACCTGGGATCAGCTGCTCGTTGTACGAGGTCAGCACGTACGAGTCAGCAAATGCATCCTCAACTAAATGGGTGAGTTTCTTTTATCGATAATATTTTTCATATTTCTCTAAAAAACAAATCCTTTACATGCCTTAACACGATTATTTATTATTAAATCAGCTTTGCGAATCATTCGTTGAATTCTGTTCGTACACGGAATTATTTAAATTAAAATATCATTTACGAACTTTGTTAATCTTCACTGCACACCTTGCATAAAAATTTCATATGGTACACGGAAGGTGTCATGCACACCAGAAAATTAAAACGGCTGTCACGGTTAAACTACATATTATTTCGAGTCCGAAAAATTAGTAAATATTTTTCAGACGTTCTAAAGTAGAGGTGAACAGCGTTTTTCTTAAAAATATCACTTTTACGTAGTAAAAAAAATCCGGAAATTTCTCGCTTCGTGACTTGTTCAATACTTCGAACGCGGCTCGAGTCCGTCCCGACCTTCTGTCAAAGCCTCGTGCTGCGGACTCTCACGCGGATCCTCTCTCTCGCGCTGTTACCTCTCACTGGCCAGTGTTTTTCGTTAATAACTCGTAAACGAAGCCGCAGATTGCATTTTCGCAAAGGAAAAAGTTACTTTAAATGACCTCAGCTACCCCTCATTTTCGGCTGTTAAAATAATTGTGGAACACCCTGTATATTGTGTCCTGGAATGTTGGACACATTTGTAATCGAATCGATACCAAATCGATACGTATCGATACCAGTCCAAATAGTATCAAAGATGTAGGTAAATAAAGTATCGACACCTGTTTAATACCTTACAGAAGTATCGATACCTGTTTCATATCTTACAAAGGTAACGGTACTTGTTTGAGACAATCTGTGAGAAATTTTATCCCCCTTATATATCTTTCGAAATGTTCAATATCCATTTCATAATTCACTGAAATATTTATATATCTCAGATATTAAAAATTATTAAAATAATAATTGTAATAATATTAAACTAAAGTTCTCATTTTCATCTTTAAACTATACAACTAATTCAGATTACAATTTTTATTGAATTGGAATCTGTTATTGATGATCGGAAGAATATGTCCTACTATAATAAAATTTTGTTTTATATTCACCATAAAACCATATTTCTGTATGGTAATTATCTATATCTATGAGGTAGTAGTATTCAATAACATATGACTTATTTAATAATTTTGATTTGTTTATTAAAAACAAAGATATATAAAGTAGATATTAATACAACTACTAAAAAATTATATTTTATTAACTCTATTTTCTTTTAGTCCATTTCTCTTTTTATAAATCAGTCTTAGAGAACACGCGTTTTGCCGACACTGAAGTAGGCATTATTCATATGGGCAGGCCGGCCGGGGTCCCCGGCGTGCTCCGTTATCGAGCGCGGCCGGGGATACCTGGCCGTTGACTGGGGCGGCACCGTGGTTGTGGCGATCTACGCACCTCCGAGGTGGTCCCTCGTGGAGTATGAACAGTATCTGGACGTGGTGGGGAGATGCGTCTCTCGCTGCCAGCCACGTCCGGTGCTGGTCCTGGGGGACTTCAACGCCAAGTCTTCAGCTTGGGGTTCCCCCAGGACGGACCCGAGGGGCCGGGAGGTGCTTGATTGGGCGGCGGGACTCGGGCTCTGTCTTCTAAACACGGGCTCGGTCCATACGTGCGTGCGGTATAACGGGGGGTCCATCGTTGACCTGTCATGGGCAACGCCCCCGGCCGTGCGCCGTATTACGGGGTGGAGGGTGGCGGAGGAGGTCGAGACGCTGTCCGACCACAGATACATTGTTCTCGGCCTCTCCGCCGCCCCATCGACGCCCCGACGTCGCCCCGCTGATGAGGGATCGCCTCAGCCACGGTGGGCGCTGAAGCGCCTCGACCAGGACGCACTGATGGCGGCAGCCCACGTCGTGGCCTGGCCGGCAACACCGGCCGGGCCAGTCGACGGGACAAGGGAGGCCCATTGGTTCCGGGGCGCAATGACGTCGATTTGCGACGTCGCCGTGCCCCGGGCCAGGGTCTTCCCGAGGAAGGCGGTGTACTGGTGGTCGCGCGCGATAGCGGATTTACGCACAGAGTGCGTCCGCGCGCGACGCCAGTACGCCCGCGCTCGTCGACGACGACGTTCCGACGTGGAGCTGGCTATCCAGCTGTATGGGCGACACAGGGAGAAGGTGGTCGCCCTGCAGCTGGCCATCAGGCAGGCGAAGAGCCAGGCCTGGCGCGACTTTCTCGGGTCTCTGAACCGAGATCCGTGGGGGCGCCCATACAAAATGGCGATGGGACGTTTACGTCCCTGGGCGCCCCCTCTGACGGAAAGCCTGGATCCGGGGATGCTCGGACGGGTCGTGGACGCGCTATTCCCCGTCAGCGGGGAGGCGTCCCGGCCCGTCCCTCAGCTAGAGGGACATGAGTGGTCCCCGGATCTGGAGGTCGCGCCGGAGGAAATGGCCGGGGTAGTCAAATGGCTTCGGGGCAAGAATACTGCCCCGGGGCCGGACGGTATCCCCGGCCGGGTCTGGTTGCTTGCCATGAGCGTCCAGGGCGGGAGGCTCAGAAGCCTCTTCTCCGGGCTCCTGAGGTCCGGGGTGTTCCCGGACCTCTGGAGGAGAAGTCGGATGGTCCTCTTAAAGAAGGATGGGAGGCCTGCGGATTCTCCCTCCGCGTACCGGCCCATTTGCCTCCTGGACGAGGTGGGTAAGATCTTTGAAAAGATCATTGCTGCCCGCCTCGCCAGGCACCTGTCCCGCGTAGGCCCCGATCTGGCGGACTGCCAGTTCGGCTTCCGGGAGGGGCGATCGACGGTCGACGCAATCGACCGTCTAAAGTCCCTCTCGGACAATGCCGTGGCACGGGGCGGGGTGTGCTTGGCGGTGTCGATCGACATCGTCAATGCGTTCAACACCCTGCCGTGGTCCGCCATTAGGGAGGCCCTGGTTGAACACCAGGTGCCTCCCTATCTGAGGCGGGTGATCGGGGCCTACCTGCGGGACAGGTGGGTGGAATACCCGGGCCGGTACGGGACGATACGGAGGGAAGTGGACTGCGGGGTCCCACAGGGGTCCGTGTTAGGACCACTCCTGTGGGACCTGGGATATAACGCAGTCCTGGAGAAGGCCTCCCTGCCCGGCGGTGCCACCCTTGTCTGCTATGCGGACGACACGTTGGTGGTCGCCGTCGGGAACACCTTCGAGAGGACCATCCGACGAGCAGAGGTTGCGGTGGCAGCCGTCGTCGCGAGGATCCGCGATCTGGGGCTGAAAATAGCCCCGGAGAAGGCCGAGGCTGTCTGGTTTCACGGACGGCCTCGGTCTCGGCCACCGGCCAGATCGTGGATCCGGGTTGGAGAAGCCTGCGTCGAGGTGAAGTCCGAGTTGAAATATCTCGGACTGATCCTCGACAGCCACTGGTGCTTCGATGCGCATCTCGACCGTCTCGTCCCCCGAGTCGAAAAGGCGGCGGCCTCTTTGGGCCGCCTGCTGCCCAACCTCGGGGGACCGGGAGATTTGGTGCGCCGCCTATACCTGGGCGTGGTGCGGTCCATGGCCTTGTACGGCGCCCCGATCTGGGCGCCGTCCGCGAGGGCAAGCCGGCGCATCACTTTGTTGTTGCGCCGGCTTCAGAGGCAAATGGCCCTTCGCCTCATACGGGGTTACCGCACCACGTCTACCGTGGCGGCGCTTGCTCTGGCGGGAGAAATTCCCTTCGAGCTGCAGGCGGCGATGCGCGCCTATGTTTATAGGCGCATATGCATCGCTGGCCGGGCTCGGGGGGACCCGCCGGAGCAGGAGGCGGTCCAGTGCTTCGAGCTCCAGGCTCGGGGACTTGCGCTCGCCAGATGGCATGCGGAGCTCTGTTCTCATGCCGGCGAGCGCGTCCCTGGGGCTCTCCTGCCGCACTTCACCTCGTGGCGGGAGAGGCGGTTTGGCAGGCTCACCTACCGTGCGACGCAGGTATTCACCGGGCATGGCTGCTTCGGTGTCTACCTGTGTCGCATCGGTCGGGAAGCGACGACGGTGTGCCACCACTGCGGCGCGGAGGAGGACTCGGCGCAGCATACACTGGAGGTATGCCCCGCCTTTTCAGTGCTGCGCCGAGTCCTAAGACGGGAAGTTGGTCGCGACCTCGCTCTCTCCAGCTTAGTTGGGGCCATGCTGGAGAGCCCGAGAAAATGGGCGGCAGCCATCGCCTTCTGCGAAGAGGTGATGCTGCAGAAGGAGGCTGCCGAGCGGGGTCGCCGTGAGCGGGGGGTGCGGCGTGTGCGCCCACGCCTAGAGCCCCCCTCCCCGAGCAGATGAGAATAGGCGGGCGGCGGGTGTACCAGATTACTGGTTTAATTGCCCGCCGCCCGCCACCCCCCCCCCAACTGAAGCTGTCCTCCCCATAGTGGGAGTGACGAGGCGGTGTGGGATGCGGTCCCCCGCACCGCCGAAGCAAGATGATTCATGGGGGGAGTATAAATCTCCTCCCCGGGACGCGGCCGGCCACCGCCATTCCATCCTGGTGGCCGGCCAGGCGGGGGGGAGCCGCGGTTGTGTTCTTTGAGAGTTCCCGTGGCTCCCCCGCTACTCGCCAGCGCCCTAGGCCGCCGTGGGGCTTTTAGCGGGTCGAAACCCGCACTACCCCCGCCCCGCCCTTCGGGCGGGACGGGGGTGTCTGACCAGCAGATTTCCCCCACGTTAAACAAAAAAAAAAAAAAAAAAAAAAAAAGTAGGCATTATTCAAAAATATTTTTTGGACACGCAAATATTTTGCTGTATTTTTTTACAGTATCTTTCCAAAAGATGAATGGATCTAGCTTTCTTAAATGGTTCTCTTAAATGATTTTCTAACTGTACCTGAATACAGTTTTGTCTCGTCTCGTTGTAGCGTCTTTTGTTTCGTCTCGTCCATTTGTTTACAGTTGACACGGTGAGTGAGACGGGCTACGATTGAGTGAAATATTGTATTGAAAATCATGTGAGTAATTTATGTAATTCGAACTTCAACGCTCGACACTCGTCGTCGGCGTAATTTGAACCGCTTCAATTTTTCACTTGCTCTGAATAATTTGATTCTTGGACAGAATTATCAAATATAATTGTTATAATGAATCGAGGCTCGTGGTATCCGTTTTGATAATTATTTAATAAGATATGATGAATACAATTAGGTTATGTCTCTCCGTGGACATTTCTAGTTACTTAATCTAGCAGGAGTACGCTCCCACGACGACGACTGCTCTTACACTGTCTTTGTGTAGTGCTCCGACGGAAGCAGGAGAATACATATCAAGTACTATTGACAATTAAATATACAGAAATTAAAGTTTATACAAAATAAATACTAAGAATATTTTAAAGATTATTTTGATGTTCAATATTTTAGTGTGTACAGAAATTTAGATACAGATGATAACTAGAAAAGACTCAGTAACAAGCACGCAGTAGTTAACTTTTCATTCTTACAAGGCACAATAACTCGATCGAAAACTACTATTTATATTTTGTTAAATATTTTGTGTTCCTTATATATTTTAATTCTAATAAAATTCGTATTTATGTAAAAGACATCAACATATATATTAAATGTTTTTTACGAAGTGCACCATAGATAAAAAAAACCATGTAACTTGTCGAAAACTTCGGACGCCACTTTAATGGGCACAGTAATTAACACTTTTTTTTTTTTTATTTAACGTGGAGGAAATTTGCTCGCCAGATACCCCCGCCCCGCCCGGGGGAGCGGGACGAAGGTAGTGTGGGGATTGACCCACTAAAACCTCCACGGCGACCTGAGGATGCTGTACCGATCGCTGGCGATTCAACGGGGGAGCCACGGGAACTCTTGAAGAACACTACCGCGGCTCCCCTTCGCCTGGTCGGCCATCAAGATGGTAAAGATGGCCGGCCGCGTCCCGGGGGGAGATAAATCCTCCCCCCTAAAATCCATTTAAATTCGGCGGCGCGAGGGGTCGCACCCCGCACCACCCCGACACGGCGACCGCGCGATAGGTGACCAGGGCCCCCGCCCTGAACACAGCGGCCGCCGGGGGGACGACGAGTATATTGGAGGAGGATCACAGTTAACCCTCGCCTCCTTCAGGCGACTCGTCATCCCCCACTCCCAACAGTGGAGGTCCTCCTCTGTTGGCGGGCGGCGGGCAATGAAACCAGCATGTTCTGGTACACCCGCCGCCCGCCTACTCTCAGCTGCCCGGGGTTTCTCGGCGTGGGCGCGCACGCCGTCCCCGGGCACGTCGGGCGGGATCTGTAAGCTCCCGATCCCGCTCGGCAGCCTCCTTCCACGACATAACCTCCTTGCAGAAAGAGATTGCTGCCGCCCACTTCCCCGGGCCCACCAGCATGGCCCCAACTAGGCTGGAGAGTGTGAGGTCGTGGCCGACTTCTCGTTTTAGAACTCGGCGCAGCGCTGAAAAGGCGGGACAATCCTCCAGCGTGTGCTGCGCCAAGTCTTCCTCCGCGCCACAATGGTGGCACACAGTCGTCGCATCCCGCCCGATGCGACACAGGTAGACACCGAAGCAGCCATGCCCGATGAACACCTGCGTCTATCGGTAGGAGAGCCTACCATGCCGTCTCTCCCGCCATGAGGTGAAGTGCGGCAGGAGAGCCCCGGGGACACGCTCGCCGGCGTGGGAGCGAAGCTCGGCACGCCATCTGGCGAGCGCTAGTCGCCGGGCCTGGAGCTCGAAGCCCTCGACCGTCTCTCGCTCCGGCGAGGCCCCTCGAGCACGGCTGGCGATGCTAGTGCGCCCATAAACGTAGGCGCGCACCAGCGCCTGAAGCTCGAAGGGAAGTTCTCCCGCCAAAGCAAGCGCCGCCACGGTTGACGTGGTGCGGTAACCTCTTATGAGGCAGATGGCCATCCGCCTCTGCAGCCGGCGCAAGACAGCGTGTTGCGCCGGCTGGCCATCACGTACGGCGCTCATATTGGGGCACCCTATAAAGCCATAGACCGCACCACGCCCAGGTATAGGCGGCGCACCAAATCTCCCGGTCCCCCGAGGTTGGGCAGCAGACGGCCCAAAGAGGCCGCCGCCTTTTCGACTCGGGGGACGAGACGGCCGAGATGCGCACCGAAGCTCCAGCGGCTGTCGAGGATCAGTCCGAGATATTTCAACTCGGACTTCACCTCGACGCAGGCTTCTCCAACCCGGACCCACGATCTGGCCTGTGGCCGAGACCGAGGCCGTCCGTGGAACCAGACAGCCCCGGCCTTCTCCGGGGCTATTTTGAGCCCCAGATCGCGGATCCTCGCGACGACGGCTGCCACCGCAACCTCTGCTCGTCGAATGGTCCTCTCGAAGGTACTCCCGATGGCGACCACCAACGTGTCGTCCGCGTAGCAGACGAGGGTGGCACCGTCGGGCAGGGAGGCCTTTTCCAGGACCGCGTTGTAACCCAGGTCCCACAGGATCGGTCCTAAAACGGACCCCTGCGGGACCCCGCGGTCCACTTCCCTCCGTATCATCCCGTACCGGCCCGGGTATTCAACCCATCTGCCCCGCAGGTAGGCCCCGATCACCCGCCTCAGATAGGGAGGCACCTGGTGATCGACGAGGGCCTCCCTAATGGCGGAACAGGGCAGGGTGTTGAACGCATTGTCAATGTCAATGGACACCGCCAAGCACACCGCACCCCTTGCCACGGCATTGTCCGAGAGGGACTTGAGACGGTCGATAGCGTCGACCGTCGATCGCCCCTCCCGGAAGCCAAACTGGCAGTCCGCCAGATAGGGGCCGTTGCGGGACAGGTGCCTGGAGAGGCGGGCAACAATGATCTTCTCGAAGATCTTGCCCGCCTCATCCAGGAGACAAATGGGCCGGTACGCGGAGGGAGAATCCCCTGGCCTCCCATCCTTCCTCGACAGGACCATCCGACTTTCTCTCCATAGGTCGGTGAATGTCCCCGACCTCAGGAGCCCAGAGTAGAGGCTTCTCAGCCTCCCCCCCAGGATGCTCGTGGCGAGCAACCAGACCCAGCCGGGGATACCGCACGGCCCCGGGGCGGTATTCTTGCCCCGGAGCCATTTGACGACCCCGGCCAACTCCTCCGGCACGACCTCAAGATCCGGGGATCACTCATGTTCCTCTGGCTCAGGGACGGGCCGGGACGCCTCCCCGCTAACGGGGAATAACGCGTCCACGACCAGCCCGTGCAGCCCCGGATCCAGGCTCTCCGTCACGGGGGGCGCCCAGGGACGCAATCGTCCCAATGCCATCTTGTATGGGCGCCCCCACGGATCTCGGTTCAGAGAACCGATGAGATCGCGCCAGGCCTGGTCCTTCGCTCGCCTGATGGCCAGCTGCAGAGCGACCACCTTCTCTCTGTATAGCCCGTACAGCTGGGCAGCCAGCACGTCGTCCGTTCGTCTTCGTCGACGGGCGCGAGCGTACTGGCGTCGCGCGCGGACGCACTCGGTGCGTAAATCCGCTATCGCTCGCGGACGCACTCGGTGCGTAAATCCGCTATCGCGCGCCACCACCAGTACACCGCCTTCCTCGGGAAGACCCTGGCCCGGGGCATGGCGACGTCGCAAACCGACGTCATTGCGCCCCGGAACCAATGGGCCTCCCCATTCCCGTCGACTGGCCCGGCCGTTGTTGCTGGCCAGGCCACGACGTGGGCTGCCGCCATCCGAGCGTCCTGGTTGAGGCGCTTCAGCGCCCACCACGGTTGAGGCGAACTCTCATCGGCGGGGCGACGTCGGGGTGTCGGTGGTGGGGCGGCGGAGAGGCCGAGAACTATGTATCTGTGGTCAGACAGCGTCTCGACCCCTTCCGCCACCCTCCACCCCGTAATACGGCGCGCGGCCGAGGGCGTTGCCCACGAAAGGTCAACGATGGACCCCCCGTTATGCCGCACGCACGTATGGGCCGAGCCCGTGTTCAGGAGGCAGAGCTCCAGTCCCGCCGCCGCATCCAGCACCTCCCGGCCCCTCGAGTCAGTCCCGGGGGAACCCCAAGCCGTGGACTTGGCATTGAAGTCCCCCAGGACCAGCACCGGACGGGGATGGCAGCGGGAGACGCATCTCCCTACCCCGCCCAGATACTGCTCAAACTCCTCGAGGGACCACCTCGGAGGTGCGTATATCGCCACAACCGTGGTGCCGCCCCAATCGACGGCCACGTATCCCAGGCCGCGCTCGATAAGCGAGCACGGCGGGGACCCCGGCCTCCCAGCCCAAATAATCGCGGCGGAGCCAATCGAGTCCCCCATCCAGTGTGGATGTTTGGGGACCCTGTGCGGACCCTGTGCCGCCACGATTGCCAACCCGGCACCCCGCTCGGCCAGGCATTGAAACAGGAGATCCTGCGGTCAGGCCGAGCAGTTGAGGTTGGCTTGTATTATCGGGCCCGGGGGCCCCATTACACAGCCGTGTCCATCGCCGTCACGGCCGCGGATGCGGTGGCGTCTGGGACTTTAATGGCCCCATCCGCCCTCGCGGGCGCGGCGGCAGCATCAGGCGATGCTGCCTTTCCGTTGCTGGCCACGGTGGTCGCTGCCTTGGCCATCGTGGTTTTCCTCCCTTTATTATTTATCCTGGCAGACGGCCTTTGGCCGCCTCCCTTGCCTCGCCTCGCACTGGTAGGACATGCCCGGCTGCCGAGGCGGTGACCAGACGGCTTGTCCGCGCCCTCACAAAGCGGACAATTTAGCGTGGCCGTACAGGCTGCCACCTTATGGTCCCGAGTGCCGCATCTATAACAGCAGTCGGACCTATCCTCGGCAGAAGTGCACCGCTGACTGGTGTGACCAACACCAAGGCAACGGTAACACTGCAGAGGCCAGGCACTCTGGGCCTCCACGGCTGCCTGTGTCCAGCCGACGGTTATCCGGCCCGCGACAGCAACCTTGCGAGCGGCCGCGGCAGGACATCGGACCCAGAGGGTGCCCAATCCCGAGGGGGAAGACCGGATTTCGCCGGTATTGATGTCCCCTTCGCTGCACCCGCCCACGCGGGCAACAGCCGCAGCGACCTCCGCCGGCGTGGTCGCATCGACCATGCCGCACACCCTAAGGTCGACTTCTTGGACCGGGCGCGCGACCTTTACGCCGGTTCCCGCCAGCGCTTCCGCCACTTTTGTGGCGAGGACGGTGGCCTTGGCGGCCCCATTGGTGCCAGGGACCTCCAAAATTATCCCCCCAGTCACCGCCCTTCGCGACCTCAGCGGGACGATGCCAATTTCTGACAGGTCCACCTTGGACCTGGCAGTGGCCATTGCCTGCGCGTAGGTCATCTCCACGCCAGACGGAACCGTTATGGTAACCGCAGCTGTGCGTGGCGGACGTGGAGGCAGGGGTGTCTTCCTGGCGGCCGCCGGGACCACCCGTCCTTTTTTATTCGTAGCCGCAGTGGCTTTGGCAGCCGCCTTTTTGGCCTTCCGGCCAACCACCTGAGACCACGCCTCCTGGGGTGGAGGCGCGGCGAAGGGTGGCGCCAGTTCTGCTCGCGTGCGTGCGGGCTCCGTCTGGGCCGCTTTAGCCGCCCCAGGTTTCCCACCTTTCTTTTCCTTCTTCGCCCTCCGCCCCACCCTGTCCGAAGACTGTGAGGGGACGGACGGCCCAGGTGCCATCGATCGCAGGGCCGTGTCCGCTCGCGGCGCGAGCTCCCTCCTGAATGACGCCAATTTGGCGTCTATCAGGGCGCCTATTTGCGCCAGAAAATCTGCGGGCGCAGCCGCAGGTGGGGGCGAGGACTTTTCTTGCCCGGAGCGATGGCAATCCCGGGCGCCGACGATCGGCGGCGACACTGAGCCCTCTCCTGGGCGCGGCGGCGGAGGCATTGCGGCAGCAGCCGTTCTCGCCTCCACCACCTGCCGGAGCCGGGCCACCTCCGTCCGCAGCTCCGTCATTTGCCCCCTGAGGACGGCATTTTCGGCCTCCAGGACACGCGTGGCGTCGGTAGCTGACCTCACTGCCAGCTCGGACACCCCCACCCTGCCGTTTAAGGCGACCACCCTCGGGGCGCGGGCCAAGTTGCCCTCCAGCCCCCTTGACACGCCGGAGATCCTGGCCACCTCATCCAGGCTCTCCAATATAGCGGCCGCTACTTGCCCCGTCGGACGGTTGCGGAAATCTTGCGCAATATCCGTCTCGTCCGGTAGCGGGATGCTTGACCGCGACGGTCTCGGCACGGGGGCACCCGGGTCAAAGATTGCCGCCACCTCCCTTGCCTCGGCCTCCAACTGCGAGGCCTCGGCCAGCATAAGTTTGGCCTCTGCGAGGCCATCATAGTCGCCAGTCGTCGGCGGCCGGCCTCTCTTTCTCCCCGACGACGTGCCCGGGACGCTCTGCGATGAGTGGTGGGAGGAGACAGAGAAATCTGATTCCTCTCCCTCATCGCACTCACCAAGGCCCGCTGCGGTCCTCTTTGTGCCGCGTGTTGCCGAATGCCTCCGCGACACCGGCACTATACATCTTTTGAGGCGCACGATAGGCCCGCGCACCTCCCCCTCACGCTCGTTCCCCCCCATCCTGGTTATTTGTAAAGAAGAATCCATAATTGGTCCCACGAGTGTGGTCGGAAAGAAGGTCTCCCCGGACAGAGCCGCCATACCCGGGGAAGGCTAATACACCCGGGGGTCGCCAGGTACCCTGGGGTTGTCCGCTAAAGATTGGTGCACCCACCAACCATAGCTGGCGCTTGCTCCAGCTACACCCTCATCACCGCGCAACACTGCTTGGGGCTAGGGATTTTTTAGAGAGGTTGTCATCCTCGCGGCCCGGACGGTTAAGGCAAGACCCCCGTTCCTGTAAAACATGACCACAGGTTTACGGTATGTGTCCGACTTTAGTTGGCCCCTCACCTCAAGCCACTCCGGCATGGTTGAACCTGCCAAGGAATAAATTCCCCGCCGACACAGCCTTGAGGATCATTAGGGCACGAAGCCCCCCCACCACGACAAGGTAGCGGACACGGGGGGGACAGTAATTAACACTAACTTATCCTATCGGACTATCACACTGAACTGGAAATTAACAGTCATGGAACCCATGTAATATCGGTTTTAAACAATGGTATGTTGCAAATTTATATAGAAACAGGATTTTGTTTGTAATTAGTTTTAACGTATGCCAATTTTTTGTCGGATACTGTGTGTGACGGCCACGGCGACGGGCACCGCACCGCGCTTGGCGAGCGGGTACCGCGGGGACGAAAACGGCGGCCGACCCGTTGGCGACAACGGTCTTTTGTCCATCATTTGTTCGAACAGTCGAACTACGAATGACGAGACCCGGGTGTTAAAAGTCAGTCGAACGTTGACTCTCGAGCGATCATGAATAAACGGTTTATCACGAACGGCTCTCGATTATTCCTCCCGACTCCCACACTGTACTACCCCGAAACGAAAACGGGGGTGCCTAGGACGCATAATCGGAGACTTGAGACCAAGCAGCCACACCTTCCTATCTTTATTTATTTTATAAAAACAATTTTATGAATATTGATTTGTTTTTGTTCTCGAACCATGTAGCTGCGTGTTGATAATTAAATGGTACTTTTATTTGTCCGACAAATTCTCGACGAATAAAATTATTTATTTCGTACTCGTCGAATAAAGATACTTATTTTATTCGGACTCTCCAATATCCAATAAAGATGAAGTATCTTTTGTTCGAAACGTTTTTATAATTTATTATCTAAATAATGTACAACTTTGCGGGGTTATCATTTGTTTCACAATTACAATCACCTGCAATTTTTAATATCTTTTTTTTATACAGCAAATTATACAGCATACTATTCGGAAGATGCAAATGAATGTCAGCATAAATTATCCTGCAAAAATATCGTACAGTATACATGATGAAATAGTCGAAAATGTAAAATGCTAGATGTTTTTAATCGAGTAGTATATATATTTAACCGATGGAAAAGTTTCAGTCATATTACTACGAGATCGATTAATATTGTATAAAAAACATAACATCGTCAGACATAATATAAAATTCGTTTATTAGAAGTAAGTTAAAAAGATCAAATATTTAAATTATGGAAAAAATTATAACTTAAATTACATTACACACACAGCTACTGCAGTAACTCGAAATTTTATATTATTTTCACGATTCCCTTAGTTTCGTTAATATCATTTAGTCCAAGTAGACTAACAAATATACGATCAAACCCTACCAGAAAATCTGACAAATTTAAAACACTGATTGCAATAGATTATGTATTGAGGAACAGTCTTTTCTCTATTCCTGCGAAAAAGAAACATATCAATTATTTTTCTTCCTCATTATTGTGAACCACAATTTTCAACAAAGAAGAAGCTGACAAAATTCTTTAATATATTAGAAAAGATCTAGGGTTTATTTAGAAATGGTTTCATAAAAAAGAAACGAAATACGTCGAGATACACCATATGCTGTGCAATGCTTCGAAATGCTCGTTTACGATAACAATGGTAAAAAGAAACTGCGTGCTGCAGCATAGTTTTGGGACAGACCTCTCGTCCTCGACAGCAATTCCAGAGAATACTATTTTATGACACCCTCAAGTGGCTTTCTCGTTTATCAAGCCGTCAGAGGAATGACTAACAGACGACTCTAGGCAATAGATACGAACCTGTTCACGCTAGAGGCGAGCAGGACAAAGATGGCTCGCAACATCGAGATCCCATCGAATTAGCAAAGGACGAGAGAAATAGTATATGCTTTTTATAGAATTGTTCGATAAAATCCATTTAAGAAGAAATTATTTTTTAAAAATTGAACTAAGTACCAAAAAGAAATTTTGTAGGAATTACAGCCGGTTAAAACGACCGAGAATAATTGTAAAATTGCGTTTTTAAATTTTGTCTCATTTTGTCGATAACTGATTAGCATGCTGAAAATTTCATCGAAATCTGTAGAATACCATTCAAGTTACATAAGCTGATTTTGATGAAACTTATGGCAGGTTTAAGTCTTCGAAAAATATTTGAGGCGATCTTTTATCAGAAACCATTCGTATTGAAGATACCAGCGTGGCGGAGTGGTAATCATCGCCGCGAAGTGAGGGTATCGATATTTACAATGTGGCTGCGAATTTCGAATTGTTTCTGCAGTTCTATCGTTTTTTTAATCCTTCTTGAAGTCTAAATTGAAATCATTTTTGTATTCCTTGCATGTTAATTAAAGCCTGCTTAAACCGCAATTAAATAACTACAAGATGAGTACTATTAAACGTCAAGGTGTAGAACAAACTAGTATATCTTAATGCTCCTAACCGTATAATTAAATCAAAGATTTTAAACTTCAATTTCAAAATATTAATTTTATAACCTTACATTTGATTATAGTTCATCGGATGTTCATAGGAAGACTCATTTTTTTCGTAAATTAAATTTGAAAAATTGTTTTTTGCCAAATGTTACCTCTCTTCAGACCACCACTGCGCGATAGTGTCATGACAGCGTTTTCCACCCCGTGTGATCATTATTAATTTAATAGAATGCCCTTCGGACAAAGGAACGCCATAGCCATATTTCAAAGGTTAAATTAATTCAATGCTATCCGGTCTTCAAGGAAAAGTGCTACTCATATAGTGTAATTATTTACTCGCGCAGTCCTTCAGGACATTTAGAAAAATTGAAGAAATTAACAGAACGTTTCTGGAAAGCAGAAGTTACAAACTTGAAAACGTGATTGCCAACACTGCGAAGTAGCATGTTTGGGCATGTAATAGAAGAAGACAAGATAAAGTATGCCCTGTGAAAGTTTTTCGCGACCCAAAAACATAAAAAGTTTTTTATGACTCGCGGATTACTATCGCTGTTTTATAGAAAATTTTTCGGAAATTTTCAAACCGCTGGCCGTTTTACTAAAAGAAGAAAAAGAAAATTGAACGGGATCCATCTCAGAAATTATCCACCGCGTCTCAGTTCGCAATAGAAGGGGTCTTTAGTTATGGCGAGCCAAGAAAAGGCAAACTAATTACAGGAACGCCACTAGATTACTACAAGGAGCAGAAATTAAGGAGTGCCTAGCCGCTGCATACTGTGCCTAGTGATCGGATCGATGCCGATACCATTGACGATATTTAATCAATTTGGTACCAAAGTACTCAATAGGAAATCTGACAAAAGTATCGATACCCGTTTGATACCTCACAAAAGTATTGATACCTATTTGAGATTAAAAATTATTAAAATAATAATAGCAATAATATTAAACTAGTATAATCATTTTCATTTTTATGTTCGTCCGTAGTTATACATACATCCTTAACTTTTAGTAATTACTTCTTCACATCCTTCTTTTGTTTTTCATATTTTTCATACAAAAGTTTCTATAAAGTTTTTAGAGTCAAGGTACGTACTTCATTAATTGTTTAAAACCCGTATCTTTTCAACCATCGAGAACAGCTGAAAATCTGTTACGATTAATTTTTAAATTAATTTGATGCTTTCTGCTATTAGCGTATCACTACTTACTTAATATTTCACGAAAGTAACGATATCCGTTTCAAATCTCAATTACTAATCTCAAGCACTACATATCTTCTAGATCATTACATATACTTTCAACTATTAGAATTTTTAAATGTTTAATCATATTAATTATACATTTATTAGGTCTCAATGTCTTTTGGCATTCTACAGTGTCACAACATTTGTATAATGATTTCAATTCTATGATATTCTTTCGATGTTTTGACCCAATTTAAAAATCGGTGATATTATTGTTGTAAATAATGGATATTACAATATCACCCACAATCATGTTTTGAATCACGCGCCATATAACATGTATGCACCGTGAAGTAGGGCTCCTCCTGCTTCCGTCGGAGCACTACACAAAGACAGTGTAAGAGCAGTCGTCGTCGAGGGAGCGTACTCCTGCTAGATTAAGTAACTAGAAATGTCAACGGAGAGACATAACCTAATTGTATTCATCATATCTTATTAAATAATTATCAAAACGGATACCACGAACCTCGATTCATTATAACATGGTAGCAGAGCGTGGTTAAACAGGTTACGTAATTATAATTAAAACTAAAACAAACATTGATGCAAATGGACTAAGATGAGAGCGCATGGCAGCGCACAGAAAACACGTAGTAAATTTTGAGGTTAAGCCACGTGGCCGATTCATAAGAAGTGAAGAAATAAGTAAAGCAAAAGAAATCAAAACGGAAAATAATAGTCGGGAAGAAAACATGGCTAAACAAGCTAAGATCGACGACATCTGCATTCCCGTGTTCGACGGAGTAATCTTCAAAAGCTGGAAGTTCAGACTATTAACGTTATTGGAGTATAAAGAATGCGACGAGCAAGCTAGAAGAGCAAGTCCTGACAAAGAAAATCAAATCGTTTGGAAGAAAAGTGATAGAAAAGCAAAGTCTATACTCATAAGCGCTGTGTCAGACAAGCAATCAGAGTATATAAGCGAGTGCAAAACAACATTTGAGATGTTATCAAAATTGTAAAGTATTTATTCAAAGAAGTCAACATCGCTCCAGATAATAAATAGAGGTAAGCTCGAGGATGTCAAGTTAAAAAACTATAGTACTTTTGAAGATTTCTTTGTCGACTTTGAGAAGGCCTGCAATGAATTCAAGTCTGCAGGAGGCTAGTTGGCAGAAGACGAGAAGCTGAGGCACCTAATCAAAGCGCTACCTCCAAGCTATAGCCACATTGGAGATTTTATTGATTTAGTACACGAGAATCAACGTACAGTGGAGTACGTGAAATCAAAAATTAAACAGAAGAGTTTATCAAAGAATGACAGTGGCAGGAGAGCAAACGTGAGCACGTCCAACGCCGACACAAAGGGCGAGTGCTACGAATGCGGAGAAGCCGACCACCTACAGAGAAACTGCTGGAAACTCCAACCTCAGTCAAGAGGAAATCAGCACCAGAGCAGAGGAAGCTACTGGAACCGAGGTCAACAAGGATCATCGCGCAGATGGAACCGAGGACGAGGTACTTCCCAGCGAGGTCGAGGTCAAAGAAGATCATCAGGACTTCAGCATGGTTCATCCAGCCAAGACGCACATGAGGCTTGGGCCACGGACGTGATGAAAGTGAGTGGTTGCAAGAGAACAAAGACACTAAAAATAAGCGCTAATAAAGTGAAGGTAAATCCAAGTGAAATAGAATAGTTATTGGATAGTGGGTGTACAGACCACATCGTAAATAGCGATCAATACTTCAGCAAGTATGTAGATTTAAGAATACCAATTGATGTAAAACTGCCAGATGGTAAAAGTTTAAAAGCCACTAAAGTTGGCACAGTGAATGTCGTATTTAAAAACTACTATGATGAGGTAAATGTTAGTTTAAATAATGTCTATTATGCAAAAGGTATAAAAAGGAATTTGTTAAGTTTTTCTAAAATCACAAAAGGAAACACAATAGTAGCTAGAGACGACAATGCTAAGATTTATAATCAAAATAGAAAATTAATAGCAGTTGCTAACAAAATTGATGGATTGTATACTATGAAAAGTCTTCTTTGTAAAAATGTAAAAAATGATGTGGAAGTAAACACAGTTAAAATAACAGAAAAGGAAAAATGGCATCGAGTCTTAGGGCATGTTAACTTCCAATATTTGAACAAACTTGTAAAGCATAAGTTAGTTGACGGTATGCCAGAAAATTTAGAGAATGATTTTCTTACATGTGCAAATTGTATCCAAAGTAAAATGCCAAAAGTACCATTTGCAAATAATCGTTCAAAAACAAGCGAAATTTTAGAGCTAGTTCACACAAACTTAAATGGTCCGCATCCAACCACTGGTTATGGCGGTGAGAAGTATTTTTTAACTTTTATCGATGATTATAGCAGATGTAACAAAATTTATTGCATAAGAAGTAAAGCTGAAACGGCAAGTTGTTTTATTGAATTTTCTAATTTAGTTGAAAATAGATTTGGCAAAAGAATTAAAAAATTAAGATGTGATAATGGTAGAGAATACCTAAATAAAGAAATTTATAACTTTGCTAAAGAGAAAGGCATACAAATTTTGCCATGCCCTCCGTATGTACATGAACTAAATGGAGTGGCAGAAAGATTTAATCGCTCTGCAATGGACGTAGGTAGATGCCTTGCAAGAGAAGCTAAAGTTAACCATAGATACTGGCCTGAAATTATGAAGACAGTCGCTTATTTAAAGAATCGAACAATAGCAAATACAAGCGAAAATAAAACTCCTTTCGAGATCTTTTTTGGAAAGAAACCTAATGTTAAGCACTTGAGAATTTACGGCAGTCGAGTCTTTGTAAAAATTCCAGATGAGCGAAGAAAAAGCAAATGGTATGATAAAGTCAAAATTGGTGTACTCGTAGGATACGAAGAAAATTGTTATAGAGTGTTGTTAAACAATAGAATAATCAATGCGAGACACGTAAGAGTAGTCGAAGATAGCAATAATCTGATATTGTATATGCGCGTTGTTTCCAAATGGAATTAAGTTGAACGAAGTCGCTGATTGCTTTTATGTACACTTTAATATTACAGTACAGCTATGGTCTTAGCGATGCGTTATTTGCGTTCTATCTGCGTTCTTAGAGTTCTAACAGTTCTGACTAACGATCTAGGTGCCCTTCCGCTTGTCACCTCGGTTTTTTGTTGATTGGTGGATGGTGGGTTTTGGTGGAGGAAATGAAGCGTTTTTGATTGGAGATGGGTGTGTCGGAAGGAACTTGAAATGAGGAGTGGGAAACTGTTCGAAAGTTCGGGTTGTAATTTTTCCGTTTTGTGAAATATGGAATTTATGTGTCGTGTTGTCCGTTCGTCGGGTCGAAGGGTATTTTCGTTCGGATGCATTTTTTACTGTCGCAGGTATATTGCTTAATTGCTCAAGGGATGACCAGGGACGTTCGACCTTCGGTGTTGCCGTCGCAACAGTTTGATTATTACTTTTTTAATGTTATTGGAGCAGGGATCTTGAAATTTAAGTCGCTAATTTTATTGGGTTGATATGACTTCCTTCTGATGTTATAGATAGCGGTCTCTTATTCTCCTCTTTGTTTGTGTTGAATTCTTCTGTCTCTATTTCCATTGTATTTGTCCTGCCTTCTTGATATTCGACAATACGTTGACCGATATGAATATATCATTGATGATTGATACGTTAATGCGCGGGGGAGGGGGGGGGGCATTATATTCAGATCGGTTTGGGAACCGTTTTCGTTCGTGTTTGTATTGTTAGGACATTGCTTATAGCTTGATTGATTACAATTGAAGCAGATCTGTTTCTCTGAAGTGGTGAATATTCAGAGACTTGTTATAAACAAGTTCGTAGACTTGTCTTCTTCTGAAACTTAATATGTGTGCAAAATCTGGGTCTGTGATTACTGCTTTCAAGTACAGTGACTCGCATTAATATTCGGACACGATATTATTAGAAAAATTATTACTCTCTTTTATTATTTATGATAGTATTATTGAATCAATAGCTTTCTCATATAATAAAGCACTTCTTATAGTAAGTAGAAACATAAATTTTGTTTACTTATTGCGCATATTCTTTTGTATACTAAGCAAATCTGTTTGTCAGTAGAGGCAAAAATTCTGTGTAGGGTATCGTCAAAATTAATTAAGAATGTGCTTGGAAATTTGTTCAGGACGTCGATATCGACGTATACTTGACGTCTGAAGTTGCACAAATTCAGGGTCAGATGTCTCTGCTCTCAGGTCGGTTATTCTAGAGCAGTGTTTGATGTTATTGGTTCTAAATGCATTTTCAATTACTGAATTTGGGATGATCGATGCTACATTTGACAGCTCGATACGTTGGGTCGGCGATATCATAGGACAGATTTCAATATTTGTGTTGCTGATGGTAATTGATTTGAATTTTGCTGTTATGTTGCTGACAGTTTCTTTGTTATCTAGGTATGTGCATACCCTACCGTTTGAAATTCTCGATATGTATTTGATAGATCTGGGGCCTATTATCTTTCCTATGGCTAATGCATAGTCCCTGACGGTAATACCATCTACAGCATGCAGTATTATGGCTTGGTCCTTGGTTGGGGCGTATTCTCGTTTGGCATTTTCGTAGGAGGTGACTGATATAGTTTTGTTGTTGGCTCGGTTTCTTGGACTATTAGGGAGTTGGGAAGGATTCCTGTAGTCAGGATCTCATCTATATCGTCAGGATCCCAGATCTGGTCGCTCTACATTTGTATCATGATACTGTAGGAAATGAATCGGCAAATTTATTATTCTGAGTCGAAGTTTTAAATTGTTTATTTCACAAAGGCTCGGCTCGAATAAACATCGTAATGTATTAAACAATCTTCTTATCGAAATTGTCATGACGTAGCCTAATAATATTATTTTCTAAACACGCGGGTACGTAAAATAACAATTTATCATTATTAATTTTTCCATTTTCGTATAAACTAACCGTCCCTTAGTTCATAATGGTTTTCCTCGCTTGTTTCCAATCTATTTCTTAATCCACGAATCGTATGGTCTTGATATTGTTTAATTGACAATGTCTCTTCTAAAGTATTAGGTACCAATACTGTGTCAAGATATCTTAGCTCGCGACTCATTTGAGTCACTCGAGCGTCCCGGTGAAATGTCGGGTCGCACATTGTTGCTTTTAATCCTGAGCTCCTTAAACCGGTGGTACACGCAAACGTTCTTGAGTAATATCCTATCACTAAGCTTGTTCGACCACGGACCGTAAGTCCACAATGTTGAATCCTTCGGCGATGATGGATCGTGCACGTGATTTCTTCTGCATCCCTGCCTCGATGATGAAATGCTTTCTGACAATGAATATGGGTTTGAGATTTTTCGGGCATTTCTTGCATAATCTTCATTTCGTCGACTCCTGCGTTGCGCATCATTTTTGTTCCTACAGCTTGTTTACTTCTGAAAAAATACAAACACGCAAAATATATAAACATGTGCTAGAAAAGAACTATGTATTGCGTAGCAGTTATTAAAAAATGCGGATCTATCAGGGACGGTGGTGGATTGTTGTTATACTAATTGACCGTGAACTAATTCGTAGCATACGATCCATTTTTTTATTCGATTGGATTTCACACCTCGTACCCAATTCATAATCGATTCGATTTCAATTCAATTCATGGCCGATATAGGTGTACTCTATTATTATCACTTTTCTTTTACTCATTATATCATTACCAAGTGTATTCAGAGTTAATAGTACATATATTTATTAAAAGGACTACCAATAGTAGTAGTAGTAGTAATAGTTGTAATCTAACATTGTTGAAAAAGTAACTGTAGGCTCGGACAAAAATTAATTTATAGTTTACTTGGGACTGAAGTTCGAAATTATCAGATTTCATTGCGCCGGTTTCTTAAGCGCGCACAGGCGGTAATATAAACTGTAACTTATAAATACACACCGCGATACACACCCATTATCGCCGGTGTCGTTAGAGCACACCAGCGGTAGCATACAATGTAAGACTGTTATGAAAACTACAGTCAATGATACATCGCTGTTTTTCATTAAAAGTGATTATATAACTCAAGCGGCGTATGTTTCTATGCATTCATAGGTACCGAACAATTCTATCAGAAGCTTATACTATTTCTTTCGTCCTTTCCTAATTCGGTGGGATCTCGATGTTGCGAGCCATCCTTGTCCTGCTCGCCTCTAGCGTACACATGTTCGTATCTATTGTCTCGAGTCGTCTGTAAGTCATTCCTCTGACGGCTTGATTCTTCTCGTCGGAGACCCTAAACGAGAAAGCCACTTGAAGGTGCCATAAAATAGTATTCCCTGCAATTGCTGTCAAGGACGGAAGGACTGTCCTGAAACTATGCTTATCGTAAACGAGAATTTCGAAGCATTGCACAGCATATGGTGTATCTTGACGTATTTCGTTTCCTTCTTATGAAACCATTTCTAAATAAACCATAGACCTTTCCTAATATATTAAAGAATTTTGTCAGCTTCTTCTTTGTTGAAAATTGTGGTTCAAAATAATGAGGAAGAAAAATAATTGATATGTTTCTTTTTCGCAGGAATAGAGAAAAGACTGTTCCTCAATACATAATCTATTGCAATCAGTGTTTTAAATTTGTCAGATTTTCTGGTAGGGTTTGATCGTATATTTGTTAGTCTACTTGGACTAAATGATATTAACGAAACTAAGGGAATCGTGAAAATAATATAAAATTTCGAGTTACTGCAGTTGCTGTGTGTGTGTGCAATGTAATTTAAGTTATAATTTTTTCCATAATTTAAATATTTAATCTTTTTAACTTACTTCTAATAAGCGAATTTTATTATGTCTGACGGTGCATTATTTTTTTATACAATATTAATCGATCTCGTAGTAATATGACTGAAACTTTTGTATCGATTAAATATATGTACTACTCGATTAAAAACATCTAGCATTTAACATTTTCAACTATTTCATCATAAATACTGTACGATATTTTTGCAGTATAATTTATGCTGAAATTCATTTGCATCTTGTAATTGCGAAACAAATGCAACCTAGCAGAGTTGTACACTATTTAGATAATAAATTATAGAAACGTTACGAACAAAAGATACTTCATCTTTATGCGATATTGGTGGGTCCTAATAAAATAAGTATCTTCATTGGACGTGTTTGAAATAAATAATTTTATTAGTCGATAATTAGTCCGACAAATAAAACTGCCACTTAATTATCAACACGTAATTACACTGTTCCAGAATAAAAACAAATCAATATTCATAGAATCGTTTTTCAAATAAAGATAGGAAGGTGTCGAATATGTGGATGCTTGGTCTCAAGTCTCCGATTATGCTTCCTAGTTTTCATTTCGGGATAATACAGTATCTAACAAAAAGATAGCATACTTTAAAACTATTGTAATTTTTATTTATGTAACATTACAACTAAAATACTGTTTCTATATAAATTTGCAAAATACCACTATAAACATAGTCAAATTGTTGCGCACGGCACAAAATTAAAGCGCCGGAATTCGGGAGGAGACGACACGCGATTTATTGGATTCGGACTCCACAGTCCTTTGGTTTACAAGCTTTTGGAGCACGGCTCCGTTTGACGTATGAAGTGTAGCACGGCTACGAAAGAAGTATAAAAACTGAAGCACGGCTTCGTATAGGCGCAAGGGGCGCTAAATTAAACTTGACTGTTCGCTATATCGATATCTTGGAGAATTTTCGTTATCACATTTGCGGCAGTATATATAGACACCTGGCCGATGCTCAAGGTGACGCATCGTCAGGTGTCGAAGGCCGGTCATTGCCTCCTAAGGCAAAAACGCTGCATGTATACATTAGGCCGAGGCGAGCGTTTGACGGTCGGGCCAACGCACGTCGATCGTGTTATTGTCTTGCCGCCTCGCCGTTTATTTGACAAAAACGGCGAGACGGCGTACATCGAAAGTCGAGCGTGCGTTGACCCGCGGTCCGCGATTCGGCCGGAACAAAAATGAAATAAAATTGCATTTCGCAAGTGTAAACAATTTTATTTGAAAAAAGAGAATTTTTATGGAACTACAGTTGGACAAAATGTTAGCACACTTAACTAAAAGTTATGTATGTCAATAAATCAAGGAATAATATTGAGTGCCTAATGTTTTGTGGCTCCATCTTTCCATTTATAAACAGTCGTCATTATCTACGAAGTTTCTTTATTAGTTTTTGCTCTTATTGCTCCTTCTCATCTTAAATACATTTTTGTCATTCGGAAATGTTTTCACATTATCGGCCATTTGCATAATGCCAAGTTATGACTTTCGCAACAATTTTCAACGATGTGACCTTGCTGATCAATCCACGAGAACAAAAATCGCGGCATCACCCTGTTGAAAAATATGTACAGGATATTCCTGAAACTATATACAAGCGGGTACCGGGTTATTCTTCATAAAAAAGAAATAAAAAAGATATAGAGTGACTTCTTTTTTCTTTAGGATTTCGTTTTCGAGAAAATCAAGTTTTAAATCTTGCTTTGTACACACGCTTGTCCGGCTATAAGCGATGTACATCGCTTAGCAAATTTTCAATCTCGATTTTCTCGAAAACTAAATTCTAATCAAAAAAATATTATTCTACACTTTTTTTATGTTTTTTTATTCGGAATTACATGGTGCCGCAACATAATTCTTAGTGAAATATGCCATCATTTTTTTCTAAGTAAAATTGTTTAAACTGGCGTAACGTAATTTTATTTCATTTGTGTATGTTCATAACAGTAATTTACAAATCTGTATAGTATTAGAATCTTGGTTATTACCCTAAATTACGTTAATTTTAAAGTGTACTATCTATTCGTCCGGCACTGTAGCCCGTTGAGTTTCTTCTTCTTTGAGCTTCTTCACATGTCGCGAAGTAAAGATATTTTTCTACCAGAAAGTATCAGTGCACATTTCATTTTATATCCATTTCCAATACATACATTTTTTATTCAAAGCGTATTTATTCGTGGCGTTGAATATAATTTTCATCTTTTATCTTTATCTTTATACGAAGGCTACGAATAGATTTACGGATAACTTTTGCCAGAATTTTGAAGATCCAAACTTTTACATTCTTGAATATACCTTCATAAAGCAGGAATTGAAGACAATTATGACATCGGTTTCAGTTCGTGAAAGAATTATGGAGAATCCATAAATTCTCATCAAACAGTTTCCATTGTTTAATGATGGAAATAAACAAAAAGCAATACCGCGTATCCAATTAAATAATGATATTTTATTCGAAGTATGCACACGTGCTATTTTATGTCCTTTATATCCGTTTATGTAACTGCGACAGGCTGACTAGAACGCGCTGCTTGACCCATCAATTGGAACAAAAAACTCAACGCACAGAAAATAACTGCCGTGTAGCGACGATGTCTTCGAGCACCAAGGAGAAATGTGATATTTGAATGCCGACATTTGAAATCGATATTATGTATATGGGTCCATAACTGTTAATTTTCAGTTCTGTATGATAGCCGGATAGGATTAGTATGTCACTTACTGTGCCCATTAAAGTGGCGTCTGAAGTTTTCGATAAATTATATGGTTTTCTTTATCTATGGTGCACTTCGTAAAAAACATTTAAAATATATGTTGATGTCTTTTACATAACTACTAATTTTATTATAATTGAAATATATAAGGAACATAAAATATTTAACAAAATATAAATAGTAGTTTTCGATCGAGTTACTGTGCCTTGTAAGAATGAAAAGTTTACTACTGCGTGCTATTTACTGAGCCTTTTCTAGTTATCATCTGCACACTCATCTAATTACTATGTGTCAATCTTTGTGCACTGATCTAATCACTGTAAAGAGTGCTAGGTAAATACTAAACTTCGAAAATTTTATGAGCTTTGGGTATCATAATTTATTACACATGTTCAGTACAATCACGTATAGCGTATACACATTTCACGGAGAAAAAAAGTAATCTTAAATGTAACACGTAGTTTGCTATAAGAGGGCTCAGTCTAGATAGTTTTTCTGCAATTTGATAGAGTTTTTTGAATATAATAATTTATTTTTTTGTTTTGTGGAAAGCATGATTTTTGTATTTTTTTATCTTTATTTGCAAAGTGATTCGTAAGTCTTTTAACAAAATCAGGAAAGAAGGAAATTCTGCGGCTGGAAGAAAAAACACTGCATGTCACATGTTTTCACTTTCGAGATGTTTGTCCTTTAAAGTTCTGACCACCAATTCCTTTCTTGGTTTTCCATTTATTGAGCTCATCGTATTTGCATAAACTGAAATTTCTTGAAATTGTAACATGTTGCGGTATTCTCTACAGTCACTGAATTATGCCGCGAGATCTAGGACGCTCGGAGCGTGGGCTTAGTCGAATGGTGGCGGCCCTGAGCAACGGCGGGTGCGCGTAGGGTTTGTGCGTCGTGCCGAGCCGTGAGTCTGGGGAGTGGGGAATGCCTCGTTTCTGGCTGAGGAAGCGATCTGCCGAGAACGAGGATCATTGTCGCGTAGACCGTAGCGTTGGGTGTTTGGAAGAAATAAGTATAACTGTGACAATTCGAGCCGAGATTAATTCATACGGAATGAAGGAAGATAGCCGCTAAATACCATAGGGCAGCAGGCGAAATAATAAAGGACAGTGCTGGCAACAACTGGCAGCGACCGTTCTAAAGATATGTCAAGACTAGTGACCGGCCGGGAGCCGCATTCGTAACTGGGAATTTCTGATCGGTTTTTCGGTAAGTCTCATTATCAGTACGAATTTCTTCATTTACATTTCGATGGCTCGGACACCTTCTCTCGGCTGGCCTTATTATTCGTCACGTGTCTTCCACATGGGCATTCGGTTCTTGCGGATATATGGCGTCGCGGCCATATTTTAGGTAGAATATCACTGTGACACGATCTTAGGGACTATTTGCGACCGTTTCGAATATTTTATAGCGACACCCATTAATATTCGGACTTCTTTTAAAACGCCATAACTTGCTTAGAACTGGACTGAACAACTTGAATTTTGTTATTGCTTAGAATGATTAAAGAAAATAATATATGACGAAATATATATAACGAAGATTTAAGAAATGCATTTCGTAAATCTCGGTGATTTATATGCATGTTGAAAATTTCAGCGGAATCGGTTGACATTGGTATAAGCGGTAAACAATTAAAGATCGCAAAAATCGCAGTTTTGTCCTGATTTTTAATATTTCAGTCCAATAATTGTGAGAAAGTTGCTGTTTTAAAATTTGTTTAATGCTCGTAACTATGACCTTGCGTTAACTGATTTCGATGAAATTTTCGGCATGCATGTAACTTATCGAGATCTACTATACGTATTTTTTTTAATTTTCGTTATAGGCATAGAAAAGTTAAAAAACGAGAGTTTTTCAGTTTGTAACTGGTAGGTTTATTTTAAGTGCTCACCTTTTCCCACCTCTTTATACACTGCGTTCCACTCTCTTTTCTTACGATGTTTCTAATATATTTTCTTTGCAATATGTAAGCTTATTTTCTAATAAAATGTAGCTTTATGGGCATGTCTTGTATTTATTTCTTTATTTCTAGATATCTGAAACTGTTTCTTAAATTGTTTAACGTAAGTATTGTATAACATACTGTGTAGCGTACCTGATTATACATTCACTTCAGGTTGATCCTCTATAACTTGAGATATTATTTTATTGTCGTTAAGAATATAAAATCCTTTATCATTTCCATATTTTTAATCACATTTTCTATAGCGCACTCTACGCAGTGCGAAATGCACCTTGCGACATTATACATATAACTTTGTGATTACGGTTTGTTCGCTATCTGATCTTTCATGCAAAGATGAATTACTTTCACCCACTTTTAGAAGCTGTTATTCATTTTTATTCCTCTATTCGTGTTTGCTGCATCATCTTCTTTGCATTTTAATATGTTATCTTTATAATTTTTTTATGATATATGCAGTAAATCTACCAATGTTATATTTACGAGACAAGGAATTAATTGTTTCTGAAGCGTCTATTAATTTCAAATTTTTCTTCAATACAAAGCACCACTCTTTTTCTCTTTTCGTTTGATTTGTGTGAAGACGTAATGAGAATATAGTTTCTGGACGAATCACATAGATACAAGTAACTGAATTAAATCGTTACTTATCTTACATTCAATGCAGGAAGACTATGCTAGAATTTCTAACTAAGAAACAAAAACAGTGTGTTGTATAATGGGTATGAAGCGTAGACTGGAGTTGGGTAAGAGGAGCATCGTTCCTGACATCCAATTGTTGGTAACGGGTTACTATGTTGGATAAACACAGTCCAGATAAACGGTGTTTTACTAGTTCTTGTACTAGTTGTTCTATCATTAGTATTTATTTAAGATTGATGTCGTTTTGAAATCTCTATTTTATACGATTTTAAGATTTGTTTATAGTATGTATTTTTTTTTGTTGCAACTTGAATGTCCGAATTATATATAATATATATTATATATTATCAAATATTTCAAGATTTAATGGAAAGTATTGTTTAATATAATGTTTTACAAGTATTGTATAAATAAGGATTCGGACCTGGACAAACTAATCTAAATTGGAATCGAAATTGCTTAGGAACCGTATTTTATTAGGCTTTCCTCAACTTATTTTCTCTATTACATCACCGTCCGATGCTTCATCCTGTAACAAATGATAAAATGTCATGGTTAATAGTAAATCAAAGACCTATGCATATAAACTGTGAATCGTTTAATAGAGTTCGATGATGTACCTGCGCTGTTGTCTGTTTTTTAGTTGAAGTAAATTACCTCTCAGATGTTACACCAACAGAAGTTTTATGATTTTCATTATTTTTATCGGTTTCTTTGCTTTTGTTACATGCTCCACTGCCATTAGCTTTATCTGTTTTTTCCGCTTCTTGTTCATCGTTACTACTACTGTCAATAACTATTATCTTGTTATTATTAAAGGGTTTTACCGGTCTATTAGCGAATAATGTTTGCATCTATAAAATAGTATGCGATTATCCAATCTGTCTAATCTAATAGTATATTATCATTTTTAAATGAGTTTGTTTGCAAGTATACATATACTTCTGTCTTTTGTTTTTGTGCTTCCTCCTTTCTCTTATCACAATAATTTTTAATTTCTTTCCTGATATTTCCAACATCTGGAGTTGTTCCACTAGTTTCCAAACATGGCACAAGTTCTTTTATTTCACGGCTATATGTAAAGAATTAATAGTAACAATACAATCGAGCTTATAATGGCAAATCAATATTTTGAAATATTACATTCTATATGCTTTACCTGTGTAGGTTATTAAAAGCGTTAGTCTTATTTTTGTTAACAAATTTACCTAATGCTTTATTTAGATCATTCACCGTTAGTATTGTTCATAGGTCTTTATTTTCATCCAAACTGAAGTGTCTTTTTAGTTTTGCTTGTATCTGGTTTCCACAAAACCTTAATTCTCCTAATTAAAAAACCAAACAAATTTTACCTTCGAGCACCTTGTAGAATATCGCAATTTTTGTTTACCTCAGTATAGCCCATAATGTCAGCCGTATCCTGGAGTTAATCACTAATACCGTGAAAATCAAACGACGATCGCTTCTTACCGGAACTTCTTGTTTTACAGAATACAATTAATTCGTGAGAATTAGCAACTTTATCACAATATTTCTGTGCCAATCTAAAACACACATATTATTTATTTCCGTTTATTACTTGTATTCGTTAATATACTAATAGAATCTTACTTGGTCGAATCGAACCGTTCTTTATCTTTCAAGTAAATTACTTTCAATCGAATATATGGCAAGACCGGTTGCTTCTGGTGATTTGACAATTCTTCCGCGGTACTAGGAATCGATTCATTTTCTATGCGTCGGTCGACGATATTAAAAACTGTTTCTGATAGCGGTCTATCATTATTACTTTTTATATTCGTATCACTAAGGATCAGAGTGTCAAACACAAATGGTCTAACGGTTTTTAATTTCAATTTCTTCAACTTAAACTTATCACCGTGTTTACGCTAAGTATGACAATGTGTTTGGCCATCGATTCGCCTTCGCATAAAGAAATCGCAATCTGTAAGTGTGTTTCTTAAGCAGTAGTTTCTTATTTTTCATGCATCATAATTAATAAATAAATCTAAAAATATACCTGTTTGAGAAATGTAGTATTGTCTTTGAGAGATAAACATGTGTGATACGACATTCCTGTTCCCCTCCCCACACGACAAAGTCAACAAAAGTGGAAAGGTGGGCTTCCGAAGTATATCCACGTTTAAGACATGGTGCACGTTTTTTAAGTAAAACAAACAAATTAAAGCATTTCACCTATGAATGAAAATCATTTGCATTAAAAAAAAATGGAAAGATCTCTCAATACATATATGGATCTCATAAGTTCACCTTAAAATCGTTCAGCATCCGTGTTAATTTATCATAGTTCATACAGCTTAAATCAAAATTTGCAACATGGGTATTACCCATTTTTACCATCAGTGGTGGAATGATCATTTTAGGGGTGGCTGTCCATTTTCCAAAATAATTTATGAAACCAGACACAGACAACAAGTCCATTTGGCCCATTTATTCCACAACCTATAATTTTGATTATAATTACTAATGGCTGAATCAATGTTGAAAAATCACTGTACTTAAACTATTGATATTATATTTCTTACTTGGATGGTCATTTTTCCCGTGAATGGAAAATATTGGCATGTCAATATTAAAATTTGGATCCTAAAAATTTACAGTTTTAAAAGTACAGTGTGGGAATGTTAATTCTGGCTCGCTCAAAAATTGCATGTTAATTGCTTTGATGAAAAGAAAATAATTAATATTTGTCGTACTTCAAACATCATCTTATATTGATATTATCATATCTTGCTAACCTGGGACCCATATAGTATTTATTTAACAATTCCATACATTTTAATTCATCAGAAGTTGATGGTTTCGCATCGTGAAATAAATCTCCACAATGAAATATAAGGTCTACATTTTTTTCCTTGCTACATTGAAGTATTTCTACAAAAGTATTAATGCTCACATCCGATGACTTTCCTGCTTGTATAAATTAATTACCTGCAGTATATCTGAGTACATTTCATGATAATTGGACATTTGAAAAAGATTGCAAACAGAAGAAAAATAGTTTCTTTTTTATACGACCGGCCCAGAGCTCGAGTTCACCGCGTAGGAACTCTGACACGTGGCCACTTAAGACCTATAAACAACTGCATTGAATATTCGCCTCTATAGTATACAAAATATAATCTAATTCGGTAATCCGATGGCCTTTGTAATTGTAGAACCTTGTAAGACTGTATAAATTAAAAAAGAAATGAAAGATAATATTTGCAAAGTATTGTTCGAAAACCAACGATCCAGATTAGTTTGTTCAGATCCGAATCATTGTTTATATAGTACTTGTAAAACATTATATTTAAATAAATACTTTTTCATTAAGTCTTGAAATATTTGATAATATTTATTTGACAGTACACACTTAAAAAAATCACAGAGATAATTATATGTATGTATTCGTGTGTTTGTGTATGTACAACAATTTTGTCGTGATCTAGTATGTTCAATGATGTCAGAGATTCTGCATGAAATCTGTTCCAAGTGGCGGAGAAGAGACCTCACGAATGGGATTGGACAATTTCAATGGATAGCCACTGGAATCCATTGGCATCATACAATAATATTTCTGATGGATAATTCTCCCACTTCCGCTTTCCTAAAACAAAGTCAAACCTAACAGACAACAACGGTCAGTCGTAATTCGGAAGATCTGCTTGAGATATGGATTAGTGTATCGTATAATCACGGGTTGACGGGTTTTGTTCTGATAAGTGAACGAATGAATTCTTGTGAATCTTTTCTCATTTCGGGGCAGTGATATTTTTCTTTTAACCCTTTCAGTACGGAGGATCTGGCCGCGGTTATACATTCGTGGAACGAGGAAGTTTTCCGCGAGAGTGGTTGCACTCCCCCCCCCCCCCCCCGTGACCGCTACCTTGTCGTGGTGAGGGGGCTTCGTGCCCTAATGATCCTCAAGGCTGTGCCAGCGGGGAATTTATTCCCTGGCATGTTCTACCTAGCTGGAGTGGCTTGAGGTGAGGGGCCTACTAAAGTCGGACACATACCGTAAACCTGTGGTCATGTTTTACAGGAACGGGGGTCTTGCCTTAGCCGGCCGGGCCGCGAGGATGACAACCTCTCTAAAAAATCCCTAGCCCCAAGCAGTGTTGCGCGGTGAAGAGGGCGTAGCTGGAGTAAGCGCCAGATATGGTTGGTGGATGCACCAATCGTTAGCGGACAACCCCGGGGTACCTGGCGACCCCCCGGGCGTATTAGCCTTCCCCGGGTATGGCGGCTCTACCCGGGGTGACCTCCTTTCCGACCACACTCGTGGGATCAGCTATGGATTCATTTACAAACAAAACTGTGGAGGGGGGTAACGAGCGTGAGGGGGGGCGTGCGAGGCTATCGTGCGCCTCGAGAGATATGTGGAGCCGGTGTCGCGGGGGCATTCTGCCACACGCGGCACAAAGAGGCCTGCGGCGGGCCTTGGCGATTGCGATGGGGAGGAGGAGTCGGACTTCTCTGTCTCCTCCCACCACTCGACGCAGAGCGTCCCGGGCCTCCACGAGGCCAAACGTAAACAGGCTGAGGCTGAAAAAAGCCTTATCGCGGACATCTTCGACCCGGTTGTCCCGGGGCCGAGGCCCGCGAGATCTGGCGACCCGCTTCCCGATGAAGTGGAAGTCGCTGCGGATTTCCGCAACCGCCCGACGCGGGACGTTGCGGCAGCGGTTATGGAGAGCCTGGGCGATGTGGCCGTGATCTCTACCGCAACAACGGGTTTAAAGACCAGCATGGTCCGATCCCTGCGTGCGGCGGCTCTGAACAGCCGGGTGGGCGTTGCGGAGCTGGCAATTAGGTCAGCTCCCAACGCTACCCGGCTGTTGGAAGCGGAAAACGCCCACCTGAGAGAACAGATGGCGGAGTTACGGGCGGAGGTTGCCCGACTCCGTCATGCGGTGGAGGCGGGGCCGGCTGTGGCCGGGATGCCCCCGCCGCTGGCCCCTGGGAGGGACCCGGGGCAGCTGCCGGTTGCCGATGTCCGAGGGCCCAAATGCCCTGGACGAGAAGGTCCTTCCCCTCGCCCGCGGCTGCGCCAGCAGACTTGCTGGCGCAGATCGGCTCTCTGATTGATGCCAAACTGGCATCATTCAGGAGGGAGCTGGTTCCGCGGGTGCGGGGCCCGCAGTCGGTGGCACCCGTGCCATCTGCCCCCCCCCCCACTGCCGACGAACAGGAAGGGGGGAAAATGGTGGCGGTAAGGGGGGGCCGCTAAGGCGGACCAGAGTCAGCCCGCTCAGCCGCGGGCCGCCCCTGCGGTTGCGCTGCCTTCCACCACACCTCCAACTGAGGTGTGGTCCCAGGTAGTTGGCCGGAAGGCCAAAAAGGCGGCTGCCGCAGGTAAATCTGCGGCAGCTGCCAAGGCCGCTCCGAACGGGAGGGCGGCCAAACGGGTGGCACCGGCTGCCCCCAGGAGGGCTCCTCTGCCGCCGCGTCCGCCCCGCACGACAGCCGTTACAATAACGGTACCGGCCGGCGGGGCGATGAGTTATGCCGAGGCGATGACCACTGCCAGGTCCAAAATAGACCTGTCGGAAATTGGCATCGCCTCATTGAAGCCCAGGAGGGCGGAGACGGGGGGGATTATTTTGGAGGTTCCCGGAGCAGATGGGGCTGCCAAGGCCACTGTCCTTGCCGCAAAGATGGCGGACGCGCTGGCGGGAACCGGCGTGAAGGTCGCGCGCCCAATAAAGAAGGCCGACCTTAGGGTGCGCGGCCTGGTCGACTCGACCACGCCGGCGGAGGTTGCCACAGCTGTCGCCCGTGTGGGAGGGTGCGACCAGGGGGATGTGAGGACCGGCGAAATCCGGCCTTCCCCCTCTGGTTTGGGCACCCTCTGGGTCCAGTGCCCTGCTGCGGCCGCACGCAAAGTTGCAGTCGCGGGCAAAATCACGGTGGGCTGGACTCAGGCGACGGTGGAGGCCCTCAGCGCCCGGCCCTTGCAGTGCTATCGCTGCCTTGGCCTGGGCCACACTAGGCAGCGGTGCACTGCGGTCGAGGATCGATCCGACTGCTGCTTTGGGTGCGGCAGTCGGGACCACAAAGTGACCGGCTGTATGGCAAAGCCAAATTGCCCGCTTTGTGCGGGCGTAGCCAAGCGAGCCGGTCACCGCCTCGGTAGCCGGGCGTGCCCTGCCAGCGCGAGACGCGGCAGAGGGAGCAGGGGAAGAAAGACCACGGTGGCTAAGGCGGCGGCCACCGTGGTCAACAAACCGAAGGAGGCACCAAAAGGTGCCATCGTCGCGCCCGCGGGGGCGGATGGGGCCAAAGAGACCCCAGACGCCATCGCTCCCGCGGCGGCGATGGATGTTGAGGCCTGTCTATAATGGGTCCCAAGGGCCCTATAATACAGGCCAACCTGAACCGCTCGGCCAGGGCACAGGATCTTCTTGAGCAATTCATGGCCGAGCGGGGTGCCGGGTTGGCCATAGCGGCGGAGCCGTACAGGATTCCCGACCATCCACATTGGATGGGGGACCTGAGCGACTCCGCCGTTATAATATGGGGAGGCCGGCCGGGGTCCCCGGCGTGCTCCGTTATCGAGCGCGGCCGGGGATACCTGGCCGTTAACTGGGGCGGCACCGCGGTTGTGGCAATCTACGCACCTCCGAGATGGTCCCTCGAGGAATTCGAGCAGTGTCTGGACGTGGTGGGGAGATGCATCTCCCGCTGCCAGCCACGTCCGGTGCTGGTCCTGGGGGATTTCAACGCCAAGTCTACAGCTTGGGGTTCCCCCAGGACAGACCCGAGGAGCCGGGAGGTGCTTGATTGGGCGGCGGGACTCGAGCTCCGTCTTTTAAACTCGGGCTCGGTCCATACGTGCGTGCGGCACAATGGGGGGTCCATCGTTGACCTTTCATGGGCAACGCCCCCAGCCGCGCGCCTTATTACGGGGTGGAGGGTGGCGGAGGAGGTCGAGACGCTGTCCGACCACAGGTACATTGTTCTCGGCCTCTCCGCCGCCCCATCGAAGCCCCGACGTCGCCCCGCTGATGAGGGATCGCCTCAGCCGCGGTGGGCGCTGAAGCGCCTCGACCAGGACGCTCTGATGGCGGCAGCCCACGTCGTGGCCTGGCCGGCAACACCGGCCGGGCCAGTCGACGCGACAAGGGAGGCCCATTGGTTCCGGGGCGCAATGACGACGATTTGCGACATCGCCATGCCCCGGGCCAGAGTCTTCCCGAGCAAGGCGGTGTACTGGTGGACGCGCGCGATAGCGGATTTGCGCACAGAGTGCGTCCGCGCGCGACGCCAGTACGCCCGCGCCCGTCGACGACGACGTTCCGACGTGGAGCTGGCTATCCGGCTGTATGGGCGATACAGGGAGAAGGTGGTCGCCCTGCAGCTGGCCATCAGGCAGGCGAAGAGCCAGGCCTGGCGCGACCTTCTCGGTACCTTAAACCGAGACCCATTGGGGCGCCCATACAAAATGGCGATGGGACGATTACGTCCCTGGGCGCCCCCTGTGACGGAGAGCCTGGATCCGGGGATGCTCGGACGGGTCGTGGACGCGCTCTTCCCCGTCAGCGGGGAGGCGTCCCGGCCCGTCCCTCAGCTAGAGGGACATGAGTGGTCCCCGGATCTGGAGGTCGCGCCGGAGGAAATGGCCGGGGTAGTCAAATGGCTCCGGGGCAAGAATACTGCCCCGGGGCCGGACGGTATCCCCGGCCGGGTCTGGTTGCTTGCCATGAGCGTCCTGGGCGAGAGACTGAGAAGCCTCTACTTCGGGCTCCTGAGGTCCGGGAACACTCCGGGGAGCACCTCTGGAGGAGAAGTCGGATGGTCCTCTTAAGGAAGGATGGGAGGCCTGCGGATTCTCCCTCCGCGTACCGGCCCATTTGTCTCCTGGACGAGGTGGGCAAGATCTTTGAGAAGATCATTGCCGCCCGCCCCGCCAGGCACCTGTCCCGCGATGGCCCCGATCTGGCGGACTGCCAGTTCGGCTTCCGGGAGGGACGGTCGACGATCGACGCAATCGATCGTCTTAAGTCCCTCTCGGACAATGCCGTGGCACGGGGCGGGGTGTGCTTGGCGGTGTCCATTGACATCGTCAATGCCTTCAACACCCTGCCCTGGTCCGCCATTAGGGAGGCCCTGGTTGAGCATCAAGTGCCTCCCGAGGCGGGTGATCGGGGCCTACCTGCGGGACAGGTGGGTAGAATACCCGGGCCGGTACGGGATGATTCGGAGGGAGGTGGACTGCGGGGTCCCACAGGGATCCGTGCTAGGACCACTCCTGTGGGACCTGGGGTATAACGCGGTCCTGGAGAAGGCCTCCCTGCCCGACGGTGCCACCCTTGTCTGCTATGCAGACGACACGTTGGTGGTCGCCATCGGGGACACCTTCGAGAGGACCATCCGACGAGCGGAGGTTGCGGTGGCAGCCGTCGTCGCGAGGATCCACGATCTGGGGCTGAAGATGGCCCCGGAGAAGGCCGAGGCCGTCTGGTTTGGACGGCCTCGGTCGCGGCCACCGGCCGGATCGTGGATCCGGGTGGGAGAAGCCTGCGTCGGGGTGAAGTCTGAGATCAAGTATCTCGGACTGATCCTCGACAGCCACTGGAGGTTTGGAGCGCATTTCGGCCACCTCGTCCCCCGAGTTGAGAGGGCGGCGGCTGCGCTAGGCCGCCTGTTGCCCAATCTCGGGGGGCCGGGCGATATGGTGCGCCGCCTATACCTGGGCGTGGTGCGGTCCATGACCTTATACGGCGCTCCGATTTGGGCGCCGTCCGTGAGGACAAACCGGCGCAACACACTGTTGTTGCGCCGGCTTCAGAGGCAGATGGCCCTTCGCCTCATAAGAGGCTACCGCACCACGTCTACCGTGGCTGCGCTTGCTCTGGCGGGAGAAATTCCCTTCGAGCTGCAGGCGGCGATGCGCGCCTATATTTATAGGCGCATATGCATCGCTGGCCGGGCTCGGGGGGACCCGCCGGAGCGGGAGGCGGTCCAGTGCTTCGAGCTCCAGGCCCGGGGACTTGCGCTCGCCAGATGGCATGCGGAGCTTTGTTCCCATGCCGGCGAGCGCGTCCCAGGGGCTCTCCTGCCGCACTTCACCTCGTGGCGGGAGAGGCGGTTTGGCAGGCTCTCCTACCGTGCGACGCAGGTATTCACCGGGCATGGCTGCTTCGGTGTCTACCTGTGTCGCATCGGTCGGGAAGCGACGACGGTGTGCCACCACTGTGGCGCGGAGGAGGACTCGGCGCAGCATACACTGGAGGTATGCTCCGCCTTTTCAGTGCTGCGCCGAGTCCTAAGAAGGGAAGTGTGTCGCGACCTCGCTCTCTCCAGCTTAGCTGGGGCCATGCTGGAGAGCCCGAGAAAATGGGCGGCAGCCAACGCCTTCTGCGAACAGGTAATGTTGCAGAAGGAGGCTGCCGAGCGGGGTCGCCGTGAGCGGGGGGTTCGGCGTGTGCGCCCACGCCTAGAGCCCCCCCCCCCCCGAGCAGCCGAGAATAGGCGGGCGGCGGGTGTACCAGATTATGCTGGTTTAATTGCCCGCCGCCCGCCACCCGCCAACTGAAGATGTCCTCCCCATATTGGGAGTGACGTGGCGGTGTGGGGTGCGGTCCCCCGCACCGCCGAAGCAAGATGATTCATGGGGGGAGTATAATTCTCCCCCCCCCCCCCCCTGGGACGCGACCGGCCACCGCCATTCCATCCTGGTGGCCGGCCAGGCGAGGGGGAGCCGCGGTTGTGTTCTTTGAGAGTTCCCGTGACTCCCCCGCTAATCGCCAGCGCCCTAGGCCGCCGTGGGGGTTTTAGCGGGTCAAACCTGGCACTACCCCCGTCCCGCCCGGGGGGCGGAACGGGGGTGTCTGGCCAGCAGATTTCCCCCACGTTAAAAAAAAAAGGTCTGTATGCCTCCTCCCGGTCCTTAGCAAGGTTCTGGAGAGGCCAATAGCAGGAAGACTAAAAGGCATCTTTGAGAATCACCCACATACCTCTGACTAGCAATTCGGCTTCCGTGCAGCCAGATCCACGGAGGAAGCAATTGTGAGAGTCAGGCGGATCACTTCACAAAGCTGAGAGAGATACGTGATTGGAATACTATTCGACATAGCTGGCGTATTCGACAATGTCTGGTGGCCCTCAACCCTCGACAACCTGAAGAAGCGCAACTATCCGGCGAATCTGTACAGGCTTATCCAGAGTTATCTCTCGGGGAGGTCTGTGCAGATCAAGAACAATAATAACATTGCAGAAAAAGGGGTGACAAAGGGTTGCCCGCAGGGCTCAGTCCTGGGTCCGAGGTTTTGGAACCTGGTGTTTGACGGTCTTCTAAACACTCTGGCTCGCTGCAACATAATTACCATAGCATATGCCGACGACCTCCTGGTCCTGATCCCTGGCGACTCCAGGAGGGAACTCGAGGTCAGAGGCAATGCTACCACGAAGACCATAGCCGACTGGTGCAAGCAACACAAGCTGCATCTGTCGGACTCTAAAACGGAAATGATCCTTCTCAAGGGACTCCTTGACATCAGACGCCCTCCCACGATCAAGATCGGGAATGGATCAATAGCAATGAAGAAGACCGTCAGATACCTAGGCGTCAACTTCGGCCCCAGATTTAACCCTTTCGCGGCGAACAGCGCCTTTAGGCGCTCAGCTATAGATGCCCACTCTCAGCGAACAGCGCGTGATGGCACTCAGGCAAATTTTCCCGCTGCGAACGAACAGCGTCAGATGGCGCCCATCCGGAGCCGCTCTCTTCGAACGAAGGCACCGTTCGTTTGTTATCAACAACTGCCCAATAATGTCCATTAAGTCGTTTGTTTTTGACGTGCTAGCAGCATACGCTTCTTGTGCAAAGGTTTTTTTTACATAATCAAATATAATTATCCACAAATTTTGCCCTAATCATGGACAAATGGACGACGAATATGAGCTACGATGATATGGAATTTTCATCGGATTCTGACCTGTCTGAAATGTTTGGAGAAATTGGATACAAAGGTAGAATTCCAAATGCATATAATAAAAAGCGCCTACTGCCAAGTAGTTCGGAATCTGATTCTGAGAACATTGAGGAATTACCAGACATCGATCCGCGGCAATTTCTTTGGAGCGCACAAAATTTGGCTTTCCGAAAATATGGTTGAACATATTGTAAGAGAAAGCAATGCTTATTATACTACGAAAACTGTACGCAGTAGGCACTCACGATTGTTGACATGGAAAAATACAACAGTTACCGAAATGTATCGATTTTTTGCTCTGTCGATGTTAATGTCAAGAGTAAGAAAAGTATCAATAGAAGAATATTGGTCAACCGACGAGTTATTACGAACGGAAAGTTTTCCAAGAATAATGACAAAAGACAGGTATAAATCTCTATTACAAATGCTGCACTTTCATGATAACAATGAAACAACAAATCAAGACGTGCTAATAAAAATTCGAAGCATCATCGACAGACTGCGAAATTCTTTTTCACGAGCATTTTAGCCGTACAAGTATTTATGCATCGACGAAAGCTTGCTGCTTTTCAAAGGACGATGTTTCTTCAAGCAGTATATACCTTCGAAACGAAACAGATTTGGCATCATGTCGTATGTTATTTGTGACTGTTATACTGGATATATCCAAGATTTTATTGTCTATTGTGGAGCGCGCACGGATATAACAAACAATAATTTAGCAGAAATTTGAAAATCAGGAAATATTGTCATGACGTTGATGGAACCGTATCTAAATAAGGGTCATGTTTTGGTCACCGATAACTGGTATTCAAGCCCGGCATTATTTTCTCTCTTACATCACAATAGGACACATGCATTTGGAACCGTGAAGAAAACCAGACGTGGAATGCCTAATATATCCAATAAATTATGCAAAGGCGAAGTTGCATTTCAATCTACGGATAAATTATTAGCACTAAAATGGATGGACAAAAGAGAAGTGCTAATGTTATCAAGTTATCATTCTGCTGAGTATACAGAAACAAAAAGAAATGATATTAAAACGGGAAGACCAATTCTAAAACCAACTGTCGTAGTAGACTATAATCGCGTTATGAGAGCAGTTGATAAAACGGATATGATTTTACATTCCATTAATACTATTCGTAAAACTCTAAAATGGTATAAGAAACTATTTTTCCATATGGTGGACCTTTCGATTTACAATACTTACATACTTTACAAAATTACGTCAAAAAAGAATATAACATTTGCGAAATTTCATTTACGTCTCATTCGAGAAATTCTACTCAAATATTCAAATAAAAATATATGTAACAATAAGTCTGGAGGCCAAACTGCATCCAAAGATAATCTGTTACGTTTGGTACAAACACATTTTCCATCCAAATATATCAATCCCACAGGAAAGCGGCAGAACGGTCGGCGGAAATGTGTGGTTTGCAGCAAACACAAAAAGCGAACCGAAACACGATTTGAATGTAAAGACTGTAAAGTTGGTTTATGTATTGAATCCTGCTTTAGATTGTACCACACAAAGGAATATTATTAAAAATTATCTAAGATTATTAAAGATTGTTAAACATTACTAAAATTGTTATTATTATTTGTAATAAGAAACACTTCGAACGACCCGCGGGCTGCTAGCTCGTCACCCTATATCCTGGCTCCTAGCGTGCCACCTATATCCTGTTTTCCGCTTCCGCCCTTTGATCGTTTCAGGTATCGCAACTTTCACTTCACGACGTGCCTCTACCCAGTTTACACGTGCTTCTTCTCCATCACGGACAGTACATCATTCACGCTCGCCATTACCAAGGATCAGATCTCACATAATCTCTGCCAACAGGTTATGGGCCCAGATTGACCGAATATCGAGTGGAAATAAAATTCGAAATTGTATTGTGCTGGAAGTTAACTGAGAGTAGAATCATGCGGCTCGATCGTTAGAGAACAAAAATGTACGCGTCCAGCATGTCGAGAATTGAAACCCTCAACAAAGAAAATTATGACACGTGGAAGATGCAAATGGAAGCGTTACTGGTAAGAAACGACGCGTGGTCATACGTGAGTGGTGAATTTATACAACCGACTGCCGAGTCAACCGACGCGGAACGAGCCGCGAAGAGCGCGTGGATAACGAACGATAAGAAAGCCAAATCCGATATTATCTTATCGATCAGCCCTTCTGAGCTGAAACAGGTAAAAGGGTGCACGACGTCTCGCGAAGTCTGGCTGAAATTAGAGGGCATACATCAATCGAAGGGGCCAGCGAGAAAAGCGACGCTCTTAAAACAATTGACCCTCCAGCGCATGGAAGATGGCGGAGACGTGCACGAACACGTGAATAGGTTCTTCGACGCGGTCGACAAAGTAAGTGAAATGGAGGTCGATATTAGCCCGGACTTGCTCGTGATTATGCTTTTATACAGCTTACCACCGAGTTTCGAGAATTTTAGATGCGCGATCGAATCACGCGACGAATTGCCGACCCCCGATGTTCTTCGCATAAAAATAATAGAAGAGAGCGACGCTCGAAAAGGTGACGTGCTAAACGGTGCACAAAACGCCATGTGGGCTAGCAGGGATGTAAAATATCGCTCGAATTTCAAAATGACAAAGGAATTGCCAAAATCAGAAAAAAAATTCAGATTCCAATGCCACCGATGTGGGAAAATCGGACACAAGGCTGCTGATTGCTGGAGCAAGGACAAGCAAACTCCTCATGACGCGAAGAACGCTGAAGAAAACGTAAGTCTGCGAGCATCGGAGGAGTCGGCCATGGGCGACGCGGCCATGTTAGCGAGAAGATGACACAACGAACACGCCGAGCGGAAGTGGTGCTTGGACAGCGGCGCCACCTCGCATTTCTGTAAGCAACTTGACGATTTCTCGAAAATACTAAGCATGGAAAACCGTAAGTTGAATTTAGCTAATCACGATTCCACTGAGATTAAAGCCAGAGGAACCGTTACGTTTTCAACCGACGTCGCCGGTAAACGGAATAAAATTCAATTGAATGACACATTGCATGTACCCGACTTACGTTCGAATTTGCTGTCTGTGAGCAAAATTACCGAGAATAATCACGATGTAATTTTTAAGAAAAACAAAGCGCTCATAACGGATTTCAACGGAAACATCAAGATCAACGGGCTCTACTTTGTACAACAGCACGAGGATCAAGAGTGTAGAGTCTCAACGGAATCTTCGCAGAAGTCGTCAAATACCGTTACGACCTGGCATCGTCGACTCGGACATCTGAATTTCGGGGACCTCGCCAAAGCCAAAAACAGCGGAACCCTCAAAGGACTCGATTTCGAGCAAACCGACGCTAAACTCGAGTGCGACGTCTGTGTACGGGGTAAGATGACTAGAACACCGTTCCCGAAGAACTCGCATAGGAAAACTGGCCTGCTCGACATCATACATTCTGACGTTTGCGGGCCTATGCGAGTGGAGTCACTCAACAAGGCCAGGTACTTCGTGACATTCATCGACGACTCCACAAGGTGGTGCAAGGTATATTTCTTAAGGTCAAAAAACGAGGTTTTCGAAAAGTTCAAAGAATTCCATAGGAAGGTCGAGAATCACAAGGATAAAAGGATTAAGTATCTGCAGTCGGACAATAGAAAGGAATACCTCAATAATGAATTCGACTCTTATATGAGGAAACACGGAATAACCAGGAGACTCACAGTCGCTCACAATCCCGAGCAGAATGGGACTGCAGAGAGAAAAAATCGCAGCTTACTCGACATGGCTCGATGCCTTCTCATACAGTCTGGACTTCCCTCCAACTTCTGGGCCGAAGCAATATCAACTGCAAACTACATCCGCAACCGATGTCCTACGAGGAGCCTAAACGGAAAATCGCCATATGAAGCGTGGACTGGAAATGTACCGGATGTGAGCGGCTTCAAAGAGTTCGGCTGCCGGGTCTTCTTCCTGAACTCAAAACCCAAAAAGGGAAAGCTTGATGAACGGAGCAAAAAGGGAATCTTCCTCGGTTATTCGGACCACTCCAAGGCCTATAGAGTGTGGGTACCTGACGAGAAGAAGGTCGTCATCGCTCGAGACGTCGTCTTTAGGGAGGACTTCGACACCCCACCAGGTAAGTACTGCAGGTTCGTCCCCGAAGACCTCGACGTGGGGGAAGAAAAGGAAACTCGGAATTCGGAGCCGATTCCTCGGGAGGTCTTCATCGAAACAACCCGCTCGAGGAATCCCGCCGAAACGATACGCTCGGAGAATCCCGCCGTCGACGACGACGGAACTTCGCCTGCGGAAAATCGACAAGAGAGCGAGGACGAAGAGGAAGATGGGGGGAACTTACAACCGACCGACTTGATGCGAGCACGAAAGGAGACCTCGAAAGGAGTATCGGACTGTCGACCCCAACACCGGATATGCCAGATTCCCATAAGCGAGGCCGTAAGCGGACCGGAGTCCGACGAATGGCTCGATGCCATGGCCGCCGAACTGAAGTCGATAATAAAAAATAAAACCTGGGAAATCGTGGATCGGCCCGCTAACGTACAGGTCATCGGAAGCCGCATGGTGCTGCGGAACAAATACAGGTCCGATGGAACGATCGACAAGAGGAAGGCGCGTTTAGTCGCGCAAGGCTTCGCTCAACGTCCAGGAGTGCATTTCAACGAGACGTTCGCTCCAGTCGCGCGCATAAGCTCCGTTCGGCTGATCGCCGCACTGGCAGCGAAACTGGGGATGAAGATGCATCAACTGGACATTACGACTGCCTATCTGAATGGAGTTCTCGAGGAAGAAATTTTTATGGAACCTCCGAAACTCGTCATCGAAGCGCTGGAATCCCTCATCCACAAAGAAGGGAAAGACAGCGAGATATGTAAACAGGCCAAGTCCTTAGTTAAAAATCTCAAATCTGGCGATAAAGTGTGCCTACTGAAAAAGGCATTGTACGGACTGCGCCAAGCTGGGAGAACATGGCACGCGACACTCGACAAATCCCACCGAAGGCTGGGCGCCGCGCCCACCAATGCAGATCCGTGCACTTATCGACTGGGGAAGGGTGAGGACTTGACCTTGATCGCAGTTTACGTCGATGACATAATAATCGCCTCAAGAGACTCAACAAGAATCGAGGAAATAAGGGCGAGTCTCGGCCAGGAATTCGACGTCAATGACCTGGGTGAGATCGGCTATTGCCTGGGGATTGAATTCTCTCGATGCAAAAACACCATCCGCTTGACTCAAACGAGCTATATTAAAGAAATTCTGGACCGCTTCGGGATGACGGATTCAAAAGCGGCAAAGACCCCGATGGATCCCAGCATCAAGCTCGTGAAGTCAAGCATTCCTTCGGATCCAGAAGCATCGAAAAGACCATACAGGGAACTCATCGGAGCTCTCATGTATTTCGCCGTCTCTACCAGGCCGGACATCGCTTTCGCCGTCAGCTCACTGAGCCAATTTAATGACTGTCACGATAGTACTCATTGGATGGCGGCAAAAAGAGTTCTGCGTTACCTCAGAGGGGCCATAGGGATGGGAATAACATTCAAACCGTCAGGTAACTCCCTCAGGTGCTTCGTCGACTCCGATTGGGCGTCTTGTCTGAGTGATCGTCGATCATACACGGGATACACGACGATCCTAAGCTCCGGACCAATATCTTGGGAATCCAGGAAGCAGAGAACCGTCGCGCTCTCCTCGACCGAGGCGGAGTACATGGCGCTTACCGAGGGTGTGAAGGAATGCCTCTATTTCCGGCGGTTTCTCGTCGAATTAGGATTCGATGATCTGGCCGATGCGGTGGTGTTCAACGATAATCTTGGTGCGCAGAAGCTTGCCGAGAATCCGGCCTTCCACGCCAGAAGTAAACACATCGACGTGAGGCATCACTTTGTACGGGAGGTCTTGCGGGACGGGAAGGCAAGAGTTCAGCACATCTCTACGGGAGAGATGCCCGCCGATATCCTAACCAAGGGACTATTAGGACTAAAGCACGAAAAGTGCGTCAAGTTCTTAGGAATGAACTGGGGTGTCGACGTTACTCGCCCTCGGCTCGAGGGGGAGTGTAAGAAGAAACACTTCGAACGACCCGCGGGCTGCTAGCTCGTCACCCTATATCCTGGCTCCTAGCGCGCCACCTATATCCTGTTTTCCGCTTCCGCCCTTTGATCGTTTCAGGTATCGCAACTTTCACTTCACGACGTGCCTCTACCCAGTTTACACGTGCTTCTTCTCCATCACGGACAGTACATCATTCACGCTCGCCATTACCAAGGATCAGATCTCACATAATCTCTGCCAACATTATTAATATTATTGTTTGATCGGCGTGCCGGTCAGCCGCGTTAGAGAAATGACCAGCAAAATCAGCTCCGCACATCGCGTTCGGAACGACTCGAGTATTTTGTCCGCGTGGTCGATCTGGCATCGGCTGCTTAGAGCGCAACTCATTTCAGAGCGCTCCGCCCCGAAAGGGTTAAACAGTCTGGCCGTCCTTCAACAAGTCGTTCAACACAAAACATTGAAGCAGTTCGAGAGAGTGTTGCTGAGAGTCCAGGAACATCAATTCGGCGCCGTGGTCAAGAATTGCATCTTCATGCTTACAAAGTTCAATTGACTCAAGAACTGAAGCCTACTGACCACGCACAGCGAAGAGAGTTCGTTGAATGGATTATGGAACAACAAAAAGTGGATGCTGATTTTTCGAACAAAATCATCTTCAGCGATGAGGCTCATTTTCATCTGGATGGCTTTGTTAATCGACAAAATTGTCGAATTTGGGGTTCAGAAAATCCACAAGTGATTGTTGAGAAACAAATGTATCCACAACGTGTCACTGTTTGGTGCGGATTTTGGGTTGGAGGCATCTTCGGACCATTCTTCTTCGAAAATGCAGCTGGTCAGACAATAACGATTAATGGTGCTCGCTATCGCGACATGATAATCCAGTTTTTTGTGCCAAAATTGCAAGACATGGATGTGGTTTCAGACGGCATGTGGTTTCAACAAGACGGTGCCACATGCCATACAGCCCGAGAAACAATTCAATTACTGCATGAATCATTTCCTGGTCGTGTAATTTCCCGTTTTGGTGATCAGAATTGGCCGCCCAGATCATGCGATTTAACGCCGTTGGATTTTTTTTCTTTGGGGTTTTTTGAAGTCTAAGGTTTATGTCAACAAGCCCACGACCACCCACGCCTTGAAGGAGGAAATTGAGCGCTGCATCGACGAAATTCAGCCACATTTATGCAAAACAATCATGGAAAATTTCAACAAAAGAGTGCGAATGTGCCAGCAAAGTCGTGCAGGCCATTTACCAGATATGCTATTCCATACATAACCCTACACTGTATATTATATAAATCAATAAAAAATTTACAATTTTTAATTATAAACCTGTGTTTTCTATCAAAATTATTTCTTGCGTGAATTTTGGGACACCCTTTACAATCTCCTCGCGGCAGAGTGCGCTGAGAACAAAGAAACGAAGGGGACTCCCGAAAATGTCACCACACCAAAAGGGAAGGGCAGAATGCCACCAATATATATAACAAAATCAAAGATAAAAACTATAATAGCATTGATTTCAGAAAATAAACTTAACACAGAGTCATTTATGGTAAAACAAGTAGACGAAGATACTGTGAGGCTCAACGCCAGTGATGAGTCTGCTCACTTTAAAAGCATGGAAATGCTGAAGGAAAATAACCTCCAATTCCACTCCTTCACCCCAAGCCATCTTAAAAACAAATCATTCGTCCTTAAGGGCATTCGAGGGGGCTTCAATGAAGCTGAGGTAATGGCTGCATTAGAAGAACTCAAAATCAATAACATAAGCATAACCAAAATTAACAAACTACAATTTGACCGCACAAATAGCAATAAATACCATTTTATAGTGCAAATAGACAAAAATAGCAATCATCCGGAGCTACTCAAAATCAAAAAACTGCTAAGCCAATCAATAAGATGGGAAAGGCTTAGAAAGCCTAAAATTTTCCAATGCAAAAACTGCCAAAGAGTAGGTCACGCCAGCTCTAACTGCAACATGGGGTACAGGTGCGCCAAATGCGCACAAAGCCATAAACCGGGAAAATGCAACATCGAGAAATCAGGTAATAAAAACGTGCTAAAATGTGCTAACTGCGGGGAACATGGGCACCCGGCCTCTTACCTGAGCTGCCCATATATGTCTATGATAATGAACATGAAGAAGCAAGAACACGAAAACAAAAACAGAAAAGCTTTCGAAAAAAACACAAAAAATTCACAGACAAATTGACCCCAGTATTTCATACGCAAACATCACAAAAAACAATAGAATTCCATACACACAACATATGGCACAACCCGAAACACACACCAGAAACGAAAGGCTCCCCCCCCTCCCACCACCCCCAAGAATGCTGACCAACAGCAACGAAAGAACACAATTTCAAGTAACGGACAATAATAACCACAACAACATAAATATAAGCCAAATACTTGATATATTCAGAAGTAGCTTAGACGAAATCAAAGAGCAACTAGTCGATTTCAATAATAAAATCACCTAAAATACACTGAGAATCGATTACTTAGCACAATGGTCAATCGAGTAATGGCTCACACAACCACCAGCAACCCAATCAAAATATCAGCGATAAATGTAAATTCACTGTGCACAATTAAGAAAAGACTAGACTTACAAAAATATATTGAAGCTTACAAACACGACATTATACTGATCTCAGAAGCCAAACTTAACAACAAACACAAACTGAAATTAAACAACTACGACATAATTAGGACAGACAGAGCTCCAAACTCGAGAGGCGGAGGTACTGTAATAGTTATAAAAAACAACATCAATTACACCATGGTCCCATACCCAAATTCAAAGAAAAATAGAATCATAGAATACACAGTGATAAAAATAATAGTAAACTCAAAAAAAAACATTACTCATCTTCAGCATATACGTCCCACAATCCACAAAAAACACATTCATAATCGAGTTCGAACAACTTTACAAAGACTTTCATCTGGACAACGAAAACAGTTTCTTCATCATAGCCGGCGACATAAACGCCAGAAATACACAATGGGGTGATTCAAACACGAATGACAGACGATTACTACAATGGGAGGTCGACAACAGTATATCACATAAAACAACAATCTACGCAGCTGCCAACCCTACGTACACCAAAGCAAACTCTTTCCTGGATTACTGCATAACAGACAGCAGATTATAAATACTGAACCTCAACAACAACAAAATAAGGACAAACCCATACGATAGCGATCATAATGCTCTAACATTCGCAATAGAACCAACCACACTGTTCCAAGGAATAACACCAACTCCTCCAAAACCCCACTCATTCAACTATAAAAAAACTAATTGGCGAAAATTCGCCAAACGGGCCGATAAGCACCTACAAAATAAACTACCGGATAATAGGAATCTCGCGATAAATGAAATAGACGAAGGTATCAGCTACCTCGAACTGCTTATCACAAAAACAATTAAAGAAATAGTCCCAACAAATAAACCTAGCAATAAAAATTATTATCAAAAATACATTAGCAATAACACTAAAAAACTACACGCGGCAAAGTCATGCCTAATATCAAGGTTGTATTTCATCAGGTACCAAAGCTCGATCAAGCACAGCAGACAAGAGACGAACAGAATTAAACGGACAATAAAAATACTCAATAAAAAACTCCACATTGAAATCTCTAAAGCTGTAACCGCATACTGGGCCTCCATCATTAAAAATATAAACTTCAAGAACGCCAATGAATTTTTCCCGACCATTAACAGGATACTGAGACCACAAAAACACATTAGCATCGAAAACCTCAGACTTGATATTAACAAAAACGAATTTAACAAAGAAGTAGCGAAAAGTTTACCAGACAGGACCGACAACAACGAACTTTACATTACAGATCCGATTACTAAACTCGAGATAATAGGAAAGTATCTGGAAAGAATAAATTCACCAAGATACACTAACACCAATACAACCACCAAAAGACTGGCAGACGAAACAACAGACAAATACAGCAAAATAGCAAAAAGAATGACAGATACAAAGGCAACTTTTAAAACATTCACAGACGCTAACCCAGCATACAGGCCAGTACACCTGGATGAAGAAACCAATCATTTCATTTCTTGCAGTGAAGTAAGCGAAATTATCAAAAAGCTAAATAATAAGACTTCGTCAGGGCTGGACAACATCCCATCAATTGCCATCAAAAATCTACCGACAACCATCATAATAGAATACACGATACTCTTTAATAATGCAATTAACCACGCCTATTACCCAAACAGATGGAAACAAGCTAAAATCCTCTACCGATACTAAAAAAAGGTAAAAACCCAGAAGAGCCACAAAGCTACAGACCCATTAGTCTCACTACGAACATTAGTAAAATTTTTGAACACAATATTATACCAGATAACCAATTCGGATTTAAGAATAAACTTTCTACCACACACGCAATTCACAAATTAACTTCTGACCTCAACAATTACCTACACAACGGACTGACAGTGGGGGCAATATTGCTAGACCTTGAAAAAGCATTCGATTCAGTTTGGCATAATGGTCTAATTCATAAACTAGACAAATACCAATTTCCAGCAGGACTAATCCTACTAATAGCAAATATGACCAAAGGAAAAACGTTCCGCATATGGGACGGAACGAAAATGTCTACCACCACATTCAAAATCTCAGAAGGCCTACAACAAGGAACAGTAACATCACCAATACTCTTCAACATTTATAATAGCGAAGATATAAACGAATTCGGACTCAACACCGTAGACAGACTATACTCGATTGCTTACGCGGACGACTTAATAATCTACAAAGCTGACACGGACGTAGGACAAATCAAAAACTCACTACAAATGACATTAAACCACATCACTGACTACTATAAAAACTGGAACTTGAAAATTAATCCCACCAAAAGTGAGCTAATATTCTTCCGCAGACCGGTAAAACAAATCAAATACTCAAACGTAGTAAAGATAGAAAAAGCAACAATCACAGCTAAAAACATTCACACTAACGAAACTGTTGAAATCCCCCCAAAAAAGCTAGTAAAATATCTGGGAGTACAACTGGATCATCTACTAAGACTGAACAAACACCACATTACGCAACTGGACAAAGCCAGAAGAACCTTCAAAGCTAACTCTAGACTTTTCTACAACAAAAATCTTTCCACCAAAGCCAAACTTATTTGCTACCAGCTATTAGTTAGACCTATATTAACGTATGCCGCACCCATATTCTGGAACACCGGGCCAACAATTATAGAAAAAATAAGAAGATTTGAAAGATCATGCTTAAGAACATGCCTCGGCCGATATAGAACAGCTGAATCAAATTACACCAAAAGAATCAGTAACATTAAAATATACACAAAAGCTGATATACCAAGAATAGACTGCTTCAACTTAAAACTCACCCGAAATTACTTCAGCAGGATTGGCCACACCAAAAAACAAATAATAATAGACACAATGAAAACGGAAGAAGAGACGACCCCCAACAAGTTAAGCTCAGGTTACATACCCCTAGAGCTGTTCCTCTTCTGTGACCATAATGGAATAATCCAAGATCAACATAACTTACCCATAATCTACCATAGGAATAGACACTCCGCTAATAAGAAAATCAATCCAGACGACAACAAATACATACGAGAACAATCCAACTACTCAACAGCACTCTCTATCAAGGACAAAATGGACAGGGATAGACTAAACAAAGATTACTCCTGGCTAGCTAACGACGCCAGGCACATTGACGAACTCCGCAGAAGAACCCGTAAAAAGTGAAAAAATAGACTAAGTTCCGGAAAAACAAAGGTCATTAGTTATTATCAGTGATTGTTTTAAGACCTGTATACAATCCTTAAATAGCGCAAAATGCTTAACAGCAACATTAGTTTTAAGTTCCCTTGTAAATAGATCCTCCGAACCCTAACCTACCCATTCCAACTCCTCACCCCACACCTACTGCCTTATTTATTTATATTTTAATTAGCCTAAGTCATATTTAAGATAGATGGTAAAAGTTTTTTTAAGACTCTTCCTTTTCTTTTACTAACAACTAACGATACAAGACTGATAGCATATAAATCTCTCGCCCTAATAACGTGCCTAAAACATATCATATTACCATAGCTAGCTATAGAGTTTATCCAAGTTGATAACTAATAGCTATCAAAATTTTTATTATTAATGTTAAAAGTATTTTTAAGTAGGATTATTCTCTGTATATTATGACTGAAATGAGAAAAATAAACTTACTTTAAAAAAAAAAAAGACAAAATCTGATATAATACTGTCGATCAATCCGTCGGAATTAAAACAAATAAAGGATTGTAGAACATCGAACGAGGTATGGCGGAAACTCGAGCAGATCTACCAATCACGGGGGCCTGCGCGTAAAGCTACGCGCATGAACGAGGGCGAAGATGTTCGCGAACACCTCAGGAAATTCTTTGATGCTGTCGACAAACTACACGAAATGGACGTGGATATCAACGCAGATTTGCTGGAAATTTTGTTGCTGTATAGTTTGCCACAGAGTTTCGAAATTTTACGCTGTGCAATTGAGTCGCGTGATGAGTTGCCACCTCCCGATACTCTTCGAATTAAGATCATCGAAGAAAGCGACGCACGCAAAAATGAATCGTGTGACACGGTGCCTAACGCTATGGTTGCCGGAAGACGTGTAAGACCAAATTATGGGAAAAATAATTATAACAGAGCTGCGGAAAATACCGATGACGACCGCTCAAAACCGAAATGTTTTCGATGTCGGAAATTCGGCCATATATCATCCGAGTGCCGCAAGGGTAGAAACACGAGACACTCGGCTAAAGGTGCTAGCAGCGATATCTCCTTCTACACAACGTCGGAATTCGGGCAAAAATGCGAAATAACACGAGTGAATAACGGGGTGAGCGACGGACAGTGGTGCTTGGACAGTGGCAGCACGTCTCACCTGTGCAAGGATCTAAATAGCTTCGAATATATCGACAAAAGGCTGCATGGAAAATTAAATCTTGCGAACAATGCGTCGATAAACATTAACGCGAGTGGAACTTTGCGCGTAGTTATCGATGAAAGGGGTTCAGAAAAGAACTTGACGCTAGAAGACGCTCTGCACGTACCGGACCTAAGAACAAACCTGTTATCGGTCGGGAAAATAACGGATCGTGGATACAGAGTGCTTTTCACAAAAGATCAAGCCAAAGTCATCGATGAGAAAGGCAATAACAAGTTGACGGCCATTCGTAAAAATGGCCTATATTACGTGACGCAAAAGGGGTCCACACACAGGGCCATGGCAGCAGACGAGGACGCAGCGAAGTCGCAACGGAACAACGAGCTCGAGATATGGCACAGGCGGCTTGGACATTTAAATCAACAGGATCTACTGGAAGCGAGGCGGAAGTGCATCATACCGAGTGGCAACGTTGAAGATTTTAAACGGACATTGTGTTGCGAAATTTGTATCGAAAATAAGATGACGCGAACACCGTTTCCGGAACAATCGAAGCGTGCGACGGAAGTCTTAGAAATAATTCACAGCGATGACTGCGGCCCCATGCGAACGCACTCACACGCAGGTAACAGATATTTCGTCACGTTCATTGACGTTTATTCTAGGTGGTGCGAAGTTCGGTTTATAAGGTCAAAGGACCAAGTATTTGATGCGTTCCGAGAATTCAAGAACTATATATAAAATCAGACCGGTCGCAAGATTAAATTCCTACAATCGGATAATGGGAAGGAGTATATAAATTCGCGGTTTGATAAGTTCTTAAGCGATAACGTGATTAAACGTAGGTTATCGGTCGCATACAATCCACAGCAAAACGGGGTAGCCGAGTGGAAGAATCGGACAATAGTAGAAACGGCGAGATGTCTAATCGCGCAATCCGGTCTACCGCGATCTTTTTGGGCAGAAGCCGTATCGACGGCGAATCGTATTCGTAATCGATGTCCGTCAAGAGCTATAGCCAGAAAATCTCCTTTTGAGAGGCTTTACGGGAAGCTGCCCGTTGTTAAACACTTTCGCGATTTCGGATGTGACGTCTATTTTCTAAATAACGATCCGTATAAAGGGAAGTTTGAACCACGTTCGCGAAAGGGGACTTTCGTCAGGTATTCCGAATGTTCGAAGGGATATCGAATATGGAATAAGGATGCAAAACGGGTAGAAATCACGCGCGATGTGAGGTTCCTCGAAAATTTCAGCGCGAACGACATTCAAAAGTCTGCCGTAAAGAACGTTCCCTCCGAAAATATCCCGCAAAATGATTTAGGCCGCGACGAACACAATAGCGAACCATTAACTTTCGATGTCGATCTGTCTTCTCAAGATTATCAAAACGATAATATTGAGAATGGGGGCGATACAGATGAATCGAGCGATAGCGCGAATGAATTAAACGCGGATGATGGCAGTCGCGGAGACGAACCGTCTCGGAGAGGTAGAGGGAGACCGAGAAAAATACTTACGGGCATGAGGGGTAGACCCCGGAAAGAATATAATACGGTGCAGGTAGCAAGTACCGCGGTCGAACAGACTTTTATGACCGAAGTCCCTCTAGAGCACGCCATCGCAGGTCCGGACGCAGATGAATGGCACCAGGCCATTGCCATCGAATTAGGATCGATACTGTAGCGACCAGTCGGCGCACATAAAAAAGATTTATTTCTCGTGCAAACGACTAGCGTATTTATGACTCTCCTTCGAAAAGGCTATTTTTGAGTGAGCTGTATACTGTCCAGATGGCAATAAGTCAGTAGAGTTTTTTACCTAATTCTCGATAGTCAACGAGACCGTCATAAATAACCGGAAATTCCGAAGGGCACGCAAAACGCACCCGAACGCCGGACGTCCGAGCGCAACAGCCCGAGGAAAACCCCGGCCGTTACATCACAAAAAACGCACCCACTCCGATCACCACGCGGTCCCAAAACAGGACGCGCTCAGGGCGTAAGGGACAAGGCGGTGAGAAGGAAATGGACAACGCTGATTGGGAAAACCCATTCGCGGGTCAACCAATCAGGAGGTGTACAGAGCCCCTGCCGGGGGAAAACATACTAGTATAAAAAGAGCGGTAGTTAGACGCTCGCACTGATATATCTCGGACGGAAAAAGACTTGTAAGCTTGTGGTACACGCAACGCCGTTACTCCTACTACGACGATACGCTGCCCGAAGTGACTCTGCGCGATTTGTCTAATAAAGTTAGTAGTTACACCGCACGCAACAATTATTTATCCGAACACCCCCAACGACTAAAATACTAAAAAATAATACATGCGAAGTCGTCGATCGTCCAAAGAACACAAAAGTGGTAGGAAATCGTGTCGTCCTATGCAATAAATACGAGCCTAACGGTAAAATCGACCGTCGGAAGGCCAGGATAGTAGCGCGTGGATTTTCGCAATGTTACGGGGTCAACTTTAACGAAACTTTCGCTCCGGTTGCACGTTTACAATCAATTAGAATTGTGGCTGCTCTTGCAGCCGAATATAATATGAAAATCCATCAAATAGATGTGACGTCAGCCTACTTGAACGGCAAACTAGAAGAAGAAATTCTTATAGAAGTTCCCCGTTGCGTCGATAAGGCCCTAGATATTTTATCCGAAACCGAGAGTGGCGATTATAGTATAAAAACGAAAGCTATCGAAATGAAGCGAAATTTAAGAAATGGAGCTAAGGTTTGCCTATTGCGAAAAGCTTTATACGGTTTAAAACAAGCTCGTCGTAGCTGGCATTGTCGCTTGGATGAGGAGTTGAGAGCATTCGGGTTAATTCCGAGCGGGGCTGATCCGTGTTTGTATTATCAGGGGCGATAACCCCCTCATCCTTCTCATCGACGACTACATGGACCTAGAGACAACGAACGATGGATATTCAAGATACAACCCGTTATTAGGAAAATGGTAAGCATCTTCTGTCTCGTCAGAGGTCTCGCCGATATTCGATCCAGTACGAAAAAGGACAAGGATAGAAGAAACGTCCTTGTTTCAAAGAGAAGATAATCTACGCATCCCAACTCCCGAAGCTCAAGAAGCACCGTCACAACCTGAAATCCCTGTCGAACAATTATCGACGAACGATATAATAAATTCTAGTCCTAAAAATTATGGTGAAATGTTAAATAGAAAACGACGACAAAATTCAAATTTGCTAATTAAAGAAGTTTATGAACCATTAGATTTAATTTAACTTATGAAAGAGTCTAAAATAGGAAAATTTTGTAGCCAATATAGTGGTCCACACAAAGTTGTAGAAATCTTGTCGAATAGAAATACTAATTGGAGGTAATCTACGTATAGTACACACTAACAAATTGAAAATTGCACATGTAAGATCTAAATTTAATTAACAAATAATGGTACAATTAACAATAATGCCACATATGTATTACGTATCAACGAATGTTCATTAGACTTTAAAATTCCAATACCAAGACAAGGTAAATTCTCAGAAATTTCTTGGAATTCAACGAACCAATGGATGATGTCATTCTACCAAATCACGACGAACCACGCTGAAGCCTACCACAATCAAAACCGTTATCTGTATCCGATGAGACGACTCGACAACTTCCGTGATGGTAGAAGATAGTTGTTGAGTGTCATGAAAACATCAGAACCACATTTCGAAACGTACCAGTAGAAAAGAGTATCCTATATAGCAACGATAAAAATAGCATCTATATAATACGATATAATAGAGAAGTAAAATTCGCCCCAGGAGTTCATTCGCATTAACTTGATTAATTATATCAAAGATAATTTATTATTTTTGATTAAAGAGAAATAAGATTTTTGAATATTCTAACTATTTAAATTACTGTCCTATATAAAATATAATGTTTTAAATAATCTATGAGGTTCACAAAATTCGAAAATGTCAAAATTACTTAAAAAATATTGTCATTCCGAAACTAGTCTCCAACGCATTTCTGAAACTCGATCAAGCCCAAATTATGCAAATAACTTCATTTCACATAGAAACAATGTTAGCGAGAAGGATTTTTTGAAATTGGAATGTTACGACCCAAAATATTCCGAGAAATCTATTGCACTGTTATGTAAACAATAAACATTTACCATTTCTGTCTTTTTTAAAAACGTTTACAAAACCTCCAATAAAAATGAAAAATTACTTTCCTGACCGAGTCTTTTCCATACTTCAACCTAAACCAATGCAGTGTCTCACAATCAGTGATAGTACCAAATTGCAGGTTCGAAATACACAGCGTTCGTATTCAAGCACATAATATACAACGCGATTTCATTTCACAAGAATAACTGCGATAAATACTGTACGATATAAATCACAGACCTGTTTAAACCAATAACACTACTATGAAAAACCTCAGAAATAAGTTTATTAATTGCATTAACTCTGTAATACTATAAATGCTTGAGTTTGCTCGAAAAGATTCGACATACCTACTTTTTAACTTTGCAGCTTACTTAATACACAACAACAAGGTTATATCCTCGCAAAATTTGCTACAACTAGAAAATCTGCATTATCAATTTCATCGAATGAATATTCCAAATTGATCATATAAACATGGATTTTTATAAATCTAGAGTATTTGATTTAATCGTGTCAGAATCGGAAGCAGACAGTAAATTGATCAACGTACTCAAGAAAGCAATATCTCTAGTGGCAGTAGGATTTGAATGTAGAAATAAGTAGCAAGGCAATCAATCCTCTGAAGCTGTATTGCTTGTTATCCAAATATGGTTGCAAGTTTTTAACTAATGGAAAGCAACAGCAAATAATGACGTGTAAATAAAAATTACCGATTCAGATTTCAAGTTTGCTTCTACATGACTTTTAGTGCCATTACTGCACAATTTGATTCATAGATAATATACACGACTTCGCACAATCACTTCCGATCCTGTTCACCCCGAGAAGTAAATGTTTCAGACTGTTAACCAAATCCAGGAAAGTTCGGTATGAAAGATCCAATATCAAATCTGAAATCCTTGCTCCAAAAGTACATCGAAATTCAGATCAATGTAGTCTTCCTTTTCTTGTTGATTACTTCCGCAATCGCGCCATACAAAGTCTCAAGCAGAAGAACCAGTCTTCGAGATATCTGCTAAACACTGACGTGAATCTTGGCATGAAAACTGCATCACTCAATCTCCATATTGATCCAATCGGTTTTTGCTGATGATTAAAGCCGTAAATCTTCAAGCAAACAAATTCCTGCTTTCTATATTTCCACTTGAATGTTTAGTAGGAATCGTGCAATCTTGGTATTTTTCATTATGTGATTAATATTTGTTGCCGGTTTATTGAGAATGTATCCACTGCAGGTTACATTTCTGGTTATGTATATCACACTATTTGAAATTTTGGAACCAAATTTCGAAATACTTTGGAAATTGAGGTTGATAGTTGTGACCATGCTTTAAGAAAATGGCTATATTTACCTATAATTAATATCGAAAGATATGAGTTAATTAATAGCCCAGCCATAGTTGTCTTCGACTACTGAAACCAAGCTGCAGTAGTAACATTAATGCATTTCGAATAATTTGGTTTCGATGAATAACGTAAGAGTGGGTGTTGTACTGCTTTTCTTCCTCCATATATTATAACCATTACAGAAACACATTTAGTTATTTCGGGCGCGTAGAGTACAAGAAATCTCCTGCAAACTACCAAGAATGCACAGCTCTGCAGTAATAAAAAATGGAGTATTCTCAATCTGAATGTTCCGTTTAATGCAACTCTTCATTTGTGGTGAAATTAGATGTTGGCGATTCCGTTGCTGATTCCGAATATTGGAAATTTGTCAAGCAACAACCCGACCCATCTATAAATTTTCCAATACAGATCCAGTACGCTGAAACAAATAGCCCCGTGTGTCTAAAATCAAATCGATCAATTTTAAATCGCCAGTCGATTACCTCCTCTTTACTGGTATCACTTGGATCGATGCATAAGAATTCTAGGGCGACAATTATTTATTTTCCGTCGTTTCCCATACAACGTTGTTCGTTAGGACATTGCTCTCGTGCACTGTAACGAACATTCAGTGCTGCTTAGTTTTCAATATTCACAACGAAATAAATAGGCCCTCACACCGCGACCGTGGCTAGTTTTCATTTGTCATCTCAGTTATCAGCTACTGTTACGTAGATACATATAGTTACGCTTGAAATTCTTCTCTGCTCTTGTGCGCGCAATTCACATTACGCTTGTAATACTTTTGCGCTTGCAGCCTAGCTTCGCTACAATCGATTGCGCTTGCAAATTTCGATACAGCTTTATAGCCATAAATTGATCGCTTAATCGTATCATTCATTACCTTCACGACACATCATCACATTTCATCATTCTATTGTATATCATCTATAACCTCCTCTGTACGAATCTTATTGGTTAAAACATATTTAGCGTTATTACACCAGCGTTTTTTACCATACAGTCCACTATCCAATTCATCCTTCCAATCCTTCCTCCAATTCATCCTTCCCAACGAAAAGATACATTTGCAACATATTTGGAAATTTGAGAAGAATAACAAACTAGTAATTTTGGAAATTGTCGAACATTTAACTTATTTCTGCACTTTATGAGCCTTCTCGGGTACTACATATTTCCAAAACTTCATCCTCCGGTTAAGTAAATACATACAACTGTGAGATGTAGATGGTTCATTCTATTATATAATATTTCACATAAAACATTATGATTCAGATTCTGATAATACTCTACATTGATGTTTAAACCCACGATTTAAAAAAGTGATGTCAATTTTGCAGGTTGTCTTCGCTATAGTAAGCATGAAAGTAGTATAATAATACTTTACTATCCACACTTTAATTATGCATGATTCGTACTCAAGCCGCTATATGCACTATTCAGATTTGACGAGGAGATGACTATAAACAGTGCGGGCATGTTCGTCGCAAAAGTCTTCTCGTTAGCTTTAAACTATACGATAGTAGGAGTTATGAATTGTACATTAAACTTAATATAACAATTTGCGTTCAAATTTTTTCGAGCAAACTTATTATAATACATACAAATATACTGTATGTTACCGTGTTCGTTTGAACAGTTCAAACAGATATATGTATAATTCTTATAGTTCAATACTGTGCATAGTACAAACAGAATTAAGTCTCATTATGAATTGATAGAATTAAGAATTAGCTTTCCTACCTCGAGTATAATGATATAAAAAAATGATCACGTTTTCAACTGGCATTTATGCATTACTATCCTACAAATGTAAGTTTTATAAATAACGCTAAATATTTATTACTAAAAATAAGATCAGATTAAATAAAACTAATGAAAACAAACACTATGTGGCATTACAACATAGTATAATATAAAGAGTATTTTCCCGAAACTACAGAGATTTAAATTATTATATTATCATTAAAAAGAATTTTCTCAGCTACTTTTAAAGTACACCTATGAGATTTATTATGTGTACAACATTATTTAAAATACCATAATTATGAAATCCTTTTTCGAAAATCATCGGTTAGTGTGAAATTGGTTTAGTCAAGTGTATATAAACCAGTGTATTACAAAAGATGAAAGGTAACATTCCCTATTATTCAGAAAATGTCCAGTCATATAAGTCAACATATTAAAAAACATGGAGAATACTTAGGCAAATATACAAACTAATATTTTTGAAATTTCTATTGCGTGTTTCGTCCAAATTTTAATAGGAGTATGTAGACAAATGTTTTATTTTATTTTCTTCTCATGGTTACTCTGGGGTTTTAATAATGTCAACTAGAAAGTTGATTGAAGTCATAGAAAATGCTCACTGGAAGTGTGTCATAGGAAGAACATTCCTGACATATTTTTCATAGCTTATCTTTCACGTACTTTAAATTCGCTCAAGAATAATTATTCAGCCACAGGAAAAGACCGTCGAACATAACGTCGAAAACGTGGGAATTTAAGACAGCGTTAAATTCATTTAAGACATCCACAACCCATACTCTCGATGAGAGCCAAACGCCCAAATAGCCAAATAACCAAATCGACGACCCAAGCATCTTTTGCAAACGCAATTCAATAGATGAAACTGTGATAACAGCGAAGCCAAGATTAGAAGAAACAATGATGCAAACACCACTCATCTACAATCTCCCAGGAGCCTCATCTACGCCATTACATCTACCAATAATCTCACCTGCCAAGATCAGTGAACCAAGTATAACTTAGTCTATACCTGATTGCGAATCTAAATCCCAGGAGAACAGCAGTTCAACTGATGGAGACGAACCAGATATTAGCCCAGTTTTGCCACAACCTACGAACACGAATAACATTGTCACACCAGCAGATGAAATTTGATGAAAATTAATAGAAGAAGCTCGCAGTAGATTAATCGCAGGTCACAAGGGTGTAACGGAAACCTTAAATCAATTAACCCTTTCGGTACTACCGCCGCCTATTGGCGGCATCCACGGAAAGTTTTGTGGGCACTTTATGTGGACACCGTTAACAGCACCAACGGAAAGTTATGTGGGTATGATTACTCTCTATAGTACACATTACTTTACTATTCTGTGTTTAAAATTCCCGGCTGTTCTAATCGTTCCATTATAATATATAATTAGTAACAGTCAACAGCGTGCCTTAATTATATATGTTTTATAATATATAGATAAGCTACGAAATGGATAAAGGAAATCATTGATTCCAAAAGAGATTCTGATGAAGAAAATCAATATAATTTAGCATTTCGCAAAAGGAGGAACAATCGAGCATGTGTACTTAGCACCTCGGTATCTGAAGAAGCAGAAGAGCCTGAAGTACGAATTGATACTCCTTCTAGCATCAAATGGACATCAAAGAAGCTTAGTCCAAAAATTCATGATTTTACGCCACATCCTTCGGGAGTAGTAGGGAACAATTTAAATCGTTCGTCGAGAATTTTGGATTACTTCAGACTGCTTTTTTCTAAAGATTTAGTTAAATTTATTGTGGAAGATATCACTTGAACGCTTCAGAAGGGATGGAAGTGGATGAATTATATTGTTTTATTGCTGCGTCGTTATTAATGACGCGAACCAAAAAGTTATCCTTAAATGAATATTGGTCTAAAGATAAGATTCTCCGAAGCGATATTTTCAGTAAAATTATGAGTAGAGATCGCTACTTTTCATTATTGAAAATGTTGCATTTTATGGACATAGTCGGCCACACTGCCGATCGTTTACACAAAATAAATGAAGTAGTGGAAATGCTACGAACATCTTTTTATCAATGCATTTCAGCCATACCAGCGGTTATGTATAGACGAAAGTCTACTCCTCTACAAAGGCCGTCTCTCGTTTAAACAATATATTCCCTCGAAAAGGAGTAGGTTTGGTATAAAATCATTCCTACTTTGTGACTGCTAGACGGATTATATCCAAGATATAATCATTTATTGTGGGGCTAGTGCTACTGTAGCTACCGAATATCAATATATTGGAAAGCCAGGGAACATTGTAATGTCGCTTATGCAACCTTTTCTAAACAAAGGCCATACTATTTATCTGGACAACTGGTTTTCCAGTCCCATATTGTTCAACCTACTCCACGAAAAAAGTACGAACGCTTGTGGCACTGTGCAAAGAAGACGGAAAGAGATGCTTAAAATAACTGATAAATTGCAAAAAGAAGAGGCAGTGTTCCGCTCATCTGAAAATCTGTTTGCAATGAAATGGTTTGATAAAAAGAAATTTTATATGCTTTTCACACTATCCATACCGCAGAATTCGCAGAAGTACCTAAGAAGTCAAGAAAAAATGAAATTATTCTAAAGCCCAAAATGCGTAATAGATTATAACTCTTCAATGGGTACAATCGATAAATCAGATATGGTGATAATTACTATCGATGCAACTCGCAAAAGTTTATGGTGGTATCGCAAATACTTTTTTCACTTGATCGACATTTGCGTGTGGAACGCATACTGCATATATAAGCACACCACAAAAAAACAAATCTCAATGGCGAAATTTCACCTTCAGTTGATTAAGGAAATATTAGAAAAATAACACAAGAATCATGAATATCATCGGTGCAGCAAGTCAAGAAGTAATTATCCCACAAGGCTCACAGGGGGACATTTTCCTTCGATATATCAGTCGGTGGTGTGAGACGTGAATCCAAGTATCAGTGCGAACAATGTAATGTGGGCTTGCGCGTTTCCCCTTGTTTCGAAAACTATCACACCAAGTTACACTATTAATTTTGTCGTTGATTATATTTCACTATTAGTTTTTTATTATTTATTATGATACACTATTAGTTTTGTTCTTTATTTTAATTTTGTGATATTGGACCATATTATTTATATCAATGCCATTTACTTTAATTAATGTACTGTAAAGAAAAAAATATGATTTTAAAACATTAAGCGCCATGCCTGTTTTGTCTGTCCTTCCGTCTAACCGCGAGATAAGATTCCGTCGAAATCGGTTTTCTGCCGAGGATTGGTTTAGGTTACGACAAAGCAGTATAAACATTTTAGAAATGTTTTTCAAACACGTTGAATTCCGCGTCAGTCACCGATGTCGCGGTCCGAATGAAAAGTTTAGTGTCAATCACGCTCGAGATTTCTATGAATGCCGCAAAACATGTTTTCGCGGCTTACGCTGTCGGACAGTGCAACCACTCTCGCAGGAAACTTCCTCGTTCCACGAATGTATAACCGCGGCCAGGTCCTCCGTACCGAAAGGGTTAAAAGAAAAATATCAATATCTCTGGAACCTTTTGACGAACTTGCCATCGACACATTTGGACTACTTCCAAAAACAATCAATGGAAATCGCTACATTTTAACTATGCGAGACAATTTAAAAAAGTATTGGTTAGTAGTTGCTTTATCAGATATTAAAGCCATGATAATAGCTGACGCGTCCGCGAGTCATTTCATTGCAATACGTGGGACAGCAAAATCCATTTCGATAGATGTAAGCATTAGTTTCTTGGGAAACTAATGCTACATGTTGTCGAGATGGATCGTTAAAAAGGAGCCATATATTGTATTAACAGAATATCTAAAACAACACATCGAGTCATATGAAGAATGGGACCTCTACTTACCATTTGCCATGATTTCATATAAATACCTCCGTTCACGAAGCTACGAATTTCACACCCCACGAATTAATCTTCGGGAAAACCACGAAAGAGCCAGTAGTGCGTTCCCCTCAGAAAAGAATAGGCTGACTTTTGGATCTTATTTGATTACGTAACAAGCTATATTACGATAAGTGAGCTAATCCGACATAGCTTATGGTGGAGTAATACGTCCATGTGTAAAAAGAATCTGAAACAAGTAAATTCGATCCACGTTACATCGGGCCATACGAGATAGTAGATGTCGGATATAAATAATGCAATCTTAAAAACAGATGCGACTGGACACCTAATCGCGAAACATCAGAATAAATTAAAACACTCCTTCGTCTTCGATAGTTCGTCCGACACAAATTAAAAATTGGAATCACTTTCAGGATGAAGTAAATCCCGCTGATTACACTGCCCGACAAAATCAAACTTTTTTTCTGGGTTCCTATAGTCACTATGAAATTCTTGTAGAGCTTCACTCCCTGAACAAGAATCCAAAAACCGAATTGCTCCATCACCCTCAGTTTTTTAAATAAACGAACTTTTGTAAAAACCCAAAATTTTCGACAAAAATGAGGTATTGCATGGAAAGTACAAACGTTAGAAAGTTCTAATTGGTGTTAAAAGATAAAGGAGAGCTTCCCGAATATAGTGGCATGCAATTTATTAATTGTTTCTGGTCCTAAACAGCAATAGATTAATGTCAAAGTTTAAAAAAGTGTCGACGTGCGCAGTTTCTGCGCAATATTTTTGTATTTTTACGAAAAGCTCTTTGTTCAGCACGAAAACTCTACCCAGGTTCGGATTCTGTAGGCATTTCTGAAGAAGATACGGCCCGATAGAAGTGTCGGAACGATGTACACTTTGAGTAGATCGAGAAAATGTTCGTCGGCAACATGTACACGATATTTTGCCGCCAAGTGCTTCGCTGCTCGCTTCTCTCTGTCCGACAGGGCCGAGGCTATGGGTAATCAGCACCGATGGAGGGATCCAATGGGGCACCCACGTAGCGTGTGGGGCGTGCCATTTTGTTTAGTATTTCAATGTGCTGTCTTCTTTTACATATTTTTATGGATAATAATCACCAATCTGTGAATCATAAATTAAAAATGGAGAAATAATAAAAGAAAAATAATGAACAAAAAATATTCATTTTATTCTGAATTTGTTCGAATTACAACTATATCATGTATACAGTTATCATTTGAATTATAACGATAATTCGATCATGAATAAATAATCATTTTCAAAACGTTAAACTTCTTGAAACATATCGTTAAATATATATTTAAATATTTATTAAATTATATGGCGTAGAAGCCAAAATTATACTAGTGTTAGAATACTTTCGTTACCAACTCCAAATACTCTGGTGTGATTTTTTGTGTGAAATATATCACAGTTTGGTGATTATTATCCACAGAAATATGTAAAAAAGAAACAGAACATTGAAGTACTAAAAAAAATTCAAATATTATTTACGAAAAGTGGGTGCCCCATTGGATCCCTCCATCGGTGTTGATTACGCGTAGCTTCGGCCATGTCGGACAGAGAGAAGTGAGTAGCGAAGCTCATGGCGGCAAAACGTCGTGTACATGTTGCTATCGAACAATTTCTCGATCTACTCGAAATGTATATCGTTCCAACACTTTCATCGGGCCGTTTCTTCTTCAGAAATGTCTACAGAATCCGATCCTGGGTAGAGTTTTCGTGCCGAACAAAAAACTTTTCGTAAAAATACAAAAATATTGCGCAGAAACTGCTCACGTCGACACTTTTTTAAACTTTGACATTAATTTATTGCTATTTAGGACCAGAAACAATTAATAAATTGCATGCCACTATATTCACGAAGCTATCCTTTATCTTTTAACACCAATTAGAACTTTCTAACGTTTGTACTTTCCATGCAATACCTCATTTTTGTCGAAAATTTTGGGTTTTTACAAAAGTTCGTTTATTTAAAAAACTGAGGGTGATGGAGCAATTCGGTTTTCGGATTCTTGTTCAGGGAGTGAAGCTCTACAAGAATTTCATAGTGGCTATAGGAACCCAAAAATCGTGTCGGACAGTGTTATCCAGAGGTGCACGAGGATCTCTTAATATGCCAATGTATAAGGAAAATGCAACTCGTGTTTGAAGCTGAAGAATACAAATTGTGTGAAAAATGTTGGTCTCGAGTGGCAGCAGAAGAAAGAGAATTATTTCCTGAAGGCTGCTGGCATACCATCGCAGGAAACCACATAAGTGAGATAGATTGTCATTGTGAAGGATATGGTTCTGTAATCCTGGAAACATCAAACGCTGGTCGATGCCGAGAATGCATCGAAGAATATATATTTCGAAATGTAACTAGAGACATTACAGCAATTAAAAAATTACAAGGCCGTTGATGTGGTCACTCAATGGTAGCATCATGACCGTTAACAGCAACACACGCACGTATATAAAAAGAAAAACACATATAATCCATAAATCATCGTCATAAATAGTTAGAGCCAATTGAACGTAGTTTGAACAACCAACATTTATTACCAGAATGTTCACTGAGGCATCTACGCAAACGGAGATCTGCTAAGATTATTTAATTGAACATAATTTAACATAACATATTTAACATAACCATGACAGGAAGATGTATTTTTCTAAAAATTTCAAATCGGGATAAAGAAAAACATGCACGGGAAAAGCTACCCAGACCAGGGTCGAAAAGACCAAAAACCAAGAAATCCAAACCGAACCAGAGGAAACAGTGTCGAGAAAAAGGGTTGGATCGGCGGTGGAGTCGCAGATCTGCGATCACAACCTACAAGTAATCACGGACAAAAACATAACGGATAAGATAGGCGGATAGGGAGGAAATTAGACCACTTATTGTAAGAATATAATAGTCTTAAAAATACATATACATAATGATAATAATAATAACAGTAGAATAGGATTATAATTAAAAAAGTATAAATTAAAAAAGAAATGAAAGATAATATTTGCAAAGAATTGTTCGGAAACCAACGATCCAAATTAGTTTGTTCAGGTCCGAATCCTTGTTTATATAGTACTTGTAAAACATTATATTTAAATAAATACTTTAGATCACAACAACATCGTTGTACATACACACACACGAATACATACATATAATTATCTTCGTGACTTTTTTAAGTGTGTGCTGTCAAATAAATATTATCAAATATTCTGTAAAACAAGAAGTTCCGGTAAGAAACGATCGTCGTTTGATTTTGATGGTATTAGTGATTAACTCCAGGATACGGCTGACATTATGGGCTATACTGAGGTAAACAAAGATTGCGATATTCTACAAGGTGCTCGAAGGTAAAATTTGTTTGGTTTTTTAATTAGGAGAATTAAGGTTTTGTGGAAACCATATACAAGCAAAACTAAAAAGACACTTCAGTTTGGATGAAAATAAAAAACCTATGAACAATACTAACAGTGAATGATCTAAATAAAGAATTAGGTAAATTTGTTAACAAAAATAAGACTAACGCTTTTAATAACCTACACAGGTAAAGCATATAGAATGTAATATTTCAAAATATTGATTTGCCATTATAAGCTCGATTGTATTGTTACTATTAATTCTTTACATGTAGCCGTGAAATAAAAGAACTTGTGCCATGTTTGGAAACTAGTGGAACAACTGCAGATGTTGGAAATATCGGGAAAGAAATTAAAAATTATTGTGATAAGAGAAAGGAGGAAGCACAAAAAGAAAAGACAGAAGTATATGTATACTTGCAAACAAACTCATTTAAAAATGATAATATACTATTAGATTTGACAGATTGGATAATCGCATGCTATTTTATAGATGCAAACATTATTCGCTAATAGACCGGTAAAACCCTTTAATAATAACAAGATAATAGTTATTGACAGTAGTAGTAACGATGAACAAGAAGCGGAAAAAACAGATAAAGCTAATGGCAGTGGAGCATGTAACAAAAGCAAAGAAACCGATAAAAATAATGAAAATCATAAAACTTCTGTTGGTGTAACATCTGAGAGGTAATTTACTTCAACTAAAAAACAGACAACAGCGCAGGTACATCATCGAACTCTATCAAACGATTCACAGTTTATATGCATAGGACCTTAAATAAGGTCCGAATCCTTATTTATACAGTACTTGTAAAACATTATATTAAATAAATACTTTTCATTAAATCTTGAAATATTTGATAATATATAATATATATTATATATAATTCGGACATTCAAGTTACAAAAAAAGTACATACTATAAACAAATCATAAAATCGTATAAAATAGAGATTTAAAAACGACATCGATCTTAAATAAATACTAATGATAGAAGAACTAGTACAAGAACTAGTAAAACACCGTTTATCTGGACTATGTTTATCCAACATAGTAACACGTTACCAACAATTGGATGTCAGGAACAATGCTACTCTTATCCAACTCCAGTCTACGCGACATACCCATTATACAAAACACTGTTTTTGTTTCTTAGTTAGAAATTCTAGCATAGTCTTCCTGCATAGAATGTAAGATAAGTAATGATTTAATTCAGTTACTTGTATCTATGTGATTCGTCCAGAAAATATATTCTCATTACGTCTTCACACAAATCAAACGAAAAGAGAAAAAGAGCGGTGCCTTGTATTGAAGAAAAATTTGAAATTAATAGACGCTTCAGAAACAATTAATTCCTTGTCTCGTAAATATAACATTGGTAGATTTACTGTATATATCATAAAAAAATTATAAAGATAACATATTAAAATGCAAAGAAGATGATGCAGCAAACACGAATAGAGGAATAAAAATGAATAACAGCTTCTAAAAGTGGGTGAAAGTAATTCATCTTTGCATGAATGATCAGATAGCGAACAAACCATAATCACAAAGTTATATGTATAATGTCGCAAGGTGCATTTCGCACTGCGTAGAGTGCGATATAGAAAATGTGATTAAAAATATGGAAATGATAAAGGATTTCATATTCTTAACGACAATAAAATAATATCTCAAGTTATAGAGGATCAACCTGAAGTGAATGTATAATCAGGTACGCTACACAGTATGTTATACAATACTTACGTTAAACAATTTAAGAAACAGTTTCAGATATCTAGAAATAAAGAAATAAATACAAGACATGCCCATAAAGCGACATTTTATTAGAAAATAAGCTTACATATTGCAAAGAAAATATATTAGAAACATCGTAAGAAAAGAGAGTGGAACGCAGTGTATAAAGAGGTGGGAAAAGGTGAGCACTTAAAATAAACCTACCAATTACAAACTGAAAAACTCTCGTTTTTTAACTTTTCTAAGTTTATAACGAAAATTAAAAAAAATACGTATAGTAGATCTCGATAAGTTACATGCATGCCGAAAATTTCATCGAAATCAGTTAACGCAAGGTGATAGTTACGAGCATTAGACAAATTTTAAAACAGCAACTTTCTCACAATTATTGGACAGAAATATTAAAAATCAGGACAAAACTGCGATTTTTGCGATCTTTAATTGTTTACCGCTTATACCAAAGTCAACCGATTCCGCTGAAATTTTCAACATGCATATAAATTACCGAGATGTACGAAATGCATTTCTTAAATCTTCGTTATATATATTTCGTCATATATTATTTTCTTTAATCATTCTAAGCAATAACAAAATTCAAGTTGCTCAGTCCAGTTCTAAGCAAGTTATGGCGTTTTAAAAGTAGTCCGAATATTAATAGGAGTCGCTATAAAATATTCGAGACGGTCGCAAATAGTCCCTAAGATCGTGTCACAGTGATATTGTACCTAAAATATGGCCGTGACGCCATATATCCGCAAGAACCGATTTCCCACGTGGAAAACAAGTGCTTCCAGTTTCGCAAACTTCCTCGAGACGCCATATGCGTAACGCACGTGCGTGTAATAATTCGCACTGGCGAATAATTAGGCCAGCCGAGAGAAGGTGTCCGAGCCATCGAAATGTAAATGAAGAAATTCTTACTGATAATGAGACTTACCGAAAAACCGATCAGAAATTCCCAGTTACGAATGCGGCTCCCGGCCGGTCACTAGTCTTGACATATCTTTAGAACGGTCGCTGCCAGTTGTTGCCAGCACTGTCCTTCATTATTTCGCCTGCTGCCCTATGGTCTTTAGCGGCTATCTTCATTCATCCCGTATGAATTAATCTCGGCTCGAATTATCACAGTTACAATTATTTCTTCCAAACACCCAATGCTACGGTCTACGCGACAATGATCCTCGATCTCGGCAGGTCGCTTCCTCAGCCAGAAGCGAGGCATTCCCCACTCCCCAGACTCACGGCTCGGCACGACGCACAAACCCTACGCGCACCCGCCGTTGCTCAGGGCCGCCACCATTCGACTCAGCCCACGCTCCGAGCGTCCTAGATCTCACGGCATAATTCAGTGAGTGTAGAGAATACCACAACATGTTACAATTTCAAGAAATTTCAGTTTATGCAAATACGATGAGCTCAATAAATGGAAAACCAAGAAAGGAATTGGTGGCCAGAACTTTAAAGGACAAACATCTCGAAAGTGAAAATATGTGACATGCAGTGTTTTTCTTCCAGCCGCAGAATTTCCTTCTTTCCTGATTTTGTTAAAAAACTTACGAATCACTTTGCAAATAAAGATAAAAAAATACAAAAATCATGCTTTCCAAAACAAAAAAATAAATTATTATATTCAAAAAACTCTACCAAATTGCAGAAAAACAGTCTAGACTGAGCCCTCTTATAGCAAACTACGTGTTACATTTAAGATTACTTTTTTTGTCCGTGAAATGTGTATACGCTATACGTGATTGTACTGAACATGTGTAATAAATTATGATACCCAAAGCTCATACAATTTTCGAACTTTAGTATTTACCTAGCACTCTTTATAGCGATTAGATCAGTGCACAGAGATTCACACATAGTAATTAGATGAGTGTGCAGATGATAACTAGAAAAGGCTCAGTAAATAACACGCAGTAGTAAACTTTTCAGTCTTACAAGGCACAGTAACTCGATCGAAAACTACTATTTATATTTTGTTAAATATTTTGTGTTCCCTATATATTTTAATGATAATAAAATTCGTATTTATGTAAAAGACATCAATATATATTTTTAATGTTTTTTACGAAGTGCACCATAGATAAAGAAAGCCATATAATTTATCGAAAACTTCGGACGCCACTTTAATGGGCACAGTAAGTGACACACTAATCCTATCTGGCTATCATAGAGAACTGAAAATTAACAGTTATGGACCTAAATACATAATATCGGTTTTAAATGTCGGCATTCAACTATCACAGTTCACCTTGGTGTCCAGAGACATCGTCGCTCCTCGGCAGTTATTTTGCGTGCGTTGAGATTTTTGTTTCAGTTGATCGATCAAACAGCGCGTTCTAGTCAGCTTGTCGCAGTTACATAAACGGATATGAAGGACATAAAATAGCACGTGTGCATACTTCGAATAAAATATCATTATTTAATTGGATACGCGGTGTTGATTTTTGTTTATTTCCATCATTAAACAATGGAAACTGTTTGATGAGAATTTTTGGATTCTCCATAATTCTTTCCCGAACTGAAACTGATGTCATAATTGTTTTCAATCCCTGCTTTATGAAGGTATATTCAAGATTGTAAAAGTTTGAATCTTCAAAATTCTGGCAAAAGTTATCCGTAAATCTATTCGTAGTCTTCGTATAAAGATAAAGATAAAAGATGAAAATTACATTCAACGCCACGAATAAATACGCTTTGAATAAAAAATGTATGTATTGGAAATGGATGTAAAATGAAATGTGCACTGATACTTTCTGGTAGAAAAATATCTTTACTTCGCGACATGTGAAGAATCTCAAAGAAGAAGAAACTCAACGGGCTACAGTGCCGGACGAATAGATAGTACACTTTAAAATTAACGTAATTTAGGGTAATAACCAAGATTCTAATACTATACAGATTTGTAAATTACTGTTATGAACATACACAAATGAAATAAAATTACGTTACGCCAGTTTAAACAATTTTACTTAGAAAAAAATGATGGCATATTTCACTAAGAATTATGTTGCGGCACCATGTAATTCCGAATAAAAAAAAACATGAAAAAAGTGTAGAATAATATTTTTTTGTTTAGGATTTAGTTTTCGAGAAAATCGAGATTGAAAATTTGCTAAGCGATGTACATCGCTTATAGCCGGACAAGCGTATGTACAAAGCAAGGTTTAAAACTTGGTTTTCTCGAAAACGAAATCCTAAAGAAAAAAGAAGTCACTATATCATTTTTATTTCTTTTTTATGAAGAATAACCCAGTGCCCGCTTGTAAATAGTTTCAGGAATATCCTGTACATATTTTTCAACAGGGTGATGCCGCGAATTTTTTTCTCGTGGATTGATCAGCAAGATCACATCGTTGAAAATTCTTGCGAAAGTCATAATCATGCATTATGCAAATGCCAGATAACGTGAAAACATTGCCGAATGATAAAAATGTATTTAAGATGATAAGAAGCAATTAGAGCAAAAAACTAATAAAGAAACGTCGTAGATAATGACGACTGTTAATAAATGGAAAGACGGAGCCACAAAACATTAGGCACTCAATATTATTCCTTGATTTATTGACATACATAACCTTTAGTTAAGAGTGCTAACATTTTGTCCGACTGTATTTCCATAAAAATTCTCTTTTTTCAAATAAAATTGTTTACACTTGCGAAATGCAATTTTATTTCATTTGACTATGTTTATAGTGGTATTTTGCAAATTTATATAGAAACAGTATTTTAGTTGTAATATTACATAAATAAAAATTACATTAGTTTTAAAGTATGCTATCTTTTTGTTAGATACTGTATTATCCCGAAATGAAAACTAGGAAGCATATAATAGGAGACTTGAGACCAAGCATGCACATATTCGACACTTTCCTATCTTTATTTGAAAAACGATTCTATGAATATTGATTTGTTTTTATTCTGGAACAATGTAGTTACGTGTTGATAATTAGGTGGCATTTTTATTTGTCGGACAAATTATCGACTAATAAAATTATTTATTTCAAACACGTCCAATGAAGATACTTATTTTATTAGGACCCACCAATATCGCATAAAGATGAAGTATCTTTTGTTCGTAACGTTTCTATAATTTATTATCTAAATAATGTACAACTCTGCTAGGTTGTCATTTGTTTCGCAATTACAAGATGCAAATGAATTTCAGCATAAATTATACTGCAAAAATATCGTACAGTATTTATGATGAAATAGTTGAAAATGTTAAATGCTAGATGTTTTTAATCGAGTAGTACATATATTTAATCGATCCAAAAGTTTCAGTCATATTACTACGAGATCGATTAATATTGTATAAAAAAATAATGCACCGTCAGGCATAATAAAATTCGTTTATTAGAAGTAAGTTAAAAAGATTAAATATTTAAATTATGGAAAAAATTATAACTTAAATTACATTGCACACACACACAGCTACTGCAGTAACTCGAAATTTTATATTATTTTCACGATTCCCTTAGTTTCGTTAATATCATTTAGTCCAAGTAGACTAATAAATATACGATCAAACCCTACCAGAAAATCTGAAAAATTTAAAACACTGATTGCAATAGATTATGGATTGAGGAACAGTCTTTTCTCTATTCCTGCGAAAAAGAAACATATCAATTATTTTTCTTCCTCATTATTTTGAACCACAATTTTCTTCAAAGAAGAAGCTGACAAAATTCTTTAATATATTAGGGAAGGTCTATGGTTTATTTAGAAATGGTTTCATAAAAAAGAAACGAAATACGTCGAGATACACCATATGCTGTGCAATGCTTCGAAATTCTCGTTTACGATAAGCATAGTTTCAGGACAGTCCTTCCGTCCTTGACAGCAATTGCAGGGAATACTATTTTATGGCACCTTCAAGTGGCTTTCTCGTTTAGGGACTCCGACGATAAGAATCAAGCCGTCAGAGGAATGACTTACAGACGACTCGAGACAATAGATACGAACATGTGTATGCTAGAGGCGAGCAGGACAAGGATGGCCCGCAACATCGAGATCCCATCGAATTAGGAAAGGACGAAAGAAATAGTATAAACTTCTGATAGAATTGTTCGGTACCTATGAATGCATAGAAACATACGCCGCTTAAGTTATATAATCACTTTTAATGAAAAACAGCGATGTATCATTGACTGTAGTTTTCATAACAGTCTAATAAGATGTTGGATGACCCTTGGATTTGAGGACTGCATTGCATCTGTGTGGCATAAATTCAGTCTGAATTTCTGATCATATTTTCGTGATTGTTTCCATTAATTCTGCTTTATTGTTAAAAGATCCCATTCCCTTGCGATAAATAACCAATTGTCGGATTTCAAAAGACGTATTTCTTCCTTTTCATCCCATTTTCTCAAGTAAAGCGTATGGTATCACCAATAATTTCTGTGGTACCGAGTTCTTACAACGAATTTTTATTTATTTATATACAATATGTGTTAGCGGCGTCGTCAATGTAATACAATATTTTACGCTGGCATCTAAGATGTTGTGTCCGAATATTTTTGCGACGTTAAATTCTGTCACAATCTTGTTTATCACTTATTATACAAAAGAACATGTGCAATAAATAAACAAAATTTATTTTTCTACTTACTTTAAGAAGTGCTTTATTATATGAGGAAACGATTCAATAATACTACCATAAAAAATAAAAGGGAGCAATAATTTTTCTAATAATATCGTGTCCGAATATTAATGGGAGTCACATGTATCAATTTAATATAAAGAATGTGAAATAAAACTGTAATAAGAGGTATATACATTCGGGTAAACGATGGAATAAAAAATGCTCAAAAATTACTTTTGCCTATATCTTTATCCGAAATATATTTAAAACATTAAGAACTCAATTTTAGAAAAAATTGAGAAAGAGCAATACTTATGAACAAAATTAGCCTCATCGGCGCTCGCACAACGTTCAAAAGACTCGTATCTCGCTCGCTCCATCAACCAACGACGTTGTAATCATAACGAAGATTTTGTATATCACGCCTATCATAGTTTCATATCTTGAATTTCGTGTTCCTAGTTAAATAATCGAAAGTTTGGTTTTTATTTTTTATAACAATGTTTCACCCCCACAAAAAATCTGGCAAAGATTGCTGACAACATCAGAGATTGCTGCTTTCGGCAATATCCTCCGATAGAATTAAAATGGCGAAGACAAGATTTGTCATTTCCGAAAAATTTGCAACTTTCCGTTTTGTTTTTTCGTTCTCTATTTTTTTGTGATCACATTTTACGATCGAAAAATCTGAAAAAATTCTCTAACATGTGGCCTGTTATACAAAATGGATCAAATCTTTCTCAAAATTTTAAAATGCCATCAGTTGGTAAATGTTCATCAGTTGGTAAGTATGAACAAAACTTTGAAACTGTTTTAAGTAATTATATTTAATTACATATTTTGAGGTTAGCAATCTGTTGTTAAGAAGTTAAAAATTTTTAGGTTAAATCACTGCATACTACGTCGACGTATTTTTCGTCTGCTCTCTAATGCGGCTCGGTTTGCACCGGATGACGTGTTTATGATTAATCGATTAATTTAATCATTTTCCAGTTATTTTACCTTATTATTAATAAAAATATTAATACAACTTCGACAAACGCAAAAGTAGACAGCAAATAAAGGATGGATATAATTATTATGTAATACGACACTTTTTTATTTCTTATTTTTTCTTAACGGTAATTGTAAGATTTTTCCCACTGTAATTGTGAGATTTTTGTGATTAAATTAAGATCAAATACAATATAATTTTTGTAAGATTATATCTTATAAAATTACAAATTTTATAAAAAATATAAATATACTTTTCATATTAATATTTACTTAATTTTTTTTATTCCAACCAATAAAACGACAACATAAACATTTTTGTTTTTGTAATTAAAGGTAAAAAATTAGTATTGAGATGAGCCGATTTATACATACTATGTTTGTTCTTATTTCAATCAGAAAAATCTTACAAACACATTTATGCAAATTTTATTTAAAAATAAACAAAAAGAAGGATGTTTCATCTTTGCATTATGTATTTTGTACCTGTTGTCCCATATTCAAGCCCGGGTTAGATTACGATCCATGTGACTCGTTCGACTTTGAATTTTTTCGGCATGTCAAGGGGAGCCCCCAACCCCCCTCAGTAGTAAGTGAAGAACTACCTAGAACTACCATGCACTTATGCAAACAAAAATTACGTGTTCTAAGCAAAATGACCTATGCAAACGTAATAAGTGGTACCACTCAAGAAGGAATTGAACGAATTTTCAAGAAACCAATCACATTTCAAGATAGGCGTATACAATCCTGTATGAGTGGAGAGTGTTCACAGTCGCGATAACGTGGGAATGATTGGCCTCTCGAATGTATTTAGAATGTTGATTCAATTACGAATTATTTTAATCACGAGTGTAATTGAAATACAATATAATATATATGTATGTATAATTATTTGTTGTTTGAAAGTTTAAATGAAAGAGAAAACAATTACTTATTAATTATCTGAAATAATAAAATTTGTTTATTAATTACGAATACGATTTCAATTGTTACTTATTAATTATCATTTAATTGTTAAGTATTTATTATTCATGCGGTATACCGTGTCCAATAAATAATAATTACGTCGTAGTTATTAATAATATTTTAATTTATTTATTAAGTACATTGTAATTCGTAATTAATGTAATTGAAATACTTAGTATTTTGTAATTATACTCCTACTTAATTACAAATCACCTTGTATTTTAATTAAATGGCGATCTCAATATCGAATTACATTGTAATTGAATTACTTTGTAATTATAATTCCTTGAGAAATTCAAATGTTCGCCAGATCCTTATCCTTAACCGATAAGGATTTAATGAATTGTCCGCAAAAGACCGCAATTTCTAAAAAGCATTCCATAAATCGCTCAAGTACTTTTCCAACTAAGGAAAATCCACTGTAGGTTGGTTCCTCAACTTTCTCAACTCAACTTCCAAAGCTATACAATTACGCTGTAAAGGTCGTGACGAAGAAAGAGAGTCCCGCACAGCGGTGTGGCGTGTCCACCGCGTGAACGTTATAATTTTGAACATTATAACTCTTTCACCCGCTAGACGCGCCACGTCGCTGTGCGGGACTCTCGCACATGCGTCGCTTGTCCTCACTCCTTGCGTAGCCTTCTTCGTGAACAGGTTGGTCGTAACATATAAATTCCTTACAAACAACAAATACATATATAGGAGTGTGGTGACATGAAACAAACGTCTGACTTGCAGAATGTCTTGTCGAGCACTGTCGTTCGAGTATGTTCAAGTAGACGCAAGTGAAGCGCGAGGCTACGCCTACTAACAATGCTGCATGCTCGATAATTTCAATCCCCGATTTACATGGATTGATCTCGATAGGAGTCATATAGTATTACATAAAAGTCATTGACGTACCATATCAGCCGCAAGTTTCGAATCGTTATCCCATTAAAAATAGTATGTCATTCCCATTCCTAATTAACCCGCACTTTTTTGCTAATTTTCCTTTCATATGTCAAAATTCAAGTGTTTACCCATTATTTCGTTTATAAACACTAATTCTCCGACTCAGAGAGAGATTTGCTTCGCAAATTCCACTCTCTTTGTATTATTCACGTCACTGATGTACGGTTGCTTCCTCACAATTTTGCTTTTAAATTCTGCCCAATGTAATCTGAATCGTTCTTGTATGCATTTGATTTTTATTTCGTTCCTGGACTTTTGATACAATCTCAGACGCACTTATATCTGGCTTCTTTTTAATAATCCTAAGAATTTCATGTTTTTGTACTGTTAATTTTTTTGGTCTGCCACTCGGTGCAATATTCTTTCTTTTCTATATTTATTTACTAGGGTAAGTGGGTTATTTACTGTGTTTGTTCCGGCCGAATCGCGGACCGCGGGTCAACGCACGTTCGACATACGATGTACGCCGTCTCGCCGTTTTTGTCGAATAAACGGCGAGGCGGCAAGACAATAACACGATCGACGTGCGTTGGCCCGACCGTCAAACGCTCGCCTCGGCCGTTGTAAACACGCGGCGTTTTGCCTTAGGAGGCAATGACCCGGCCTTCGACGCCTGACGATGCTTCTCCTTGAACATCGGCCAGGTGTCTATATATACTGCCGCAAATTTGATAACGGGGGATTTTTGGTAGACAACGTTATCGCTTATAGACCAGTATTATTCAGCGCCCATGCGCCCATACGAAGCCGTGCTTCCATTTCATAGTCTCAGTGAAGCCGTGCTTCACTTCGTAACAAATTCGTAGCCGTGCTGCAATTTATACGTCGAACGGAGCCGTGCTCCAAGAATTGTAAACGAGGACTGCGGAGTCCAACAAATAAATCGTTGTCGTCTCCTCACGACTTCCGGCGGTTATTTTGTGCCGTGCGCAACAGTGTTCATTAAAGTGTCGTCCTAAGTTTTCGACAAATTAAATGGTTTTCTTAACCCTTATCGCAATTCTTAAAATATTTAAAATATATGTTGATTAGTGGTGTGCGTGAACTCGGGATTTCCCGAAACCCGATGCTTGGAACGGGATGAGAAGATGTGTATCGGGTCGGGACGAGATCGGGACGACAATATTCAAGATTCCTGAAAACATTCGATTTCCTATGCTACCAATTATTACAAAACGACACATCGCCGTACCTAGTACAAAATTGACTAGCGAAAAGATGTTTTCAACAATTGGAAATATCGTTGCAATCGAGAGAACCAAGCTATTACATACTGTCATACGTAGAGAATTTTAAATCAAACTATACATATCTTACTTTTCTGGTTTGATAAAAAATATAAAATTTTGCAAAATAAACTGCAACAATGGAAATCAAAAATTTTTAACTAGGACCGTATTAAAAAAAGACGCTCTCCCAGTATTTTAAGAAGTCCTAAACATTTTCAGAAAACTCGAAAGTTTCAAGATCCCGTCCTGATCCGTACTCGCACACCTCTAACATTGATGTCTATTATATAATATAAATACACAAATTTTATGATAACCGAAATATATAAAGAACACAAAATAATTAACAAAATCTAATATAAAAATCAGTTTTCGATCGAATTACTGCGCTCTTAAAAAATGAAAAGATAATTACTATGTGTCAGTAACTGAGCCTTTTCTAATTACCATGTGCCAATTTCTGATCACTCATCTAGTTACCGTGTGTCGATTTCTGTGCACTGATCTAATTAGATCTAATTTGATGTAATCAGTTCTAGGTAAATACTAAACTTCGAAAATTGTATGAGCTTTAGGTATCATAACTTATTATACATGTTTCAGTACTTGCAATATTATTTTAAAAAAGGAAAGAAAATTACGTGCAGTGTCCATACATTTCACAGACCAAGAAATTAACGTTAAATGCAATACGCAGTTTGTCATAAGAGGGCTCTGTAATCACAACGCACGCATAAAAAAAGACATGAAAACTTAAAACAAGACGTAAATGTATCTAGGCAGTGGATTATTTATTATTTTTCTGTAATTTTGTCGAGTTTTATAGATATAATAGTTTATTCTTTTGTTTTGAAAAGCATGATTTTTGTATCTTTTTCGTCTTTATTTGCAACCTGATTCATAGGGCAAAATGACGTCAAACCATTATTAGAAATTTAAGAAGCTAGTTTCCGCATTTCATAAATCTTAGGATGTCAAACTTTTGATTCGGTTGTGAAAATTACAGGTGAAGGGAACTAGTCAAATAAAATGGTTTTCGTTCTGTGACACTATGTTTCCTGAAGCATTCTGTTATATCTTGAATATATTAGATCAATTGAGAATAAACACAAGAAATTATCGTAAGATCGGCAGTACCCCAAAGTAGCCATGTTGCAGTAACGAGGACAATCGTTTCCGACTTCAAAATGTCGCGGCCACTTAACATATAAGCGACTTTTTAGTCGACATTTCGAGCTCTACATTTAATTATTATACAATGCACTGAAACACTTGACTGAGCATTCATCGCAGGTAGCTGTTAGGATAGCTGTTAAAGTGATAAGGTACCCTGCGAGTTATTGACCTAAAAATATAAAAATAACTGTCTGTTAAATATGAGTTACCTAGAATCATATGATATAGCAACCATTAACTGCTATTGTAAAAAAATACTTAGTACCTAGAACTGTCGTAATGGGAACGTCAACTTTTGCCAATGAAATTCTTATTCAATGAAGAACGGCTCCATTCCATTCGTAAAGTAATACATTCAAAAATAGCATACCAGTCATCCCTTTCACAATACATACCTGGTTTGTGAGAAATAATATCCACAGCCTATCTGTAATTTAAATGTCTACAAGCGAAAAATAGTTTATCAAGAAACTTATAAGAAACAGGAATGCCTTGCAGCGACACACGGTCGGCGATCAAATATCCATTCGAACTGTCCGCTTTCAGATGTCATGGATTAGGTGAGAAATATCTTCCCTGATGTTTATAAGCCTGGAAATGACTTTATTCTTTTACTATTTTCACGTGTACAGCAAACTTCGCTGATGAAAACGTCGCCAGCCGTGTACCGATACGGAATTATAGTCGTCGATTGTCAACAACTATAAAAACAAGTCGTGAGGATTAGCCTAGCTTCCGATGTAGCTGAGTAGAATCCATTCTTCTTTTAGTTTAATAGCGAGGTTAGGACCTCGTCATCCGGTCTGGTAACGGTCAGATGTAGTTCAGAACAACACTTTTCCGTCAGCCCGGCCGTCTTACGTGAGGCCATGTCTGTGGACCGTACTGATCTGTTGGTGTGAGTTTTACGATGTACCCGCGGTGACGTTTGTATAAATGGACCTCAAAGGTCGTTACGTTACCTTTCATTTGGTATCCTTACGGGCATTCTTACACTATTGTTTCAGATGCATCGTAATCGGCTGATATTGGGTAACGAGACCGGCGATACCGATGCTGCAACGAAGCATCCCGGAGGATCGAAAGCTTCCGAAATATTGAACCGAAAGAAACAGAACGTCGCGATCATTCTCCAGCATTCCAGGAACGTGTCCAGGAAGAAATAAAAGAAGATCGCGGAGACACCGCAGATATGTATCAGTTTCGATCGTGAATGTACACATGACCATTGTACCATTTTTATATCTTTACATTTTTACATTTTTATTAAATTATTTCGTCATTAAAGTTATACTTCGAATACGCCCATCCCAATCCTACAAATACTCTGGCGGACAAAATGATAAGGAACCTCAATATTTCTGAGGATGAACACCTATTTGTTCATATACATGGAAAATGAATACACGTCACAATATGGTAGTATTTTTGACGTAATACATGAAGAAATGAAATAAAACGTTCGATTCATTTGTTATTTATGCAAAAAAGTGAAATTTTGTGTGGACGAAATGATAAGGCACTTTAAATATGAAACAAAAATGCTTTGACGTTGTCCCCGTTTTGACCGGTGGTTAAGCTGGAAAATGAGGCCAACTCCGGTATTTTACAGGCTCCTAGGCAGACCACCCGACATAATGCATGATATTCGGGAATTCGGTTCATGACGCAGGAAAATTCGTTCGGGTAGAGTGCCAGGCGAGACCACCTGAGACGCATTCGATCAGCCTATATTTCGGACATCCGATCCCTTTTACCTGCGCTATCATGTACGCCGTTATAATTGTACATGCATTCGATCACGTACGCCACAATGACAAAAGGTATAAAAGAGTAATAAAACAGTCGTTCATTGGTAATCAAGCATAATACATTTCTTACCTTACTTATTAGCTCTGTATTATTACGCCACGGCTAATATACGTAAATTACTGAATACAACCGCGCAAGTGACATGCAAATATGAGGCATAATTCGCTGATCACAGCACAATACACGTGTGCCAATAATTATACTCACACGTGTTCCAGTATCCTCCCCTACCCCTATATGTACTTCGTTTATGCTAAAGTAGCGACTACCATTTGGGACCAATTGTTTTTTTCCACCTTGTGCCATCCACGTAGAACGAGAATTTTTCTCATCAAGTATACTTAAAACCATTTATTTGTTGATCGCGTCTGCGATTCTGTAATAAAGACTCGACGTGTTTACATGTATTTAATCGTTTATTTAGGTTCAACCATTCCGACTAACAGTCTCCCATTCTGGGATAGTTCCAGCCCCGAACAGAAATGAATAACACATGGAAGGGATGAAGCAGGGTTATGTTAGAAGAGGAAACACAAATTTTTTGAAAAGATGATTATTTATTCTATAACAAGGATGACGAAGAATTATGACAGAGGAAGAAAATTGTAACTTTGTTTTTAAAAATTCATTATTTAATTATTTATTTTTATTGGGATTATGGCTTGGATTATTTATCAAATAAACTGTACAACGTACAAAGTAAACTGTACAAAGTTTTACTAAAACTTTTATTATAATTTTTATTTTAAAGAAGATATATGTACGTTATGCACGAACAACTGAGCGACCACCGGCGATAATGCGTGTATCGCGGTGTGTATTTATAAGTTACAGTTTATATTACCGCCTGTGCGCGCTTAAGACACCAGCGCAATGAAATCTGATAATTTCGAACTTCAGTCCCAAGTAAACTATAAATTAATTTTTGTCCGAGCCTACAGTTACTTTTTCAACAATGTTAGATTACAACTATTACTACTACTACTACTATTGGTAGTCCTTTTAATAAATATATGTACTATTAACTCTGAATACACTTGGTAATGATATAATGAGTAAAAGAAAAGTGATAATAATAGAGTACACCTATATCGGCCATGAATTGAATTGAAATCGAATCGATTATGAATTGGGTACGAGGTGTGAAATCCAATCGAATAAAAAAATGGATCGTATGCTACGAATTAGTTCACGGTCAATTAGTATAACAACAATCCACCACCGTCCCTGATAGATCCGCATTTTTTAAAAACTGCTACGCAATACATAGTTCTTTTCTAGCACATGTTTATATATTTTGCATGTTTGTATTTTTTCAGAAGTAAACAAGCTGTAGGAACAAAAATGATGCGCAACGCAGGAGTCGACGAAATGAAGATTATGCAAGAAATGCCCGAAAAATCTCAAACCCATATTCATTGTCAGAAAGCATTTCATCATCGAGGCAGGGATGCAGAAGAAATCACGTGCACGATCCATCATCGCCGAAGGATTCAACATTGTGGACTTACGGTCCGTGGTCGAACAAGCTTAGTGATAGGATATTACTCAAGAACGTTTGCGTGTACCACCGGTTTAAGGAGCTCAGGATTAAAAGCAACAATGTGCGACCCGACATTTCACCGGGACGCTCGAGTGACTCAAATGAGTCGCGAGCTAAGATATCTTGACACAGTATTGGTACCTAATACTTTAGAAGAGACATTGTCAATTAAACAATATCAAGACCATACGATTCGTGGATTAAGAAATAGATTGGAAACAAGCGAGGAAAACCATTATGAACTAAAGGACGGTTAGTTTATACGAAAATGGAAAAATTAATAATGATAAATTGTTATTTTACGTACCCGCGTGTTTAGAAAATAATATTATTAGGCTACGTCATGACAATTTCGATAAGAAGATTGTTTAATACATTACGATGTTTATTCGAGCCGAGCCTTTGTGAAATAAACAATTTAAAACTTCGACTCAGAATAATAAATTTGCCGATTCATTTCCTACAGTATCATGATACAAATGTAGAGCGATCAGATCTGGGATGAGATCCTGACTACAGGAATCCTTCCCAACCCCCTAATAGTCCAAGAAACCGAGCCAACAACAAAACTATATCAGTCACCTCCTACGAAAATGCCAAACGAGAATACGCCCCAACCAAGGACCAAGCCATAATACTGCATGCTGTAGATGGTATTACCGTCAGGGACTATGCATTAGCCATAGGAAAGATAATAGGCCCCAGATCTATCAAATACATATCGAGAATTTCAAACGGTAGGGTATGCACATACCTAGATAACAAAGAAACTGTCAGCAACATAACAGCAAAATTCAAATCAATTACCATCAGCAACACAAATATTGAAATCCGTCCTATGATATCGCCGACCCAACGTATCGAGCTGTCAAATGTAGCATCGATCATCCCAAATTCAGTAATTGAAAATGCATTTAGAACCAATAACATCAAACTCTGCTCTAGAATAACCGACTTGAGAGCAGAGACATCTGACCCTGAATTTGTGCAACTTCAGACGTCAAGTATACGTCGATATCGACGTCCTGAACAAATTTCCAAGCACATTCTTAATTAATTTTGACGATACCCTACACAGAATTTTTGCCTCTACGGACAAACAGATTTGCTTAGTATACAAAAGAATATGCGCAATAAGTAAACAAAATTTATGTTTCTACTTACTATAAGAAGTGCTTTATTATATGAGAAAGCTATTGATTCAATAATACTATCATAAATAATAAAAGAGAGTAATAATTTTTCTAATAATATCGTGTCCGAATATTAATGCGAGTCACTGTACTTGAAAGCAGTAATCACAGACCCAGATTTTGCACACATATTAAGTTTCAGAAGAAGACAAGTCTACGAACTTGTTTATAACAAGTCTCTGAATATTCACCACTTCAGAGAAACAGATCTGCTTCAATTGTAATCAATCAAGCTATAAGCAATGTCCTAACAATACAAACACGAACGAAAACGGTTCCCAAATCGATCTGAATATAATGCCCCCCCCCCCCTCCCCCGCGCATTAACGTATCAATCATCAATGATATATTCATATCGGTCAACGTATTGTCGAATATCAAGAAGGCAGGACAAATACAATGGAAATAGAGACAGAAGAATTCAACACAAACAAAGAGGAGAATAAGAGACCGCTATCTATAACATCAGAAGGAAGTCATATCAACCCAATAAAATTAGCGACTTAAATTTCAAGATCCCTGCTCCAATAACATTAAAAAAATAATAATCAAACTGTTGCGACGGCAACACCGAAGGTCGAACGTCCCTGGTCATCCCTTGAGCAATTAAGCAATATACCTGCGACAGTAAAAAATGCATCCGAACGAAAATACCCTTCGACCCGACGAACGGACAACACGACACATAAATTCCATATTTCACAAAACGGAAAAATTACAACCCGAACTTTCGAACAGTTTCCCACTCCTCATTTCAAGTTCCTTCCGACACACCCATCGCCAATCAAAAACGCTTCATTTCCTCCACCAAAACCCACCATCCACCAATCAACAAAAAACCGAGGTGACAAGCGGAAGGGCACCTAGAACGTTAGTCAGAACTGTTAGAACTCTAAGAACGCAGATAGAACGCAAATAACGCATCGCTAAGACCATAGCTGTACTGTAATATTAAAGTGTACATAAAAACAACCAGCGACTTCGTTCAACTTAATTCCATTTGGAAACATCGCGCATATACACAAACGAATAGAACCACCCTTTTGCAACACGTGCAACCAAACTATGTCGACCAACCACATCCTTTTCGAATGCAGAAAATACGAAATATCAAGACAAAAATACATGATACTACCCGTCGTAAAATTCCTAAAGGAAACTAACATCTACCAGGAAATAAAAACAAGAAATAGGACAATAAACCGTCGCTAATGACATGAAGGTCGATGCGACGTTAAACCTGAAAAAAAAGATTCTTGGTCTTTTTCACAACAGTTTTCTTGTACAAATTCGTTGTATATTACCATCGCTTATCAAAAATGAATATCACGAGCCAGGCTCGCGAACAGATAGTAAATGAATGTTAGTTCCTATCAGTATGCCACGAGAGTTAGTCGCGATTCTTATAATTGTTGTTACAAAGCAGTTTAGTTATTAACATTTAAGAAATCCCTACAAAATGCAAAATACAAAAGTGTTAGATAAAAGCAATGATAACGAATCCAGTGATAGTAACGTGTTGGCGCCAATCACAAAGCGTGTAAAGCGTATGATTATAGTTGGGAGTAGTGAAGGGAAAGGTACGACAATCATGGATTTGCCAGAAAGTAAAAAACACACCAATAGTTTGGAAGTATTCTGAACATCATGGAATAAAAGCGTCTATTTTAAATAATTTAAGCGAGAATCCAACAATGTTAGACCTATTTTTTATTACATTTGATAACAAGTTTCGGGAAATGCTGACCATGAAAACAAATCGCTTCGCACATCAGACAATTCACGACGAGCGAAAAGACGGCACGTGGACGACACTTGGTATCCTGTTATCTTAGATGAAATAAAGGCCCATTATGCACTGTGAATTTTGATGGGTCAAGTGAAAAAAATCAAATATTTAACTGTATTGAACTAGAAGAGCTGTAGTAGAAACGCCAATATTTAGACAAACGATGCCTTTTAAGAGATTTCGGAAAATTTCGAGATTTTTACATTTCTCTGATAATGAAACTGCTGATAGTAATGACCGACTTCGAAAGATAAAAGCTATCATCAACCTTTGGAATGAAAAATTTAAAGAAATTTACACACCCAATGAATATGTCAGTATAGACGAATCCTTAATGAAATATAAAGAGCGTTTACCGTACAAACAATTCAATCCATCCAAAAGAGCCTGATTTGTATTAAAAATTTACAAATTGTACGAGGCAAGTACCGGTTTCTGTCACGGATTTAAAATATATACTGGCCAGTACAAAATTGATCGAAATGATAGTGCGTTAGAGAACGTTGTGATAGAGCTGTCAACATTTATAATAAACAAGGAATATACTTTGTCTCTGGATAACTGGTACTCTTCGCCAAACCTGTTTTTAAAAATTACACCAGAAAAAGGCAAACGTAATCGAGACAGTGCGCAAGAACAGGAAAAATATGCCAAACGCCAATCAAAAGCATATTTTGAAGAAAGGCGAATGTATATGAAGATGTTGCAATAATTTGATAGCTGTGAGGTGGAAGGACAAGCGCGTCGTGTATATGATATCAATGAAACACGAAACTGCAGAGATGGTCGAGTAATCAAACAAAGAATTACAGAAAGTAATGAAGCCTAAATGTATCCTGGAATATAACAAGGTTACGGGTGCAGTTGATCATCAAGATCAGTTGTTTGCCTGTTTCCGAATCATGAAAAAAGTCATCGTAGGATACCGAAAACTTTTCTTTTGCATGTCAGATATGGCTCTGTTCAATACCTACATTATGCATAAAGCTATTCACAGTTGAAAAAGGGAGACTTATGTTGATTACGGTATAAATATAGCAGAAGCAATTTTACAAATTGTCGAATTACCGGACTACAAAATGCGTGGAAAATCTAGATCAGTTGAAACACCTCTTCGACTCCAAGCTCATACATAAGCATAAAATTCGAAGCGAAACGAAGTGAGAATGCGCGAAAGGTAAAGTAGCTTCTGCCGGAATGTTTTAAGAAGTATCATACCGTGGAGGATTTTTAGAGTTGTACGTATTTTCTTATTAGATATTCATTCAAGGTAAACATTTTTTATGATTGATTTTTTTTGTTTATAATATGGTATGTAACAACAAAAATGATTTCTGAGGGTGAAAAAATAATGTACGTAAAATTTCAAAGCGACTGGATAACGGTAACCCGTGTCGCATCGGGTTCAAAGATTTGAAATTTCTATTATGTACGTTAATTTTAATATAAATGTGTACCACTGTTTTAGAGGCGGAACTAAATATTTTTTATAATGAAAATGTAATCTTACATGTATATAATATTATCGTGACTTAATTTAAAATTATACGTTATAATAAAGTTAATTGAAATATCTTATAAAATGTTACATACTGGTCAATATACGGCTTTTATTCAGATTGATTTGCTGGCATCTGGATGACGTCACCGATAATCTTCTAATACTTGTAAAATAAATTGTTTATTATATTCATTTTTCGTTATAATAAGCTATTACATTCCGTGATAAACTTCAAGCTTCGTCTTACACTGTCATTAACTAATTTTAAATTCCTTACTATTTCTAAGGCTCTTTTATACGTTTCATCGCTTTTCGGAATGGAAGGATTATTATATAAAAATGCTCATTCCATTCAATCAGACACGAGAAAGCTTGAACATGATTAACTAGACATTATAAGTACGATTATAGGAGAACGATGCACCCCGATACATGTCACACAATTTTTATTAGGCTCTCAGGAGGAAGAAAGAAGAAACGTAAATGAAGAAACGAAAGAACTTCAAGAAGAACCGCAAGATATGATTTTTCACAGTAACGAAATTGTGAACAGAAATTACGTATTCTAATCGAGAGAATAACATTTGAAACTGCACACGCTCTGACGAACTCTCCTCACTTTCTTTCATTTCTCAAGGCCCATACCCAATAATAACAATCACATTCACATTCTCCCTGTTTTTTATTATGTTGACTTATATGTCTAGTCATGTTTGGAATAATAGAAAATGTTACCTTTTATCTTTTGTAATAAACTTGTTCCGTTCCGTAGGACCTCCCGTAGACCGCTTTCGCGAAGGTTTATGGCGCGGACAAGCGAGATTCATCTAAAGAGACGGAAACCTTTTTTCCATCTGCCGATCATCTGTGCAGTGTCTTCCGTCTTTTTAATGACCGCGACGCGTCGTAGATCCGAAAGGCCCGGAAAACAACCCCGTCATAAAACTTAAGAATTTTAACGGGTCTTGGGAAAGTTTAGTCCCAACCGTCGCTGGGATGATATCTCAGGCCCCAGGGGACCTCCCGACCACGCAACTACGCGACACCCCCCTCTCCTAGACAAGGCCCGTGTAGGACGATACGAGAGGGTGGTGACGAAACGTTTAGAGGACACTGATTGGGAAATCGTAATATTCGAGAAATACCAATCAGTGCATCCCGGCGTGGATGTGAGGTTCCTTCAGGAATCTCAAGTGGGGGTAACCTGCATAAAACAAAGCGACCAGTCGGGGCGCGAACACTCACACGCGCTCTCTCTCTCGCTCTAGCTCTAGCTCTCGAGTACATTACAGTCGGTGATACGGGGTCGTGCATTCGGGCAGTTAGTGAATCGGACACTCTCTCGAGATCACACGGAGTCGTTCATCTGGAGTCAATCGGACAGAATCATTCGGCCACTTCGTCAATCTTCACGACCACGACGCGGCCGATCGGGCAGTAACCACCGACGGAACAGTGGGAGATTGCAACTCGGCTCAGTATCAACCGTAACATTGATACTTCGAGCCAGATCACGAGGCATTCCGTAGAATCCTCATCCGCGGCATAAATTCGCTAACGAGCGAACGCAATCGCGGGTCGAAAAAGCTCGACTCGCTTCGCGCACACATTTTGGTCCTTCGAGCCGGATCCGCGACACATTCCGGTCCCTCGAGCCGGATAAGTGCGAAACAAACTGGTTTAATTGATTCGGTTAATCTCCCGACCACAAGTCTGGAAATATGTAGTCCTATGCTTTTCTGGCCAGTGCTCAGCCGATACACTTGACTAAACCAATTTCACACCAACCGATGATTTTCGAAAAAGAATTTCATAATTTTGGTATTCTAAATAAGGTTGTATACATAATAAATCTCACAGGTGTATTTTAAAAATTGGTGAAAAAAATTTCTTTAATGATATTACAATAATTTAAATCTCTGTAGTTTCGGGAAAATACTCTATATACTATATTGTAGTACCATATAGTGTTTGTTTTAATTAGTTTTATTTATTTTGATCTTATTTTTATTAATAAATATTTAGCGTTATTTATAAAACTTACATTTGTAGGATAGTAATGCATAAATGCTAACTGAAAACGTGATCATTTTTTTATATCATTATACTCGAGGTAGGAAAGTTAATTCTTAATTCTATCAATTCAAATGAATTCGGAAGTATTTATGGAGTATATTTTGATTCCAATAGATCATTTTGGACATATGTCGCACAATGTGGTCATCGAGACGAGCTTTTCTATTTCTTCCATCGAATGTGTCGACCCGATGTCGCGTTCAGTGATGGTTCGTGAAAGAAATTATTCGTATTGAGACTTAATTCTGTTTGTACTATACACAGTATTGTACTATAAGGAAATTATACATATATCTGTTTGAACCGTTCAAACGAACACGGTAACTCCTACTAACGTATAGTTTAAAGCTAACGAGAAGACTTTTGCGACCAACGTGTCCGCACTGTGTATAGTCGCCTTCTCGTCAAGTCTGAATAATGCAAATAGTGGCTTGAGTACGAATCATGCATAATTAAAGTGTGGATAGTAAAGTATTACTATATTACTTTCATGCATGCTATAGCGAAGACAACCTGCAAAATTGACATCACTTTTATCAACACTAAATTACATCGTGGGTTTAAACATGAATGTAGAGTATTATCAAAATCTGAATCATAATAATGTTCTATGTGAAATATATAATAGAATGTACCATCTACATCTTACAGTTGTATGTATTTACGTAACCGGAGTATGAAGTTTTGGAAATATGTAGTACTCAGGAAGGCTCATAAAGTGCAAAAATAAGTTAAATGTTTGACAATTTTCGAAATTACTAGTTCGTTATTCTTATAAGAGTTTATGTTGCAAATATATCTTTTCGTTGGGAACTCTAGTAGTGTTGGAAGGATGAATTGTATAGTGGACTGTATAGTAAAGAACGCTAATGTAATAACACTAAATATATTTTAACCAATAAGATTTGTACAGAGCAGCATAATGTAAAATAGAATGATAAAATCTAATGATGTATCATGAAGGTCACGAATTTATACGATCAAGCGATCAATTTATGATTACAAAGCTGTAGCGAAATTTGCAAGTGCAATTGATTATAGCGAAGCTTGGCTGCAAGCACAAAAGTATACAGACACTGGACTGCAAGAGCAGAGAACTTAGAGTTATATATACTAGCGCAACTATATGTATCTACGTAACAGTAGTTGATAACTAATGCCACGTTCGCGGTGTGAGGGCCTATTTATTTCGTTGTGAATATTGAAAACTAAGCAGCACTGAAAGTTCGTTACAGTGCACGAAGGCAATGACCTAACGAAGAGAGCTGCATGGGAAACAACGAAAAATAGGTAACGGATTTGATATTGGGATTATTGGAAGGTGATAAATACATTGCGACGTTGCAAAAAAAGACTGTTTGAAGTGTTTACTACGGGTTGTCTACCTTGACGGGCGTCGAACTCGAACAGCTAAGCTCGACTTAATGTAAAAAAACTAACGTCGCGCTAGAGTTCTTATGCATCGATCCAAGTGATACCAGTAAAGAGGAGGTAATGGACTGGCGATCTAAAATTGATCGATTTGATTTTGGAGATACGGAGCCATTTTGCTTGACAAATTTCCAATATTCGGAATCAGCAACGGAATCGCCAACATCTAATTTCACCACAAATGAAGAGTTGCATTAAATGGAACATTCAGATTGAGAATACTCCATTTTTTATTACTGCAGAGCTATGCATTCTTGGTAGTTTGCAGAACATTTCTTGTACTCTACGCGCCCAAAATAACTAAATGTTTTCCTGAAATGGTTATAATATGGAGGAAGAAAAGCAGTGTAACAGTAGTCGTTGGTTTCATTAGTCGAAGACAACTATGGCTGGATACGACAACGATACTTACCTAAGTATTAATTACAGTCTATAGCCTTTACAACTATCGACTTCAATTTCCAAAGTATTTCGGAATAATTGCTGATTAATTCAGGGTTACAAAATTTCAAATAGTGTACATAACTAGAAAAGTAACGCGCAGTGGATACATTCTTGGTAAACTGGCAACAAATATTAATCACATAATGAAAAATAGCAAGAATGCACGATTCCTAGTAAATATTGAAGTGGAAATACAGAAAGCAGGAATTTGCTTGCTTGATGATTTACAGTTTTTGCCGTCAACAAAAACCGATTGGGTCAACATGGAAGTTTCCGGAGTATTCTTGAGGTTTTCTATCACCGGAATATTTCCTATCTTTTATTAAAGTCTGCATAGCAGACGAAAATTCTAATCGCTTTAAAAGTTCATCTCTTATTATTTTATCTTGCGCAAATTGATAAAAACCACGCCCTTGTATATTATCATTGTAAGGAAAAAGTCTCTTAATATGATATCACGATCTTCCATGCTATCAAATTTAAACAGATAAAAGTTTTTAAATCGTCCCCTTTTTAATCTGTTTCCTTTCGCAAGATTCAAGCATGAATTAGTATAGATAACAAGGTATTCTATATCATTTGATAAATCATCTGTCTTAGAGATTAGATGTTTAACAAAACTATTAAGGTAATTATTCATGGAGAAACTTCGCTTTTCTTTAGTAAACAATCTAGCATAACTAATATTATTATCTGTATAATATTTGTCTACATTTTCAATTTCTAGATCAATAGACTTCTTCTCGTAGCAAAGAACAATGTTACTAAACTTATCAATATCAGACTTTTCAAACGCTAACGATAATGAAGGATATTTATGTTTATATATGGACTTCCTTAGTAAGCAAAGAATCGACAAGTCTAATTGATACATAAGTCCAATCAATTGATGAGGAATACGTTGATAAGCATTACTCAATCCATCCCGTCTAGATCCATCTTGTAAATCATTAAGAAATTCCGAATCCTCATTGCTAGTATCATTTATATCAATGTGCCCACTTTTTGGTACCTTACCATCTTTGTCCGTAACAGTATGTTTACGTTTCCTAGAGCTTGCACCAATTTCACGATTTTCCTTACTTGTACTCCTTGAATGATCACTTTGTTTGTGCGAGTTATTTTTAATATCACGTAGTTGCATAGAAATGTAAGATTTGGAAATATTGTTCGAGTTTGAATCTATCACATTAACACTAGCTTCCTCTCTAGAAACTTTCATGCTTCTCTTTATATCTTTTTCAATATTACTAAGAAGTGGTACAAAATGATTCCTGTAATTCATCATATAAATAATATTACCACCTGGATCTACCTTACCTAATTTTTGCGCAATACATTTCATATATCATTTTTCTTCAATTTCAGGACTTCCGCATAGAACATTTTTCAACTTTAGATTTCTTATTTCTGGACCGGAACCCATATTTTCAACGTCTTCTGCAGTAAATTCAATGTGTGGAATATATTCACAAAGTTTTCATATTCTCCTTTTAAAGCATTTCCCAAATCATGAGCCTCTCTTCGACTGATTAACTTGTTGCGCATATTGCTTGCAACTTTCCTGTAAAGACTTTATACTGAATCCTCTACTACCTGTAATCAGATCCTCAAAAAAAAAGAAAAAAAGAAAAAGAAAACAATCTACTTTACCCACAGCAGCTCCTATCTAAAGTCTTCAGGCAATTTCTTTCTTAATGTTTACAAAGGTTGATTAAGCTTCTCTTTTTTCCGTTTATACTTTACATTTTTTATCTAACTAAAAATGAAAATTTTTTCTTTAATAACAAATCATTTTAGAGCAGCAGCATCAGATGATAGTTCTGGTAATCCATTTAATCCAAACATATCAAATCTACTATATTAACCAGCAGCAAAAATGATTAAAGATTATAATTAAAGACATTATTCTATGTCGGATAATATCACTTTAATTAGTATATACTTTCATATATTTTATCATTAAATTAAGAATATGGTTACGTTTGGTTAAATCAAAACAACTACCGTGAGAACTGTTTCTAGATCAAGATTTAGAAAGGTTTTAACTATTTGTATTATTCTGCCTCTGTTGCTCTCTCTTTCGATGATTAGAGGAGCTTGCCAGAGACAAATATTATCTGAAGCAGAACTACGTACTAAAGGAGATGATAAAGATTATTCCAACGGTGCGAGAGAAAGAGCACTGAGAAATGTCTTTGAAATTGTTTTTAACCTCTTCGAAGTAGATTTGGAACTGAAAGTCTACCAAATGCTCAAAGAGAAGAACGAAACAAACCTGATTGCTGTAACAATGAAGTTTTTGCCTGATAAGCTTAAGAAATTAATCAAAAAGATTTCCAAATATGATGATTTGTGTTCGGACAATAGGTTGGACAGAAGAGGAGGTTGCAAGACCAGGATTGCAGAATCTATAGCCTACGTCAACGTTAGAAGAATAATATACGTTGCGCGGTTTGTGGAGTGAGAGAGGGGTATAGACGCATCGATACGGTTTCTCTCTCTCTTCCGCTTGGTCCGCTATGAACGAAGCGCGGTTTTTGGGAGTGGGAGAGAGATGGAGGATAGATGCGTCGCAACGGTTACCGTCGCGCACGACGAATGCATCGCATTTGTAACGAGTCTGGAGACGATTTCTAAGCGGTCTTCTTGTCTTATCGAATTTAATCATGTGGCGTTTTTTATCGCGCTTGCATTTTTACATTTTAGGAAATGTTTTGGAGGGAGTGAGCGAGAGAGAGAGGGGTAGATTAGAGAGGCTGCGCTTGCATTTTTACGACGTTGTGATAGTGAAGTGCGCGTGCGTGCATGTTAATAAATAGATGAAGCATAACGCGGAGCAAATTAAATCGTTGTCGAACAGTGGAAAGGTGCGTGTTGCTATAGACATATATTTTGCAAAAAGTAAGTTTACGTTTAAGATGCCCGCTATAGATTCTATTGTCGATATGGACGGTTTCTTCGTAGCCAACAAATTTAATTGTAAAGAATTAGCCATCGTAAATGCTCATACCGCTGAATATGAATTATTTGAATTCGAATTGCGCGTTCGCTACATGGATTTATCCAGAAGCATTCAGAAGTCTGCATGGCATGTCTCGAATTTCGTGCACGGGATTCCATTTAAAAATTTCCAGGGGAAAAAGAATTATCAACAAGAGGACATTGGCATTACTATAAAAAATTTCGTTCGAGACTACAAGGATCCCGTCGTCGCGTTCAAAGGGGAGCATATTGAAAAGGATATTTTAAATAAAGTAGGAGTTCGCAGTTTCAATTTGGAATATCTCGGCTGTCCCAAATTCAATTCATTGACTGCGGAACCGATGTATGAAGAATACCACGTAACATGCAGGCTTCATTGATGGACGCGAACTTCGAAAGAGAAGATTCACTATCATTGTTGTTAGAGCGAAGTACATGTACTTTGGATGTGGCTAATGAAATCGAAAGGTAACCCTTTTTTTTCTTTTTTTTTAATTACAATTAATTTTTATTTCTATCGCGCCTTTTTGTAGAGAGAGAGAGAGAGAGAGAGAGAGAGAGAACGTAGGAACGTATGGATTATCGGTGCGAAGAGGACAGGCTGCGCAGTTTTGAAAATTAGCCGGTCCCGTTTATTAAGCCGGAGGAGCTCGCGATCGCTGGATTTTATTATCTGAGGGAGGATGATTTCGTAGGAAGCCGTCTATTGGTGGGAAGCCGGTTACAAACCCATGTTGGAGCATCGCTTTTGCTCCAGGAATTGTCCGTACGATCTTCGAACGACGTTACGTTATCCTCGAACCGCCAAGAAGCGTGGACGAGTGAGGCATCCTTTACCATACGACGGAGGAGAAGACAGAGGCGTGTGCAATAATTGTGAGTTTGAAAATTAATGAAAGTAAAAATTTATTTTAAAAAAACGCTTGATTATACTATATGTTTAGCGCGCAATGTCCGTTTTGTCAATCAACGATGACGACGACAACGAGGGTGGTGGCGTCAACGATGAATAAAAGAATGTAATACAAAGTTTAAAATATTTTTTAATTTGTAAATTAGCTGTGTAAAAGCATACGCATCAATCGAATAAATTCTAAGAAAAAAGTATCGCATTCGTCTTTCTTAAATAGACATTATCACCCAACCAAATTTAATCTTACAGTATCAGTGCAGAGTTTTATCGGGAGAATGCAGGAAGTCCCCCCCCCCGTGTCCGCTACCTTGTCGTGGTGGGGGGGGGGCTTCGTGCCCTAATGATCCTCAAGGCTGTGCCGGCGGGGATTTTATTCCCTGGCAGGTTCTACCTAGCCGGAGTGGCTTGAGGTGAGGGGCCAACTAAAGTCGGACACATACCGTAAACCTGTGGTCATGTTTTACAGGAACGGGGGTCTTGCCTTAACCGGCCAGACTGCGAGGATGACAACCTCTCTAAAAAATCCCTAGCCCCAAGCAGTGTTGCGCGGTGAAGAGGGCGTAGCTGGAGTAAGCGCCAGCTATGGTTGGTGGGTGCACCAATCGTTAGCGGACAACCCCGGGGTACCTGGCGACCCCCCGGGCGTATTAGCCTTCCCCGGGTATGGCGGCTCTACCCGGGGTGACCTCTTTTCCGACCATTCTCGTGGGATCAATTATGGATTGTGAACAAATTAAAAAAACCGGGGAGGGGGGAAACGAGAGGGAGGAGGAGGCGCGTGTGGCTAGGCGTGTGCCTCGAGCGTATAGATGGGTTGGTGTTGCGGGATCTTCCCGCAACACGCGGCATAAAGAGGTCCGCTATGGACCTTGGCGAGTGCGATGAGGCTGAGGAGTCCGATCACTCGGTCTCCTCTCACTACTCTTCGCAGAGCGCCCCGGGCTCCTCAACAGGGAGGAAGAGGGGAAGACCGCCGTCTACTGGCCAGTACGTTGGCCTCTATGAGGCTAAACGAAAGCAGACGGAGGCCAACAAAAGCCTCATCGCGGCGATTTTCGACCCGGTAGCCCCGGGGCCGCAGCCCGGGAGATCAAGCGTCCCGCTTCCGGACGAAGTCGAAATCGCTGCGAAACTTCGCAGCCGTCCGACGCGGGACATAGCGGCGGCAATTATGGAGAGCCTAGCCGAAGTGGCCAAGATCTTGAACGCCACAAAGGAGTTGAGGCCGACAATGAGGTTGAGCTGACAATGAGGTCAGCTTCCGACGCCACCCGACTGTTAGAAGCAGAAAATGCTCTCCTTAGGGAGCAGATGGCGGAGTTGCGGACGGAGGTGGCCCGACTCCGTCAAGCGGTAGAGACGAGGCCGGCAGCAGTCGGGATGCCTCCGCCGCCGCCCCCTGAGGGGGGCACAGGGTCGCTGCTGAACGCCGGCGCCCGGGGGCCCCAGCGCCCTGGGCGAGGGAAGCCCTTGCCGGTGTCCGCAACGGCGCCAGCAAATTTGCTGGCGCAGATCGGCTCCCTGATCGATGCCAAGCTGGCATCGTTCAGGAGGGAGCTGACGCCGCGGGTGCAGGGTCAGCGACCGCTGGCACCCGTGCCGCCCGCTCCCCCTCAGACGGTAGGGAAGGGAGGGCGGGGGAAGGGAAAAAAGGGGGAAACCACGGCCGCTAAGGCGGTCCAGCCACAGCCCGCTCAATTGCGGGTCGCCCCCGTTGTTGAGCTGCCCTCCACCACGACTCCAACTCAGGAGACGTGGGCAACGGTGGTGGGTCGAAAGGCAAAGAAGGCGGCTGCTGACGTCAAATCTGCGGCAGCCGCTAAGGCCGCCCCGGCCGGGAGGGCGACCAAACGGGTGGCGCCGGCAGCCCCCAGGAGGGCTCCCCTGCCGCCACGTCCGCCCCGCACAGCGGCCGTCACTATTACGGTGCCGGCCGGCGGGGCGATGACGTATGCCGAGGCAATGGCCACTGCCAGGTCGAAAGTTGACCTGGCAGATATTGGCATTGTCTCGATGAAGCCGAGGAGGGCGGTGACGGGGGCTCTAATTTTGGAGATTCCCGGCGCCGACGGGGCTGCCAAAGCCACCGCCCTCGCCACGAAAGTGGCCGAAGCGCTGGCAGGCACCGGCGTGAAGGTTGCGCGCCCGGTAAAGAAGGCCGAGCTTAGGGTGCGCGGCCTGGTCGATTCGACCACGCCGGTTGAGGTTGCTGCGGCAGTTGCCCGTGTGGGAGGGTGTGACGAGGGGGAGGTGAGGACCGGCGGAATCCGGTCTTCCCCCTCGGGACTTGGCACCCTTTGGGTCCAGTGCCCTACTGCGGCTGCACGCAAAGTTGCGGTTGCGGGAAGGGTCACTGTGGGCTGGACCCAGGCGACGGTCGAGGCACTTAGCGCCAGGCCCCTGCAGTGCTATCGCTGTCTTGGCCTAGGCCACACTAGGCAGCGATGCACTGCGGCCGAGGACCGGTCGGAATGCTGCATGGTTAACAACCGACGCTAGTAACGAAGGAATAGGAGCAGTCCTATCCCAAGACGATCATCCTTGCTGTTATATATCGAGAACGTTAAATCCTCCCGAGAAGAACTACTCTACGACTGAAAAAGAACTCTTAGCTATAGTATGGGCAATTAAACGACTTCGACAATATTTACTAGGACGAAGATTCATAATTAGAACCGATCATCAAGCATTAAAATGCCTCAGTAATTGTAAAGACCCTTCTTCTAGACTAATTAGATGGAGATTAAGATTAGAAGAATACGATTACACGATAGAATACACAAAAGGTAAAGACAATAAAGCTGCCGATACACTTTCTAGAATACACACGATTACACCTACAATTACATTTAGAGACTGGTGTGAAAAAGAAGAAAATCCCTCCTTACTTCACATCGCCCCTAACCAAAACACATTCTATCAATTAAAAAGAAACGAACTAGGAACATTTGATCACGATAAATGGTCAACAAAATTAATTGAAATACTTCAAAATAACAATAAAATCGGCATAGGAGATAATAATTTTAGCGGAGTAGAGAAAGACAAAATTAAAATCATGCTTTTATGTACCTCAATGACACTTCAAAACCTATAACTTTTGCTTGGGAACCTGTACAAATTTTAAAAGAAGAAGAAATCAATACAGTTTTGAAAGAAAATCATAACGATGCTATAGGACACTTAGGAATACAGAAAACATATGACAGAAGCAAAGACTTATATAAAATTCCTCAATTAATGGAAAGAGTTAAACGCTTCGTTAAAAGTTGTAACGTCTGTCAAAAAGAAAAATTAACTCGTATACGACCTAAAGAATTACCTGTAACACCAGAAACACCACAAAATCCAAATGACAAAATAGCTATGGATATCATAGGACCTATGTCAAAAACTAAGACAAGAAATCAATTCATACTTTCTATTCATGACGAACTTACTAAATATTTGATATTGGTACCACACTCAAAGTACAACGAACAGAAAACATAGTAGATGCTCTTCTAACACATTACATATACATATTCTCAGCACATAAAACAATACTTACAGACCAAGGATCTAACTTTATATCTGAACTTATGCAACAATTCTCGAAAACGCTTTTAAAATCAAACATATGAAAACTACTTCTTTTCACCCTCAATTAAATGGAAGTTTAGAACGAACACACGCTACAGTTAAAGACCTCATCAAAACAGCTCTTCACGAATCTGATAAAGAATGGGATGACATATTAAACTTCGTATGTTTAGGATATAACACAGCTATACATGAACCTACCGGTTTCACTCCTTTCGAACTTACTTTTGGGCGAAACGTCAATCTCCCCTCCTCTATATCTAGATCCTCTAATTATACATATGATGAAATGTTCTCCCTATGGCAAAAACAGTATAACAAATCTTTAGAAACAGCTAGAAAAACGATCGATAAAAATAAACAGAAATCTAAGACTCTCCAAACCAGAAAAATTGTAAGAACTCAAGATATTTTCAGAACCATTCTGCGCATTCCAACACGTGTATACGAGCAATTAAATGCGGTGACAATAGACCACGTTCGAACCGTGAATTCCTAAGACAGATACTCTAATGAGGAATCTCCCATTAATCTCATCCCGGAAGACATGGTTATTCCTGAGCCCATATTTGAGTACTACAAACTAATCGCCAACACGACAACTCCACAAGGCGACATGGTAAAAGTGAACGTGCCACATTCTGGAATACCGGATGTTGGAGTGCCTGCCATTCCCGCTGATGTAGCAAGGCCCGAAGCCGATGCCATACCATCGGGAAGTTTCGGTAGATGTCACCTTACGTAACATCTAGACTCGTACTCGAAACACGAGCACAGAATGGCTCCAAGAGATTTGGGCAGTGGAACCCCCTCCCAAACGGTGCATTCCCTAGCGGTACGGTACCTACGATGAATCTTCTAGGTTACCGGCCAGGCGTGGAACGTCTAAATGCTGAAGGATTGCAGACAATTTCAGATTGTGACTTCCCAGATAAGGATGGCGAGAGTAACTATGACTCTCTTGTTGTAGTTACAGGGACGGTGATGCGCAATATATACTTCTCGTTAGGTCCATTAGCCTCTCCCGTCCAAGTCTTCCCCACCTCCCATAGGTTCTCGCCGGGTAACGCTAACGGGATTCAAGCGAAACCGGAACCGGGGGGTTGCCAGCCCCCTCGTACCTAAATTTGTTGGCCCACCCGCAAAAGAAGCCTCGGATGGTTCCAAGTAGAGGGGCGGCCTCTGCCACCCCTAGGCCAACAACTTCCCCCCTTCCGGGACCGAGCTCTGGGAGTCCCCCTTCCCGGCCGGTCGATTTTCCCTGCGCTTACCCAGGCTGTAACCGATCCTTCGCAACCAAGATCGGTAGGGGCGTTCATATGAGGTCCGCTCACCCCGATTGGTCAGATGACGTGAACCGCGCAGCGCCAGCAAAGGCACGATGGAGTGCCGAGGAGGTGTCATTGCTGGCGTTGCGCGAGGCAGAACTGAGCATTAGGGGTGCTAGGTTCATCAATCAGACACTCGTTGGGTTCCTGCCTGGCAGGTCGCTAGACGCCATTAAGGGTGCTCGGAAGCACGAGGACTACCGAGCACTCGTGGCGCAGCACATTGGCCGCATTCAGCAGGAGACACTGCAGCCGATGGCTGAGTCGCCCGATCTCGCCGGAGAGGTTCAGGCGAGCGATAGGGACTTTCTAGAGTATTTCCACGGCCTTGAACCGCTGGGGTGCGATGGATTCCAGGCTCACACCCTACTCTGTTGCGCGCTAGTGGCAGCATGAGCGTGGGACATATATATGACACCCAGCTAGAGCCGGCCGTGAGTCTGTCCGGTGTAGTAACGACGAAAGGAGAGAGAAACTTTCTGAATCCAGCATCGGGTTGGTATTATCCAGTTTGAATCCATATCCCCGTCGTTTTTGGAGGTGATATACTCTCTGTGTTTCTTCGATAGAAGGCTTTTCAATGTTCTATTCGATCCGACCGTCGAACTTGCAAGAAAACAGTGGTTTTGGATTTGCTCATACATACATATATATATATATATATATATATATATATATGGTTTCGACGGAAATATCTCGTTCTTTAAGGGACAATTATGTCGTCGTACGACGACTCCCGAATCTCCTTCGCGCGCTGGTTGGAGCTCTTCGGGTATCGGCTTGTTCCGAAATATAACACAAAAGTGTGGTGGATAGCAAATACACATTATACATATATATATGAGAGAATAAAAGGGAAAAAATTACCCTGAACGGTGGATCACTTGGCTCATGGGTCGATGAAGAACGCAGCTAATTGCGCGTCAACGTGTGAACTGCAGGACACATGAACATCGACATTTCGAACGCAAATTGCGGTCCACGGATACAATTCCTGGACCACGCCTGGCTGAGGGTCGTTTACGTACTTATAAACTGCTTGCGTTGATGGCACTTGTTGCCTATATACGTACGAGCGAATGATGGGCGCTTCGTCGGCGTTTGTCGCGGTCCTATGAATATTGAGAAATTTTACGTACGTCTAACAGTCTTCGAGAGAGATGGAAATCGTTCGAACTTGCGTGAGTGTGGAAGGCGGTGTCGTGTGTCGTATATGTTTTATATACGTCCGCCCGTCTGAAACACCGCTTCGAAGCGGTGACAAAATCTTTTTCGGGACGATTCGTATCGTAGAACTATCGAGATTTCACTGGTACATTTTCAACGCGCTCCCGACGTCGCCTGAAATGAAACGAGATGGGTTTAACCCACGAAAGCGTACTACACGAGTCTGTCCTATGTGAAGACTGTGTACAGAGATCGAACGAACGCATGAAAGAAATTGAACGAAAGAACACATAACCCGCAAAAATAGAGTAGAATTGTGACCGTTGCTTCGAATTTGAATTTATATGTATATATCATAGCCTCAGGGAGTGGAACCTATGAGTGTGGAAGGATGTCTCTTACCGTTATGTTGCCAGAGGAAAAAAAGTCTCTCTCTTCGTACGACACATTTGTGTACGAATTGTATCGATGGCTATATAGATCCGATGTTGCACATATTCTGAGTAAAGAACACCCCACCCGGGTTACCGTCCTAACTCTTCTATTGGTGTGGCTATGATGTGTCAACGCAATCGCGAGTCTCGTTCTACGGAAAACGTTTGTCGGTCGCCCCATATATCTTTTTGTTCTCTTCAAATGATCGAATAGCGAAACCGCACGAAATCAATCGGTCGTCTAGTCCCCGAAAGTACTTTTCGGACGGACGTTACAGTTATACCGATTGTAATCGTCTTGCGAGTGTTTCGAAGATCTATTTGGAGAGGATATCGAATTTTATAAAAGATATATTGGTGAGGCGCGATAAACGGTTTTTTTTTTGCTTTAAGGGTTTTTTGTGTTTTTTTTATTTTTTTTTGTGTTGCTCTGTACACGTTTCGCAAAATGCTTTCGGGGGGGGGAGCTCTGAAAAAATTTTTTTTCACGTTCCGACGACCTCAGAGTAGGCGAGATTACCCGCTGAATTTAAGCATATTACTAAGCGGAGGAAAAGAAACTAACCAGGATTTCCTTAGTAGCGGCGAGCGAACAGGAATTAGCCCAGCACTGAATCCCGCGGAGTTCCGCCGTTGGGAAATGTAGTGTTCAGGAGGGTCAATTTATCCCGTAACGTCGCAACCGCGTCCAAGTCCATCTTGAATGGGGCCATTTATCCATAGAGGGTGCCAGGCCCGTAGCGACCGGTACGCGTTAAGTGGGTGGTAAACTCCATCTAAGGCTAAATATGACCACGAGACCGATAGCGAACAAGTACCGTGAGGGAAAGTTGAAAAGAACTTTGAAGAGAGAGTTCAAGAGTACGTGAAACCGTTCAGGGGTAAACCTGAGAAACCCAAAAGATCGAATGGGGAGATTCATCGATAACGAGGCTCGGCTTCCGTTGGCGTGCGATACCCCGAATGGTTCCCTTCGTGGATGCCAATGCGAGGGCACACCGTCTTCGGCAAATGTTCCGGCAACGTAGTCGTGCACTTCTCCCCTTGTAGAACGTCGCGACCCGTTGCGTGTCGGTCTACGGCACGAGTTGTTGACTGTCGGCGTCGTCTTCGCGCGTACACGACAGACGCTCGATCGCCCGGTCGGCTGCATGACGGTACACTATTTTACGGTATTGGGCCGCAACTTGCTCCATTTTCGAATGTATTTACGTTCAGGCCCGCCGCAAGCTCGGTTAGTAAATTACCCGGATGGTACGGACCTGGTGCCGGCTCCGGGCCTAGCCAGCTGTTGGCAGGCGGTATCCTCGAACTGGCCAACCTTTTTTGAATCACATTACCGATCAGCGACGCTACTGCTTTGGGTACTTTCAGGACCCGTCTTGAAACACGGACCAAGGAGTCTAACATGTGCGCGAGTCATTGGGACTCGATTGAACCTAAAGGCATAATGAAAGTGAAAGTTGACCTTTGCGTCGACCGAAGGAGGATGGGCCGCGTCACGATGCAGTCTCGCACTCCCGGGGCGTCTCGTTGTCATAGCGAGAAGAGGCGCACCCAGAGCGTACACGTTGGGACCCGAAAGATGGTGAACTATGCCTGGTCAGGACGAAGTCAGGGGAAACCCTGATGGAGGTCCGTAGCGATTCTGACGTGCAAATCGATCGTCGGAACTGGGTATAGGGGCGAAAGACTAATCGAACCATCTAGTAGCTGGTTCCCTCCGAAGTTTCCCTCAGGATAGCTAGCACTCGCTCTTTCTTTTCAATGGACGTTTGCGAGTCTCATCTGGTAAAGCGAATGATTAGAGGCCTTGGGGCCGAAACGACCTCAACCTATTCTCAAACTTTAAATGGGTGAGAACTTTGGCTTGCTTGAATTATGAAGCCAAAAGAGAAAATTTTTTTTTTATTATATTATTATTATTACGATGGCATTATATAGAGAGATAAAAATGTGGATCAGATCCTCAGACAGATTCCGCGTCATGAACTACGAGCGCTACTTAACATCTTATGGGCAACAAATATTCTACCTCCAATACTGAGATCGAACAGAACAGTGCTTTTACCTAAAGCCGGCGACTTATTAAGTTCAAAACAGTGACGTCCTATCACCATTTCCAGCCTCATTTTGCGCCTACTAAATAAGATCGTAGTAGCGCGCCTCGAAAACGAGATAGGACTCTTCCACTCGCAGGGGGGGTTTACAAGAACCGACGGGATAATGGCCAATAGCACAATTTTGCAAACCGTAATAAAAATGAACCGAGAAAAAGCAAAACCTTTTACCATATTATCCATAGACCTAGTCAAAGCCTTTGACTCCGTCAATATAGTATCAATAGTAGACGCACTCATAGGAAAGAATATAGACACACACACAATTGAATATATAAAATGCAATTACAACGAAACAACCACAGTGCTAGAGTGCCACGGATCCCGTTCCAAACCCATAGATATAAAGCGAGGCGTGAAACAGGGCGACCCCATGTCCGGTTTTATGTTCAACTTAGTGTTGGACCAACTTCTGGTAAAGTTGAACAACTGCGAGGGCATTGATGTGGGAGGCGCTAAAATACGGGCATTGGCGTTCGCCGATGATATCGTAATGATGGCCCCCACTCCAAAAGCAATGCGAATAAACATAAACATCATTGAAAACTTTTTCCGCAGACATGGACTAGAAGCCAACCCGTCAAAATGCGCTGCATTCCAGAACCTTCGCGTTCCCGGCACAAAGAGACTCGTGGTGGATACACAGCCCCAGCTTCAAATAAACAATTGCCCCATACCAACGCTTGGTGTAGCTTCACAATTAAAATATCTTGGACACATATACAAATACAGCGGTACTACTGTACCATCCCCCTCCAAGCTCGAAATGATGCTGAAGAATCTGAAAACCAATCCACTAAAACCATGGCAGAAAATGAATATATTTCAGAGATATCTTATCCCTCGTCTACACCACAGCCTACAAACCATGGATATCAATAAAAAGAAGTTAAAATATATCGACAACTGTATAATAAAATTCATTGAAACTATCCTACATCTACCTACAACCACACCAACACCGTATATACATGCCCCACTGAGTAGCGGCGGACTGGGTATACCGTCGCTTACAACCCATATCGCCGCGGTGTATCTGAGGCGACTAGAACGCTTGAGGGCCCGCGGTGACCAGGAGGTGCGATGCGTCTTAGAGTCTCAGGTGGTGCAACGAGTAATGAATAAATTGAAAAACATCTTAAAAGATATTGCAGCACCTTCTAAGCAAATGATACGCAACTATTGGTCAAAACAACTTCACCAATCCGTACTAGGCTCCGGTCTCGGTTCAATGACCCCGGGCATATCATCTTGGATTTATGATCCACCAAAATTCTGGAAGGGCCGTGATTACATCGGCGCGATCAATCTGAGGATCGGGCTCCTACCCACCAAGGGAGCCCCGTACATGAACGACACAGACTGCCGAAATCCATCGTGTGCAGGGACGCGTGAGTCATTGTATCACGTGCTGCAACGATGCCCCATCACTCACCACATACGCATCAATAGACACGATAACATAAACAAAATAATAAAAACTACACTAGAAAAATCAAATATCAAGACCGAACAAATACCCCGACATACCACAAAAACAAATACATACATACCAGACATAGTGGCCATAGATAAGGACACCGCATATATAATTGAAACTACGGTTACTTACGAAACTAAACCCATATCGTTAATAAATGCGTATAATATAAAAAAACAAAATACGATACCCCGGACCTAATCAATAAAATAAAAGACACATACCGCGTACAACAGGTTGAAGTAATGCCATTTGTGGTCGGCGCTCGCGGTTGCTGGTCAAGATCAAATGAAGATGTAATTCAACAATTCGGACTGCCACACAAATTAAAACAGATCATTATTACAACTGCCCTTCAATGGGGAGTATCAATCCACCGGTACTTTATGAGTGCCGTGTGGAGACGGCCACGACAGAGTAACAAGAAAAAATAGCTACAAAGACACAAGCCTACTCTGCTCACACTCAGACACCCACCCCCAAAAACTATTATTTATATCTCTCTTTCTCCTTTTTAATTACCATAACGGTTTTCACTATCAAATAAACAGTTTTCTATATATCATTAAAACATTCCATACTAGTAAAATCTATCTCCCTTTGAATAGCGTTAATATCTAAAGCCTACCAGCGGGCCATAGTACACTGGAAATATTGTTGAAAAATATAGTTCCTATATATAACAAATGTAATAGCCAAATGCCTCGTCATCTAATTAGTGACGCGCATGAATGGATTAACGAGATTCCCTTCTGTCCCTATCTACTGGCGGGAGTTGCTAATGTATCCCTTTTCTCGTGGAAGCTGACCGCCAATGGCCAGTAGGTTGAAGCCAGACAAAGGGGTGCATGGCTAGCAAGCAGCGACCACTCCATGGTTCCCGCTATGAGTACCTCGAGGGGTATGGGAAGGCCTAGTGTACCTCATCAACCATAAACCTCGGGGGAAACCAGTGCTGCCACTGCGAAGGACTGCGGCCTGACTGTGTGTCTACGCTTGAGGGTCGGCGACCTCACCTCCCAGAGCCAAGTAGGGTGTTTGTAGGGCCTAGGCCAGGTGATATCGGGCCTCAAGGAGCCGAAGGGCAGGGTGGAGCCCAGAAAATAAAAAGAAAGAAAGGGTAATAACGCCCAAAACAAAAAAGGGGAAGTAGTGCCCCGACTGGGTAATAACACCCAGAAGAAAACAAAGGGTTCGAAAGGTCGGACGAGCCCAAGTAACAAAAGAGCAAAGTAACGGGAAGGGTCTGACAAGGAGCCCTGAACAAGAACAAGAAAAATCGCCATCCGAAAGCCGAACATACACATTTGACCAATGCTATTCAAACGGACACGATACGGAAATGAACAGGAAAGGACGAAGGCGGGTAGAAACTTTAAAACCAAATAATGCCAGACAGACAAAATAAAGCTAGGGCTTCGGACACAGGGACTCTCGTCCCTGTGGTCCCTGTGGCGGTGTCGCGGAGGCATTCGACAACACGCGGCACAAAGAGGCCTGCGGCGGGCCTTGGCGATTGCGATGGGGGGGAGGAGTCGGACTTCTCTGTCTCCTCCCACCACTCGACGCAGAGCGTCCCGGGCACCTCTACGAGGAAACGAGACCGGCCACCAACGATCAGGGCATGCGTTGGCCTCCATGAGGCCAAACGCAAGCAGGCTGAGGCCGACAAAAGCCTCATCGCGGGCATCTTTGACCCGGTTCCTCCGGGGCCGAAGCCCGCGAGATCGGGCGACCCGCTTCCAGACGAAGTGGAGGTCGCTGCAGATTTCCGCAACCGCCCGACGCGAGACGTAGCGGCGGCGGTGATGGAGAGCCCGGGCGACGTCACGAGGATTTCTGCCGCGACGATGGGGCTAAAGGCCAGCGCGGTCCGATCCCTGCGGGCGGCGGCACTGAGCATCCGGGTGGGCGTTGCGGAGCTGGCGATCAGGTCAGCTCCCAACGCTACCCGGCTGTTGGAGGCCGAAAATGCTCTGCTGAGGGAGCAGATGGCGGAGCTGCGGGCCGGGGTCGCCCGACTCCGTCAAGCGGTGGAGGTGGGGCCGGCTGTTGCCGGGATGCCTCCGCCGCTGCCCCCTGGGGGGGGGGGCCACAGGGCTGCTACCGGTTATCGGCGCTCGGGGGCCCCAGTCCCCTGGGCGAAGAGGGTCCTCGCCCCCACCCGCGGCTGTGCCAGCAGACTTGCTGGCGCAGATCGGCTCCTTGATCGATGCCAAGCTGGCATCGTTTAGGAGGGAGCTGGTTCCGCGGGTGCGGGGACCGCAGTCGGTGGCACCCGTGCCATATGCCCCCCCTCTGCCGACGAACAGGAGGGAGGGGAGGGTGGCGGTAAGGAGGAGGCTGTGGCCGCTAAGGCGGCCCAGAGTCAGCCCGCTCAGCCGCGGGCCGCCCCTGCGGTTGCGCTGCCGTCCACCACACCTCCAACTGAGATGTGGTCCCAGGTAGTTGGCCGGAACGCCAAAAAGGCGGCTGCCGCAAGTAAATCTGCGGCAGCTGCCAAGGCCGCTCCGAACGGGAGGGCGGCCAAACGGGTGGCACCGGCTGCCCCCAGGAGGGCTCCTCTGCCACCGCGTCCGCCCCGCACGACAGCCGTTACAATAACGGTACCGGCCGGCGGGGCGATGAGTTATGCCGAGGCGATGACCACTGCCAGGTCCAAAATAGACCTGGCGGAAATTGGCATCGCCTCATTGAAGCCCAGGAGGGCGGTGACGGGGGGGATTATTTTGGAGGTCCCCGGAGCAGATGGGGCTGCCAAGGCCACTGTCCTTGCCGCAAAGATGGCAGACGCGCTGGCGGGAACCGGCGTGAAGGTCGCGCGCCCAATAAAGAAGGCCGACCTTAGGGTGCGCGGCCTGGTCGACTCGACCACGCCGACGGAGGTTGCCACAGCTGACGCCCGTGTGGGAGGGTGCGACCAGGGGGATGTGAGGACCGGCGAAATCCGGCCTTCCCCCTCTGGTTTGGGCACCCTCTGGATCCAGTGCCCTGCTGCGGCCGCACGCAAAGTTGCGGCCGCGGGCAAAATCACGGTGGGCTGGACTCAGGCGACGGTGGAGGCCCTCAGCGCCCGTCCCTTGCAGTGCTATCGCTGCCTTGGCCTGGGCCACACTAGGCAGCGGTGCAATGCGGCCGAGGATCGTTCCGACTGCTGCTTTGGGTGCGGCAGTTGGGACCACAAAGTGACCGGCTGTATGGCAAAGCCAAATTGCCCGCTTTGTGCGGGCGTAGGCAAGCCAGCCGATCACCGCCTCGGTAGCCGGGCGTGCCCTGCCAGCGCGAGACGCGGCAGAGGGAGCAGGGGAAGAAAGACCACGGTGGCTAAGGCGGCGGCCACCGTGGCCAACAAACCGAAAGAGGCACCAAAGGGTGCCATCGACGGGCCCGCGGGGGCGGATGGGGCCAAAGAGACCCCAGACGCCACCGCTCCCGCGGCGGCGATGGATGTTGAGGCCTGCCTATAATGGGGCCGAAGGGCCCTATAATACATGCCAACCTGAACCGCTCGGCCAGGGCACAGGACCTTCTTGTGCAATTCATGGCCGAGCGGGGTGCCGGGTTGGCCGTAGCGGCGGAGCCGTACAGGATTCCCGACCATCCACATTGGATTGGCGCAGGGCGCTGAACACAGGCAGAAAGGCGGGTAGGATACGGCTTGCCGGGTCCTATTCTGCTGATTCCTAAGTGCTAGGCGTTGTAGAGTAGCGACTACACGATCCCGAAGCGCTAGCCGACCAGTGCTGGAGATGCGGTGTCTCCAAACATGGTAGTAGCTTTGCTACGACAGGTCCTACCAGTCGGCCTTCTAAATACTGGTACCTCGGGTGTCGGCGTGCCCACGAGGTCCCGGCCATCTGGCCCGGGATACCTCGGGCCGGCAGTGGGTAGGTCCATCGAGGGGGCAGTGGTAAACGGCTAAAGTTGGCCAGAGGCTCCTTCCCTTCCTCTCCTTACCTCTTCCCTCCTTCCTCGTTCTGTCCCCCCCTTAAATTGTTAGGGGCCTCGACGGGTCAGCTGCGGTATCCAGCTCGGGAACCGACCTGCTGAGCCGGTAGAGCATAGAAAGGGCTCGGCACCACCAATTGTCTGCTGACGAGAGTCCGCGTCCTCGTAGTAACTGGTAGCTCCTGCATGGCTTGGCATGTGGGAGCGCGCTTATTGAGCGTATCTCAATTCCGCGCCCATGGGGGCCGTGTGGATAAGCCTTTGGGCAGGTGCTGCACGTAAAATCACTCAAGATTACATCCACATTGGATGGGGGACCTGGGCGGCTCCGCCGTTATAATATGGGGAGGCCGGCCCGGGTCCCCGGCGTGCTCCGTTATCGAGCGCGGCCGGGGATACCTGGCCGTTGACTGGGGCGGCACCGCGGTTGTGGCGATCTACGCACCTCCGAGATGGTCCCTCGAGGAATTCGAGCAGTATCTGGACGTGGTGGGGAGATGCGTCTCCCGCTGCCAGCCACGTCCGGTGCTGTCCTGGGGGATTTCAACGCCAAGTCTACAGCTTGGGGTTCCCCCAGGACAGACCCGAGGGGCCGGGAGGTGCTTGATTGGGCGGCGGGACTCGAGCTCCGTCTTTTAAACTCGGGCTCGGTCCATACGTGCGTGCGGCACAATGGGGGGTCCATCGTTGACCTTTCATGGGCAACGCCCCCAGCCGCGCGCCGCTGACGACGACGTTCCGACGTGGAGCTGGCTATCCGGCTGTATGGGCGATAGAGGGAGAAGGTAGTCGCCCTGCAGCTGGCCATCAGGCAGGCGAAGAGCCAGGCCTGGCGCGACCTTCTCGGTACCTTAAACCGAGACCCATGGGGGCGCCCATACAAAATGGCGATGGGACGATTACGTCCCTGGGCGCCCCCTGTGACGGAGAGCCTGGATCCGGGGATGCTCGGACGGGTCGTGGACGCGCTATTCCCCGTCAGCGGGGAGGCGTCCCGGCCCGTCCCTCAGCTAGAGGGACATCAGTGGTCCCCGGATCTGGAGGTCGCGCCGGAGGAAATGGCCGGGGTAGTCAAATGGCTCCGGGGCAAGAATACTGCCCCGGGGCCGGACGGTATCCCCGGCCGAGTCTGGTTGCTTGCCATGAGCGTCCTGGGCGAGAGGCTAAGAAGCCTCTACTCCGGACTTCTGAGGCTCGGGGTGTTCCCGGACCTCTGGAGGAGAAGTCGGATGATCCTCTTAAGGAAGGATGGGAGGCCTGCGGATTCTCCCTCCGCGTACCGGCCCATTTGTCTCCTGGACGAGGTGGGCAAGATCTTTGAGAAGATCATTGCCGCCCGCCTCGCCAGGCACCTGTTCAGCGATGGCCCCGATCTGGCGGACTGCCAGTTCGGCTTCCGGGAGGGGCGGTCGACGATCGTCGCAATCGATCGTCTTAAGTCCCTCTCGGACAATGCCGTGGCACGGGGCGGGGTGTGCTTGGCGGTGTCCATTGACATCGTCAATGCCTTCAACACCCTGCCCTGGTCTGCCATTAAGGAGGCCCAGGTCGAGCATTAGGTGCCTCCCTATCTGCGGCGGGTGATCGGAGCCTACCTGCGGGACAGGTGGGTAGAATACCCGGGCCGGTGCGGGATGATTCGGAGGGAGGTGGACTGCGGGGTCCCACAGGGGTCCTAGGACCACTCCTGTGGGACCTGGGGTATAACGCGGTCCTGGAGAAGGCCTCCCTGCCCGACGGTGCCATCCTTGTCTGCTATGCAGACGACACGTTGGTGGTCACCGTCGGGGACACCTTCGAGAGGACCATCCGACGAGCGGAGGTTGCGGTGGCAGTCGTCGTCGCGAGGATCCACGATCTGGGGCTGAAGATGGCCCCAGAGAAGGCCGAGGCCGTCTGGTTTGGACGGCCTCGGTCGCGGCCACTGGCCGGATCATGGATCCGGGTTGGAGAAGCCTGCGTCGAGGTGAAGTCTGAGATCAAGTATCTCGGACTGATCCTCGACAGCCACTGGAGGTTCGGAGCGCATTTCGGCCGTCTCGGCCCCCGAGTTGAGAGGGCGGCAGCTGCGTTAGTCCGCCTATTGCCTAATCTCGGGGGGCCGGGCGATATGGTGAGCCGCCTATACCTGGGCGTGGTGCGGTCCATGACCTTATACGGCGCCCCGATTTGGGCGCCGTCCGTGAGGGCAAACCGGCGCAACACACTGTTGTTTCGCCGGCTTCAGAGGCAGATGTCCCTTCGCCTCATAAGAGGCTACCGCACCACGTCTACCGTGGCGGCGCTTGCTCTGGCGGGAGAAATTCCCTTCGAGCTGCAGGCGGCGATGCGCGCCTATATTTATAGGCGCATATGCATCGCTGGCCGGGCTCGGGGGGGCCCGCCGGGGCAGGAGGCGGTCCAGTGCTTCGAGCTCCAGGCCCTGGGACTTGCGCTCGCCAGATGGCATGCGGAGCTTTGTTCCCATGCCGGCGAGCGCGTCCCTGGGGCTCTCCTGCCGCACTTCACCTCGTGGCGGGAGAGGCGGTTTGGCAGGCTCTCCTACCGTGCGACGCAGGTATTCACCGGGCATGGCTGCTTCGGTGTCTACCTGTGTCGCATCGGTCGGGAAGCGACGATGGTGTGCCACCACTGTGGCGCGGAGGAGGACACGGCGCAGCATACACTGGAGGTATGCCCCGCCTTTTCAGCGCTGCGCCGAGTCCTAAGAAGGGAAGTTGGTCGCGACCTCGCTCTCTCCAGCTTAGTTGGGGCCATGCTGGAGAGCCCGAGAAAATGGGCGGCAGCCATCGCCTTCTGCGAACAGGTAATGTTGCAGAAGGAGGCTGCCGAGCGGGGTCGCCGTGAGCGGGGGGTGCGGCGTGTGCGCCCACGCCCAGAGCCCCCCCCCCCCACCGAGCAGCTGAGAATATGCGGGCGGCGGGTGTACCAGATTATGCTGGTTTAATTGCCCGCCGCCCGCCGCCCGAAGATGTCCTCCCTATACCGGGAGTGGGGCGACGAACATCGTCGCCCTCGACGACCGCCGTGCCCAGGGCGGGGGCCCTGGGCACCCTCATTGAAAAGCGGCCGTCGTGACGAGGCGGTGCGGGGAGCGGTCCCCCGGGGGTGTCTGGCCAGCAGATTTCCCCCACGATAAAAAAAAGAAAAAGAATAATGGGAAAAACAACCCCCGCGTCCCCCCAACCCCAACGCGAAACCGCGGCCCCGCGATCGCGAATGTAGCCACGGGAATTAGGATCCTACAGCTGAACATGCGACGTTCAGCTGTAGTAACGGGCGAAATCAGGGAGCTAATAGAGCAAAAGCGACTGGACGTTCTGCTCCTGCAGGAACTACATGTCAGTAAGCAAGGCGCAGGATATAGGGTAAACGGATTAGGGACCGGAGTGAGGGTGGTGGCGGTGAAAACCCACTCCCCGTGGGCCGCTGTCGCCATCCCCAACCCTCACTTTGAGGTCACGTTCATCTCACAGCTCAGTAACCCGCACTGCGCATGTGCGGAAGTGCTGGCCCCCGGCTTCTCCTTTTACGCGGTGTCACATTACTTCCAGCACCAAGACGAGATAGAGAAGCACCTCAAGCATTTGGAGACGGTACTCCTAGCATTGAGGGGGAAGAGAATAATAATTTCAGTCGACGCGAACGCGCAATCCTCGCTCTGGAGCCCGCACAGCACAGACGAGAGGGGAGCGTAGTTAGAAAGATTAGTCTCCGCGTTTAGATTAACTGTAGCTAGCCACGCTAGTCAACCACCCACCTTCTGGACGCCAAAAGGATCGTCATACATCGACGTTACCTTGGCATCCCCCTCCATGGCCCCATATATCAGAGAATGGAGAATAAGAAGCGAATGGGCGTCTAGCGATCATAACGCCATCGACATCCGGCTGCGGGCACCTAGGGCCGCGACGGGAAATCAGGGAGCAGCGAACTCTCGGTTCGACACTCGTCGAGCGGATTGGGAGCGGTTCTCGGTGGCCCTGTCCGATCACTCACGGTCGAGGCTCGAAGTCCTGAGTTTGGGGTCAGTAGAAAATGTAGGTAGAATGGCAGAGACGCTCAAAGCCGTCATCACTGACGCCTGCACCGCGTCAATGCCTAGGAAGAGGAAATTTAGAAAGTCCAACCCGTGGTGGACAAAAGAGCTAACGAAGCTCAAAAAGGCCGTGTACAGGCAGAGGCGTGCCTTCCAGAAGACGATAGACGGACCCTCCCGCCTCCAAAAACTGCAGGAGTACCGTACTTCGTTGCGGAACTACAGCAGGAAGGTGAAGAGGGCGAAACGGGAAAGCTGGCAAAACTTCGTGACGTGGAATGGGAACACGGAGCCCTGGGGCATCGTATACAAGCTCCAGGCAAATAAACTCCGTGTAGAGAAAGTAATAAGCACACTCCGGTGCAACAATAAAAGCACAACCGGTGCTTTGGAAACCGCCAGCGAGCTTCTGGAAGCCCACGTCCCTGACGACTGACCTGAACTCGACTCGCCGACACAAAGGGTTCTCCGGGAAGAGGCGCGAATTGCCCCGAATACCGCCGACGTCTCGCCCTTTTCCTTGGTGGAGGTGGCCGGAGCAATTCGTTCCTTCGGAAATAGAAAGGCGCCAGGACCGGACCTCATTGAGGTACAGGTCCTGAAGGCCTCCGCGAAAACGATCCTCGGGGAACTCACGCGATTATTCAATGGGTGCCTTCAATGGGGCGTCTTCCCCTCCGCCTGGAAGGTGGGCTCTCTGAGAATCCTCCTGAAAGGCGAAGGAAAGGACGAGAAGGACCCAAAGTCCTACCGACCGATATGCCTCCTCTCCGTGATCGGGAAAACGTTTGAGAAGCTCCTTAAGAGCAGATTAGAGCAGACGGCGATGGCGACGGGACGCATCTCCAGCAGACAGTACGGGTTTACGCGCGGAAAGTCGACTGAAGATGCAATTGTCGAGTTGCGCCGCATGGTTGATGACACCGAACATCGGCATGTGATCGCACTACTCTTCGACATTTCCGGAGCCTTCGACAACGTCTGGTGGTCCCTAGTGTTAGGTAGTCGTAGGAATCGAGACTGCCCGCGCAACGTCTTCGAGGTAATCTCCAATTACTTCGAGGACTGCAAGGTCAGTCTCACGGTAGGAACAGAAAGGATCTCCAAGCGCGCGACAAGAAGATGCCCGCAAGGTTCCGTCCTCGGCCCCGCGTGCTGGAACCTTATGTTCGACGGTCTCCTGAGGTTACTCCAAACCTCAGTTGAGAATAGGTTTGTAGCATACGCGGACGACCTCATCGTCCTCGTGGGGGGAAACAGCCGCAGAGACCTAGAGATCGAGGGTCAATGCGTTGTCGACCAGATCCTAGGTTGGTGCAGGACAGCTAAGTTAGAGATATCCGATTCGAAATCGGAAGCGATCGTACTCCGGAATGGGTACGTAGACAGGGGAAAAATAGGCCGACGGGGAGGATCGCGTCCCGATAGAAAAAGAAAAGCAGTCCGCGTATCGAAAGTAGATTTTCAGAAGAGACCGCCGGTCATTCGGATCGGAGCGAGGTCAATTAAATTCAAGAATACAGTTAGATACCTAGGCGTCCACTTAGATAGGGACATGGGTGTCCGATCCCATTGTCAATATATCAGCGACAAAGTCGGGTCGCTTTTCGCGAAACTTGGCAGGTTGGCGAGACGAGGATGGGGGCTCGGTTTCAGAGCACTCTCGGCCGTGTACCGCGGGGTCTTCATCCCGGTAGCGACTTACGCCGCTGCCGGATGGGCCGAAGGGTGCACGGCAGGGGAGTTGGGAATACTCGGATCCGCTCAGCGCCGTGCTCTCATTGCGGTGTCTGGTGCATACCGCCGGTCATCGTGGGATTGCATGTGCGTGGTGGCCGGTACCCCCCCCCCCCAACCCCTATCGGACTTGAGCTACAACAGGCCAAAGCCCTTTACCAGGTTAGGAGAAATATGGACGCCAGGATCGGTAACATCGTGGTCCCAGCGGGAACCAACGATGCGAAAATTAGGATTGTGGCTGAGGTGAAAAGGGTGTGGCAATCCATGTGGGACTCCTCCCACAAAGGCCGCACAACTTTCACCTTCTTCAGCAGCATCGAGAGAAGGATGGCGGCCCGGTGGATGATACCGAACCACTACACCACACAAGTCCTCACTGGACATGGGGATTTCCGTTCGCGCCTCTTCGCGTACGGGGTTGCCGACAGTGAGGCGTGTGAGTGTGGTCACGGGTCGGACACGGTAGACCACTTCCTTCTCCACTGCAAGGACTTCGACCCGCAGAGAGAGGCTCTGCGGGACATCACCCCTAGCGGAAGCTGGAAATGGCCTGAGGCGGCACAACACTTCGTGTCCTCAGAAAAGGTCTTCCAGGTATTCGCATCCTTCTGCCGGGAAACCATTTGGTTAAAGGGCTTCCGGTAGGAAAAATCCTGATTCCAACACCCATCCCGATTTCCTAGGTCTTCGTTTAGTGGACGCGAGGCGTCGCGTCACGAGTTCGCCTACCCGTGGTTCCCCGTGGGCGCCAGCGATGGATGGAAACTGAAATTCGCTGGCGGCTAAAGAACTCGTCCATTGTAAACGTCTCAATGGCACGTGCGGATTTTTCCTCGTCCCTTTCCCTTGAACGTGGGGCCGCTGGAAGTAGATGGAAATTTAGTTGTGTATGCCCGAACGGGCGAGGAAGCATATCCGCGTCACCTTCGTGGTGGCCGGATTCACACTAAACTGTCCCTATCTACCCCCCCCCCCCCTGTGGTTCTTACCTTGGAGTTAAAATCTAAAGTGAATTCAGATACTCCTTTAAAACTAGAAACAGTGAACTTGTAAACTAGATCGTCCAAGTCCCTGGGAAACAGTACCGAAGTGTTTTGGCCAAGGGTAAAGTCTTTATGACTTGGCGAATATATAACATCAGAGAATATGTAAACATTGTGCGTTGCTACAAGTGTTTGGCTTTTGGGCATATGGCGAAGAGCTGTACTGTCCCTAAACAGGTCTGTGAACACTGCGGTGATATGGATCATTTGAAAGATGATTGTAAGCGTAAGGAGCGGCCGAGATGTGCTAATTGTGTCCGCTTCAAGCGGAAGGATTCAGATCATTCTACTAGGAGCGGAAACTGTCCCGAGTATATCCGACAGGTTGAACTGTATAAGAGCAAACTCAAATGGACCTAAAAGTTGGACAAATAAATGCCCAAAGAAGTGCTGCAGCGGCAGCTGACCTGCGGAAGATTATGACCGATGGGCACTTTGACATGCTGTGTATCCAGGAACCCTATGCGTATAAAAACTTAGTAAGGGGATATGGTTTGACTTTCAGAGTTTTTCAACCAAACAATGGATACCCGTGGGTTGCCATTGCAGTAAGCAACGAAAAACTCGAGGTATTTCACTTAACGCAATTCGATTCTGAACATACGATATGTTGTCGTGTTTCGGTGGGATAGGAATCTGTGTTACTACTAAATGTGTATTGCCAGTTCTCTCTTCCTATCGAGGGACTGTTAGATAGAATGGAACGCATCATGGGGTCAAATGTATTTCAAGAGAGCAAGTTTTTCATCTGCATGGATGCAAATGCGAAATCTAGTACATGGTTCTCTGATATTACAGATGATAGAGGTAGAGCTCTCGAGGATTTCGTTCTTGCCAATAGCCTGAAAATCATGAATGCACTCAGCGATGTCTGCACTTTCTTGTCTACCCAAGGAGAATCAAATATCGATCTCACGATAGCAGGTCGTCTAGCTAGAGACGATAGAATAACGTGGTCCGTCTCCGACAAGATTAACACGAGCGACCATAATTTGATCTTGTTTAAGATATCTTTTAAGAGAAATCTGTTTGCCTTGCAAACAGTTAAAACGTCTTACAATCTTCGGACGGCAAATTGGGAAAGATTCGAGGAGATATTGGATCAAAAATTTAACGAACAAACCATCTAAAGACTTGAGGATTCTAGTGTAGACCAAACTGCTAGAGCGGTTTCTGCGATTCTAAGACTAGCGTGCAATGGTTCTATGGCTGGGAATCGAAGAACAAATCGATCTGTACCATGGTGGTGCGAGTATTTGGACGAGCTTAGAACAACAACTCGTATAAAAAAAGAAACAATTGTCACGCGCTAGGAGACTGTATTTTAATAACGTCGATGAGTACATCCAACAATACAGGTCAGCCAGGAATAAATACGTGGCTGAAATAAGGAAGAGTAAGAGTGCTTCTTGCAAGCATTTTGTTAGTGAAGAAGGGAATGCGAACCCCTGGGGCATCCTTCACAAAATGGCAAGAGATAAATTAAACAAGAGCTGCTGCATCGGCTCTTTGCTTAGAACAGATGGTGAAAGAACTTCATCATGGAAGGAATCAGTAGATCTGTTGGTGAGCAAATTTATACCCAATGAAAATAGAGTAGATGAGATTGATGTCCATGGACGAATTAGAGCTGCAAATAATGAGTACATAAATTTAAATTTAGAACCAGATATTTCGGAAGAAGAAATAATAAATGCTATTAAAAAGAGTAAAAATAAAAAGACGCCTGGTTTAGACGGATTTGGCATTGAGATCATTAAGGAGTTTTGGAGATGCAAAAAAGAAGTATTGGTTCTGCTCTACAATAAATGCCTTCGCGAAAGAGAATTTCCTAAAATCTGGAAAACGGCCGAATTGAAGATTATTCCTAAGAGTCTTGATGCTAACAAGGAGTTAGTTAAAAGTTACAGGCCAATAGCACTACTGTCCATATTCAGTAAAATTTATGAAAGAGTTATAGTAAACAGAATTGAAACAAAGTATCAGGAAAAGAAATTAAACAACGATAATCAATTTTGATTTAGGGCAGGTCGATCTACGGAAGACGCATTTTTGCGTTTTAAGAAGGGCATTGCTGTTACTGAAAAGAAATACGTTGTTTCGGTGTTCATGGATATCGAAGGAGCGTTCGATAATATTTGGTGGCCTTACATTAAGAATTGCCTAGTAAGGGCTGAGTGCAGCTCTTGCCTAATTAAGATTATAGACAAATATTATTGCAGACGCAAAGTTTTAGTAAGAAATAAATATGAAGAACACACTTATAAAGTTACTAAAAGATGTCCCCAGGGTTCTATTATTGGACCACTAGCCTGGAATTGGTGTTTGAATGAGCTCCTAAATACATTTCGGGATACTTTTAATGAAGACGAAATAGAAGTTATAGCCTATGCTGACGATGTTACAATTCTAATTAAGGGCAATTCTCGTAGAGAACTTGAGCAGATGGCAACTGGAGTCATCGACGAAGTTTTGAAATGGTGTACTGTCAGCAAGCTAAAGGTATCAATAGCTAAGACCTGTGCTATGCTAATGAAGGGTAAAATGCACCGAGAGCGGTTACCTAGTATTAAGATTGATGGCTCCAGAATAAAATACGTGGACACATATAAATACCTTGGAGTAACTGTGGATCGGGGCATGACTTTTGTTCATCATGTGAAAAGAGTTCGTGATAATCTTGTGAAATACATAATGGCAATAAAACGATCTGCGCACGAGGAATGGGGCATAAAGGTGCCCATTATTAAGTTACTCTACAGTTCAGTTTGCTTACCCATCATTAGATACGGTTCTGTGATGTGGTTTGAAAGAGCTGAACCTGTTTTTGTTAAGAGAAACATCCTGGCTACTCAACGCGCGATATTGCTGTTACTTACTAGGGCTTGTAGAACAACATCTACTGCAGCTTTGCAAGTTATTTCTGGGATTTTGCCGTTGGACTTGGAAATTATCAAATTTGGAATCAGTATGAGGATTAAAAAGCAACTCTTCGTTTCTTGGAAGGGATTCGAGTTCAACCCGTTGGAGATCACTGAGGATGCGATGATAATTAAGAAATTAGAAGATCAGAATTATTTCATAATTGCGCGATGGCAGGCTAATTGGGATCAGGACGCACACGGCAGAATGACTTATAACTTCATTAAGAATGTATTGTTACGGCGACTTGTCCAAATCAAGTCGCTGTAATGTGAAACTGCCCTGTTGTGAGCAACTCCATAAAAAAAAATAGAAGAGAGGGGTTGCCACGGAGGTGTTTGATCAACGGACAATCGAGGAGTCGGGATCGGACCGTCGAGCAATCAACACCATCTAATTCAAAGATCTCTAACATAATCTAATCCAGTTGTATTATAGTTCGTGTTCTCTTTTGTAAATAAAATGCCGCGACGCGGAAGAAGTGTCGTAATTCGTAACATTGGGGGCTCGTCCGGGATCGAAGAATCGATCGAAAATGTCACGCCGGCATTGGAGATCCTGTTTTCAAACCTCCGACAAGAATTATGCAAGCAACTGCAGGAGCAGCAGAGGCAGTTCGAGGCGCGACTGGAAGCGGACAGGCTTCAGCGCGAGGAACGGGAACAGGCTGCTGCGTCCGAACGAGAGGCTCGCATGGAAGAGAGGATAGCAAGGATCGAGAACCAATGTCAGGTGCTATCGGATTCATTGCGATATTCTCTCTTAAATTCTGCGGCATTCTCGTCTGTGGAACACTTTTTTTTTTGTTTAACGTGGGGGAAATCTGCTGGTCAGACACCCCCGTCCCGCCCGAAGGGCGGGGCGGGGGTAGTGCGGGGTTCGACCCGCTAAAACCCCCACGGCGACCTAGGGCGCTGGCGAGTAGCGGGGGAGCCACGGGAACTCTCAAAGAACACAACCGCGGCTCCCCCTCGCCTGGCCGGCCACCAGGATGGAATGGCGGTGGCCGGCCGCGTCCCGGGGGGGAGATTTATATTCCCCCCTTGAATCATCTTGCTTCGGCGGTGCAGGGGACCGCACCCCACACCGCCTCGTCTCTCCCAATATTTAGGAGGACAGCTTCAGTTGGGGAGGGGTGGCGGGCGGCGGGCAATTAAACCAGTAATCTGGTACACCCGCCGCCCGCCTATTCTCATCTGCTCGGGGAGGGGGGCTCTAGGCGTGGGCGCACACGCCGCACCCCCCGCTCACGGCGACCCCGCTCGGCAGCCTCCTTCTGCAGCATCACCTCTTCGCAGAAGGCGATGGCTGCCGCCCATTTTCTCGGGCTCTCCAGCATGGCCCCAACTAAGCTGGAAAGAGCGAGGTCGCGACCAACTTCCCGTCTTAGGACTCGGCGCAGCACTGAAAAGGCGGGGCATACCTCCAGTGTATGCTGCGCCGAGTCCTCCTCCGCGCCACAGTGGTGGCACACCGTCGTCGCTTCCCGACCGATGCGACACAGGTATACACCGAAGCAGCCATGCCCGGTGAACACCTGCGTCGCACGGTAGGTGAGCCTGCCAAACCGCCTCTCCCGCCACGAGGTGAAGTGCGGCAGGAGAGCCCCAGGGACGCGCTCGCCGGCATGGGAACAAAGCTCCGCATGCCATCTGGCGAGCGCAAGTCCCCGAGCCTGGAGGTCGAAGCACTGGACCGCCTCCTGCTCCGGCGGGTCCCCCCAAGCCCGGCCAGCGATGCATATGCGCCTATAAACATAGGCGCGCATCGCCGCCTGCAGCTCGAAGGGAATTTCTCCCGCCAGAGCAAGCGCCGCCACGGTAGGCGTGGTGCGGTAACCCCGTATGAGGCGAAGGGCCATTTGCCTCTGAAGCCGGCGCATCACTTTGTTGTTGCGCCGGCTTGCCCTCGCGGACGGCGCCCAGATCGGGGCGCCGTACAAGGCCATGGACCGCACCACGCCTAGGTATAGGCGACGCACCATGTTATCCGGTCCCCCGAGATTGGGCAACAGGCGGCCGAGCGAGGCCGCCGCCCTCTCAACCCGGGGGACGAGGCGGCCGAAATGCGCCCCGAACCTCCAGTGGCTGTCGAGGATCAGTCCGAGATACTTGATCTCGGACTTCACCTCGACGCAGGCTCCTCCAACCCAGATCCACGATCCGGCCGGTGGCCGCGACCGAGGCCGTCCAAACCAGACGGCCTCGTCCTTCTCCGGGGCCATCTTCAGCCCCAGATCGTGGATCTTCGCGACGACGGCTGCCACCGCAACCTCCGCTCGTCGGATGGTCCTCTCGAAGGTGTCCCCGACGGTGACCACCAACGTGTCGTCCGCATAGCAGACAAGGGTGGCACCGTCGGGCAGGGAGGCCTTCTCCAGGACTGTGTTATATCCCAGGTCCCACAGGAGTGGTCCTAACACGGACCCCTGTGGGACCCCGCAGTCCACTTTCTGTGGAACACTCGGAGGCGCGTGTAAATAGTGCGGGCACTGCTGTAAATAATGTTAATAGTGTATACAACGCGAGTGTACCTATTGCTCCGAGTGTTCCTGTATTTGCTTCACAGTCTGTGCCATCCTTGCCTGCGTGTCGTGAATCTACACGCTTCGTAACTGGATTAGGATATTCCGTGAAGCCGACACGTTATGACGGTTCCACGTCATGGGATGAGTACCGAATTCAATTTGAAATGGTCGCGAATGTAAATGGTTGGGACGAAGCGAAGAAAGCTGCGGCTTTAATTGCTTCGTTGGATGGTCCGGCTCGAGGAGTACTGACTTCTCTTCCCGCCGATAAGTATTTCGACTTCAAAGAAATAGTTTCGGCAATCGAGTTTCGGTTTGGTCAAAAAAACTTTTCGAAGCTAAATTACGTTCTTTTTCAAAATTATAAACAGCGGCAAAGGGAGTCAATTTCTGCATTGGCCACGGAGATTGAGAGGCTGGCGCAATGCGCTTTCTCTGAATGTCCAATGGATGTTCGGGATCGTTTGGCCGCCTCTCAGTTTGTGACGGCGTTGGCCAATGAAGAGATGAAGAGAATGTTGAGATATGAAAGTTTTACATCTCTTAGAGCTACGGTGACCAGAGCTCTAGAGATGGAAGCTCTCAATAAATTAAGCTCTCAAAAAACACAAACGATTGAATGGAATTTAAAACGTCCCTTTACTTCCGAGGGAATGCTGGAAAGTGCGGCTGAACGGCATTCTGAACGAGTGGTTGGACATCAACGGGAGTTGCCGCATTGCTGGAGCTGTGGAAAAAAGGGCCACCTCCAACGGGATTGTTTAAAGAAAATAAGGAAGGAGACTTCGCAGGGAAACTTCAAGAAGTCGGTATAATGGGGGATAGTCCGACTTCATCTTCCGTTTTTCCCCCTGTCGTGCTGCGTTTGGAACCTATTCAGCGAGGGATTTTCTTCGTCGAAGGCATCGTTGGAGCGAAGAAAAGGAAAATCATCTTGGACACGGGCTCATCGGTTAACCTTCTACGGGAAACTTATGCTACAAGGCAGAATAGTTCGGCGAGCATGACAGGAGTGAAGATTTTTTCAGTTCCGGTCAGAGATTACCGATTTTTGGTAAAAAGCATCTACCTGTTTCTATTGAAGAAGTCGAGACCGAAGAAGAGTTCTTCTTCGTCAGTATGATGGAAGAATGCATTTTGGGAATCGAATTTCTTAAAAAGCATGCCTGTCAACTGGACTTTACAAACGAGGTTCTTCATTTGAAAGGAATGCAAGTGCCGTTGCTGAAGTATGGAGAAGATTCGGCTACGAAGGAGATAAAGAAAAACAGGAATACATTAGTACCGGATCATCTTCAGGATCTTCATCAGAGATGTTCTATAAACCTGTCCGCAGAGCAAAAGAAAACTTTTGCCGAGTTATTGACGGAATTTGCAGATGTTTTTGCGAAAGATTCCGAAGAGGTGGGAAAATGTGACGTAGTATGTCACAAGATAGATACCGGTGACAGTCTTCCCATAAAACAGGCACCCCGACGATTACCTCTTCATCGACGTTCAGAAGTAGATGAATTATTGTCGAAAATGGAACGACAAGGAGTCATAGAAAAGTCTCAAAGCCCCTGGTCTTCACCCGTGGTATTGGTCAAGAAGAAGGACGGGTCCATCAGATTTTGCGTGGATTACAGGCGTCTGAACAATATCACCAAGAAAGATTCGTACCCCCTTCCAAGGATAGAAGATACGCTGGACGCTTTGGATGGCTCCTGTTGGTTCTCGACTATCGACTTACAAAGTGGATATTGGCAGATATCCATGGATCCTGTACATAAGGAAAAGACTGCCTTTTGTGTGAGTACTGGATTATGGCAGTTCAAAGTCATGCCATTTGGTCTTTGTAACGCACCAGCTACCTTTGAACGTCTAATGGACAACATCTTAAGAGGCTTAAACTAGAAGATTTGTTTGGTATACCTCGACGACATCATAATTTTCGGTAGAAATTTTGAAGAGGAAGTACAACGTCTGCGGAAGGTACTTGCTCGCCTAAGGAAAGCTTGCTTGCTGATGAGCCCGAAGAAGTGTAATTTCTTCTGCAAAGAAGTGAAATATCTTGGACACGTAGTATCCGAGATGGGTGTACAAACTGATCCTGAAAAATTGGATGCAGTAAAGAATTGGCCGGTGCCGAAGAATAAGACCGAGTTGAAGAGTTTCCTGGGTCTTTGCACTTATTATCGGAAGTTTGTTAAAAATTTCGCCGATATTGCGAAGCCCTTACATCGTTTGACCGAGAACGAGAAAATCTTCGTGTGGACGGAAGAAGCGGAACATTCGTTCGAGGATTTAAAAAGGAAATTGATGGAGTCACCCATTCTTTCTTATCCGTCGGTTAATACAGAATTCATTTTGGACACGGATGCCTCAAATTTTGCAATTGGAGCAGTTCTTTCTCAAATTCAGCAAGGTCGGGAGAGAGTAATCGCCTACTTCTCCAAGACGCTAGGAAAAGCTGAGAAGAATTATTGCGTTACTCGGAAGGAACTATTAGCGATAGTGAAATCTATTGAACATTTTCATCATTACCTTTATGGGCGTAGATTCCTTCTGAGGACCGATCACGCTGCTTTACGTTGGTTGCTGTCTTTCAAAAATCCGGAAGGACAGGTAGCACGTTGGATCGAGCGGATTCAGGGATATGACTTTGAGGTGAAACACCGGGAAGGAAGACTCCATCAGAACGCGGACGGTCTTTCTCGCAGGCCTTGCGAATCGCAGGATTGTGCGCGATGCAAGCGCCTGGAGGAGAAGACGGAAGAAAATGGAGACGTAGTTCTGCGGACACTCTGCGAAACATTTGATTTTGAAGAGTGGAGGAGAAAACAGGAGGAGGATGAAGAAATTGGTTTCATCCTGTCAAGAAAAAAAGAGGGTAGCAGGCCCGATTGGCAGGAGATTTCGGACAGGAATACGAGAATTAAATATCTCGTATCAATCTGGGATTCCTTGGAAGTGTACGAGGATCTACTGTTTCGTAAGTGGGAATCCCCTGATGGAAAAAGTAACAAGTGGTTACTGATGGTTCCAAGAGAAATGGTAAGCTCGGTGATGACAGATTGTCATGATACACCGGCGGGTGGCCATTTCGGAGTGAACAAAACTCTGGACAGGGTACGTCGAAAATTTTACTGGCCTGATAATCGCAAGGATGTGGAAGACTGGTGTCGTCGATGTAATACTTGTGTCGCAAGGAAAGGTCCGAGGGAGAGGGGACATGGACCTCTCAAGATTTATAATGTCGGGGCACCGTTTGAAAGGGTAGCGCTCGACATTGTGGGACCGTTTCCGAAGTCTGCGGCTGGTAACAAGTATGCGCTAGTCGTTGTGGATTATTTTACGAAATGGCCGGAGGTAGTTCCGTTGCCGGACCAGCGCGCGACGACTGTTGCGAAGGCCCTTCTTACAGAAGTTGTAAGTCGTCATGGCGTACCGTTGGAACTTCATTCGGATCAGGGGAGAAATTTTGAGTCGGCGGTCTTCAAGCGGTTGATGGTGCTGCTTGGTATTAAGAAGACTCGCACTACTCCTTTGCATCCACAATCTGATGGGCTCGTGGAGAGGTTGATTCGGACTCTGCTGCAGTATTTGTCAACGTTTGTAGCGGATCATCAACGGGATTGGGACGATTGGATACCGTTATTTTTACTATCCTATCGCTCAAGCAGACACGAGACAATGAAGAACACTCCATCGATGATTCTCACTGGTAGAGAGCTTCGACTTCCAATGGATCTTCAGAGAGGACTCCCGCCTGAATCAAGATATGAGGAGGACGAGTTTGTTCAGCAAACGCGTATCAGACTGGCTAAAATTCATGAATTTATTCGCCAGAGACTGAGAATTAGCGGAGACAAAATGAAATCTTGGTATGATGTTTACGCTAATTCAATTACGTTTGCTACAGGCGAGAAAGTATGGCTGTTCCAACCACGAAGGACGAAAGGAAAATGTCCCAAGTTGCAGTCCGCGTGGGAAGGTCCTTATGTGGTACAGGACAGCCTGAACGACATTATTTATCGTGTAACTCGTTCTCCGAAGTCGAAACCGAAGATCGTACACGTTAACCGCTTGGCTCGCTACGACGCTGTACACAGAAGCCTTTGACTGTCTCTCACCCAAGAAGAGGACGTTTCTTCGCAGAAGACGAGGGAGTGATCTGTGTACTGACACGCTGAGCTCTTTCCATTTGTGGAAGTAACGGTTCGATGGGGGAAGGAAGTTGTATCCTCTGGAAGATTACGTCCTCCCATTGGGGAGTGGGGACGTGTTCTCAGGAGGGTACACCCTTTCCTGACTGGTCCACAAAAAGAGATGCACCGGATCCCATATTACTGCAGGTAGTATCCTGTGGTGATTGGAGGTGCATCCGGGGAAGAGTTTTGGTGATTGATCAGAGCAGGGAACTCCCGGGAAGTCTGCAAGTGAGAAGTTCTCAAAACTTCTTCAAGAAAGAAACGCTCAAGCCTCAAAACGAAGAATTAAGAGGAAGGGTGAGCGACAGAGATTAGAGCTGTACGCGTCGTAGAAGTACTGACGTTCTGTTCAAGGTTTTTTTTGGTGGTTTTCCCTTGAGACGGAGGACAAATGTCAGGACGTAAACTGTCTGGAAAAGGCCACCTGGGTAACTAATTACATTTTTTCCTTGTTTACCTACTTTTCAGACAGAAGTACTTGCGGTGGAGGTTACCTGTCAGTTGTCCGATGGAACGATAGTTCGAGGTTATAGGACTGAAGCTGGCAGGATTAACGGTTCGATTGTTGTTCAACACAAGTGAAATTTGCCGCGGCCGGGACGGCCGCTCATTCGGCGAGGAGGGCAATGTTACGGCGACTTGTCCAAATCAAGTCGCTGTAATGTGAAACTGCCCTGTTGTGAGCAACTCCATAAAGAAAAATAGAAGAGAGGGGTTGCCACGGAGGTGTTTGATCAACGGACAATCGAGGAGTCGGGATCGGTCCGTCGAGCGATCAACACCATCTAATTCAAAGATCTCTAACATAATCTAATCCAGTTGTATTATAGTTCGTGTTCTCTTTTGTAAATAAAATGCCGCGACGCGGAAGAAGTGTCGTAATTCGTAACAGTATGATTCTGCGAAACAAGACCTTGGTTCATACTATCCAGGTACTGTGCCTATCTTTTCACGGGGTATGGACCATTGAACGATACATTGTTCAAGAGGGGTGCATCCGATACTGCCGTGTGCCCCATCTGTAGCTGCGCTCTTGAGGATACTGCGCACATTCTGTTTCATTGTGAAGACTACAACCAATTTAGATACAACGAAATTAGACAACCTCATAATAACTGGCTAGAATTAATAGAAGTAAAAGAAAATTTCTTAAAATTTTTAAAGTTTAGTAAAGAAGTTTTTACTTACCGGAAAGTTTCCATAGTTTAGTAGAACGTAGAGGGTCCGCCTCCTCGTGGCAGGGACGGTAACGTCAGACTCTTCTGACGGCTGAGAGACCCATTTTGTACTCTGAAAAATAAATAAAAGGAAAAATTAAAACAAAAGAAATTAATAAGTCATACTTACCATTAATTAGATTCACTTCAAAAAATTTATAAGAATATTTTGTTACAATTTTGGAAACTATTTTATGTTCTATCAGGCAGCTATGAGCTTCAGCTCCACGCTGCATTGTTAATTGATTATTTAAATAAAAAAAAATAAAAAATGTCCCTATCTACATGGCGTAGGGCGCTGAACACAGGCAGAAAGGCGGGTAGGATACGGCTTGCCGGGTCCTATTCTGCTGATTCCTTAAGTGCTAGGCGTTGTAGAGTAGCGACTACACGATCCCGAAGCGCTAGCCGACTAGTGCTGGAGATGCGGTGTCTCCGAACATGGTAGTAGCGTAGCTACGACAGGTCCTACTAGTCGGCCTTCTAAATACTGGTACCTCGGGTGTCGGCGTGCCCACGAGGTTCCGGCCATCTGGCTCGGGATACCTCGGGCCGGCAGTGGGTAAGTCCATCGAGGGGGCAGTGGTAAATGGCTAAAGCTGGCCAGAGGCTCCTTCCCTTCCTCTCCTTACCTGTTCCCTCCCTCCTCGTTCTGTCCCCCCTTAAATTGTTAGGGGCCTCGACGGGTGAGCTGCGGTATTCAGCTCGGGAACCGACCTGCTGAGCCGGTAGAGCATAGAAAGGGCTCGGCACCACCAGTTGTCTGCTGACGAGAGTCCGCGTCCTCGTAGTAACTGGTAGCTCCTGCATGGCTTGGCATGTGGGAGCGCGCTTATTGAGCGTATCTCAATTCCGCGCCCATGGGGGCCGTGTGGATAAGCCTTTGGGCAGGTGCCGCACGTTAAATCACTCGAGACTTCTGTCCCTATCTACACCCCCCTGTGGTTCGTACCTTGTCGTGGTGGGGGGGGGGGGCTTGCGAGCCTCGATGATCCTCAAGGCTGTGCCGGCGGGGAACTTGATTCCCTGGCAGGTCTAACCTAGCCGGAGTGGCTTGAGGTGGGAGGCCAGACTAAAATTGAACCTCATACCGTAAGCCCGTGGTCATGTGGTCATGCTCTCTAAAAAATCCCTAACCCTAAGCTATGGTGCGCGGCGATGGGGTACACCCCGATCGATGGCATCGGAGTGTGACTGGTAGGTGCACCAGCCACTAGCGACCAACCTCTGAACGCCGGGCGAAGTTTAGTTGTATATAGCCTTGCCTGGGCATAGGGGGTTCTGCCCAGGTTGACCGTCTATCCCCCATACTCGTGGGAATAATATGAGGAAAAAAAATTCTAAAATTAACTTGGAGACTATTTTGGGGGAGGGAAGGAGTGAGGAGGTGGGAGAAAGTGGCAATAGGGAGCCGGGAAGTGCTGAAAGAGGAAGAAATTCTGAAACGGGAAGAGGAAGTGCCAGTAGGAGTCTGAGCAAGAGGCGAAAAATAGCAGAGAATGAGTCGAGTGATGAGGATGAAAGAAGTATGAGGTCGACTATGAGTGTATGTGAAACTACGAATGTCCGGGATGCGGAAGCGAATGAGATGATGTGTATGCGAACAGTGGGTGAGAAATTGAGGAAGTGCATATTCAATGAAACAAACCGCGTGTCGAAAGGTGTGAGTAAACTTGTATTGAACTGTGTGAGTGAATATGAAGAATGCATGATGAGGCTGATATGCGAGAATGAGAGACTAAAAGGAAGATTAGAAGAATGTGTGAAAAACGCAAGTGTGCCTGGTACATCGAGTAGGACGTATGCAAGTGTTGCTGGAGTGAATGTGATAAAGCAGAGTGAAAAAAGTAGAGTGAATGAAACAAAAGAGAAGAAGTATGCGGTAATTGTGAAACCAAAGGATGACAAGGTAAAAATGACCAGTGAGCAAGTGAGAGAAAAGGTGATGAATGAAGTAAGCAAGGAACTGAATGTGAGGGTGAAAGCGGTACGGAAGATTAGAAGCGGTGGATTGGCTATCGAGACAGTCAGTATGGATGAGTTAAAGAAAGTGCGAGACTGTGAGAAGTTTTCCAAAGTGAGGTTGAAGGTCGAGATGCCGAGAAAAATTGGGCCGAAGATCATGATATTCGATGTCCCAAACGAAATGGCAGGAGAAGATTTTATGAATGAGTTGTATGAGAAAAATTTGAAGGACTGTGTGAATATGGATGAGTTTAAGGAGAAAGTACGAGTAGTAAGTAGGAGGAGTAGAAAGGATGTGAGTGTAGGAAGCGTAATAGTGGAAATGAATGTGAAAATGATGAATAAATTATTTGAAGAAGGACGCGTGTATGTGAAATGGAGAGCATGTAAGTTTAAAGAATATGTGAGTGTAATGAGGTGTTTCAAATGTTTTGGGTTTGGGCATATTGCCAAAGAATGTAAAGAAAAGGAGAATTTATGTCAGAAATTTTGTGAAAAAGGGCATGCGAGAATGAATTGCATAAGAGATAAGTATGTATGTCGTAATTGTCGTTTGAAAGGGAATGAGTGCGACCACTCGGTTATGTCTGAACAGTGTCCGGAATATCTGCGTGTGGCTGAACGAGAGAGAATGAGAATTAGTTACGAGTAGAGGCAGTTTAAGTATGATACAGTGTAACTGTCAGCGGGCGTATACGGTGATGTGTGATCTGGGTGTGAGCATGAATGAAAAAAGGATAAGTGTGGCAATGCTACAAGAGCCATATGTGTTTGCAGATAGATGTGTGAAAGGATTGCCAGGTACTATGAAAGTGTTTATGAACAAGAGTGAACGGGTTGGATCAGCTATAGTTGTAAATGACGTATGTATAGAAGCTGTTTGTGTGAATGAATGTACAAATGAATATGGAGTGTGTGTATGGCTGAAGGGAGACTTTGGTGAGCTGTATGTGGTGTCCGTGTATTGTAGATATGGTGAAGATATAGAGGGGTATCTTAGATACATGGACGCAGTGTGTGAGTGTTTGCGAGGAAGAAAGATTGTGTTTGGTATGGATGCGAATGCTGTGTCTCCCTTATGGTACAGTAAGGGAGCTGGCCGTCGAGAGAAAATGAAATGCGTGGACGAGAACTAGAAGAATGGGTGATAGCGAATGGAATGCAAGTGATAAACGAGCCGAGTGAGTGGTACACGTTCTCAGGCCCAAATGGACAGAGTGATATAGACGTGACTGTTGTGAGTGATTCGTGTGCCAAGTGTCAGTTTCAATGGAAAGTGGAGTGTGGATGGGGAATAAGTGACCATAATGTTGTGAGTATTAAAATGACAAGTGATGAAGAGCGAATGGAATGTTTCGATGCTGGGAGGAGGTGGACTTGTAAGAACGTTGATTGGCAAGGGTATATGAATGATCTAAGAGAAAGTGCGATTATGAGTGAACTAAATACGACGAATGGAAAAAGTGCGGATGAGTTGGTGGCCGAAATGTTGCAGTGGATTTATAGTGCGAATGATAAGTGGTTGAAGACACATCAGAAAGAAAGGAAGAGAAAGATTATGTGGTGGAAGGAAAAGTTAACGAAAATGAAGAAGGATGTAAGGAATATGCGAAAGAAGATGCAGATTGCTCGACGACGAGGAGAGAATGTGAATGAAAAAGTGTTGGAATATAAGAGAGGCGTGAATGAGTACAAGAAGGAGATCTGCAGAGTGAAGGAAGAAAGTTGGAAGCAATTTGTTATTGCTCGTTTTATTGGAGTTTTTTACAATGTCAACGAGCTTCGCGAATCTATCCTGAATTTCTGGAATATTTTCTAATAACCATGAATACATATGATCCATACATAACTCTAATTTGTACAAATTATCCATCGTCTCTTTCGTAACATAAATCGATGCTTGAGAATCGAACAACTTGATTAGACTCATTCCATTAAAATTTACAATTTGTAACGATAAAGTCTCATCAATTTGTTTTTCCTTCTTGTCCGCGTCGAAGTAATTGTGAATATAATCTCTAGTTTTCACCAGCAGTTTCCACGTAGCCATTGAAAAAGAAATCTCTGTTCCACGATTGTCCCCCAAGACAAACTCGACGCGCAAATTTTCATCCACGCGTACACAAATTTCAAGGAACTTGAAATAATTGCCGGCTATGGAGTATCTTCTACCCAAGATTCGTGCGTTGCGCGGTATCTGCAACTGATTCTGCTGCGACTGGGGTTGCGACTGTTGAAACGACCGTTTCATCGAAATGGAGTATCTATAAAAGAAATAACATACAATATTTTTTTTCTTCTTTCATAAAAGGAACATTTTATTCCCTTCAAACTTTCTTTTACTTACCCATAATTTTTATAATCGTTGTGAGATCCATTTTTATGTAAAAAATTATTGGTTTGATTTGACATTGTGAATATTATAATACTGAAGAACAACTGCGCTATAAGAAAGTAATCTGTAGAACGCACTACTCGCTGTACGCAATGTCAAAAGCTTATATATATACAATTCCCCTACCATTTTTCCCCCTTCTTACACGCAAGATAACAATACAAGGAGCGTATACGCCCCTTTTCCGCTTACAAATAAAAGTGAACACGCGCGCGCAACACGGGATTCGAAACATCGATGAAATTATATAACCGCTTTTATTTTTTCTAACTCCCCCCACTCCCTCTCCCTCCTGCCCCCCCTCTCCCCCTTTCGCGATTTTATAATGTCCCCAAGGAAGGGTTTCGATCGAATTGTTTAAAATGTATCGTTTATCATCGTATGGACTCAATGCTAATTTACTCTGTGATACTGAATACACTTGATGTTGTATAGACATTATCAATTTAACGCAAACTGATTTTTCTAAATGATCGTGAAGGCATGCTAAATAGTCGTCGAAAGTTATATTTTTAATCGTCACGTTAGTCTTAATTCCTTTAATCTTTTTTACATCGTCTTTGTCTTGTACCCGAATAGCATACATTTTCGAGCGAAGACCCACAAACTCTGTCATGATTTTACCTCCGTTCTCGTCCTTCATTAATCCTAATACTTTATTATTCGCGATCGGAACGCCGTACACGTTATTTCTGTCATAATTGGAAGTATCGTATCGGTGAATGTCACGTTTTATCATCTCGTACGCGTCGTCGCAAATAATCTGATAAATTAAACTGTCCGTGTCCGTGTACAAAATCCTGCATCTTTCTTGAAAATTTGGAAGCATGTAGCCATAATGAAAATCATACAAATGTAATTTTGATATGTCCAACACTGACATGCCTATGTAAATAGGTTTATAAAATTTAATAGAAAACTGGTTCATTTGAACTGCGACAAAATCCTCGGAGAATACGGTACAGCTATGGAAATTTGGACGAGCTATTAAATGCTTAGCACCGTGTCGACCGCTCCATCGCGAGAGCAACTTTACGTTTACATGATTTCGAACGTTTTCCATCGTTTTTCCAAACACTGCATTGTTCATCAGTTTGAACAGATTCTTCGAGAAGTAATTGTTTGCGTTGGCGCGCAACCTCGTATTTAAATCTATGTAACGACGTAACCAACATGATTGTTCAAACTTCAGTATCCGATGAATTTTCTTTAATTTTAAATTATACCTCAAACATTGCTGGAGGTATCGATAATGGAGTACGTAACGATTCTTATCGCTAAGCGTTGTCAACAGTTTCTTTTGCAACGTCACAACCTCGTGAATCAGGCAATAGGGAAGATCCGCATGAGCATCATGAATTTCCTGAGGATACTCTAAGTCAACTTCTAAAATGTACCCGACGGGACTGTCGATCGGCACGGAATCGATGTTGAAATTACTCGTATCGTCAACCCATTGGAAACCCCTGTGCGGCAAAGGCTGCGACATGGCCCAGCCATAGAAATTATTAACATCGAAATACATCAGATACCTAGACGGTTCGGCCGAATCGTACGTCGACATATACTTCTTATTCGCGAGCGCGTAACGATGCGAACATTGACTCAACCCACCTCGTATTCCCCGTTCCACGAACAAAAACATGTCAACGTCGGTGAACAATTCCAACTCGATCTTCGTCAATTTTAGCATCGCGTCCCACTCGAAACCGGGCAACGTATAATAGTGCGCTGGATCGAGTTTATAATTCTCGAGCGACTTTTCGCGAAAATTTTCAAACACGTCGGCCAACAACAACACATCCAATTTCAAGTACAAGTCGCTGTACTGTCCTAACGTTTGTATACCGAAACGTGACCAACTTCGTTCGCGTGACAATAGTCGACGTCGGATATCTCGCTGTCGCATAACTGATTATAAAATGCTTCGCGCGGTGGTAAACAAGTGTCGCTTAATTTGTCATAGGTCGATACATAGTCGTATGGGAAAACGCCTTTCCTGGTTAGAAGATGAAAATCATCGTTCGAAAGACGATTGAATTGGCTCCTCACGATATGCAAGTCGCTCTTGTCCAAGTACGACGACAGCTTGTCCAGACTCGAATTCAAGAACTTGAACGAATCGATGAATCGAAACTTTATGCACTTCTTCCACGATTTTTTGATAGCATCTTTATTCCTCTTACTGTGTTTCGTGAAAGAAATGTACTTCTCTTTCGTCAGCGGTAACGCGTCTATTTTACCTTCAAACGCGTTTGCCAATTCTTTGATGAAAAAGTGTGCGTCGTAGCCGGACAAATTGTGAAAAACCACCGGTATCACGTACGAGGATTGATAGCTCAGATTGCAACGGCTGTGCGCCGGACCCCGATACGCACCTGTGAAATGACAATGATCATGCACTCGCACGTCGTCATTACCGAGTGATTCTTCGCACACGTGACAATACGTGGCGGTACGAAAAGTTGAGATTTGTGCGGCGGTCAACGGAGCCATTGGAACCGTTCGATCAAACACCGGCTGCAATTTACAGCTCAACTCGTGCAACTTCGATGCAAACCATGAGATACAACCTTTCTCATCACGATAAGCCTGATACTCGCTCAACGAACTGTCGTATCGGCAATGGAGGTAGTAGCCTACGCTGAAGGCATGGTGATGTTGATATCTACAGTAAGCTCCATGACCTTGATCTTCCTGTTTCTCCAGCAGGCATTCCAAGTCTGCGTAGATAACGAACGGTGCCGGTTCCTTGTACGCATAATTCTTGAACTTCAGCCATTTATCGTCTTCCGTCGGAAGTTTCAATGCACATTCGTTCATTCGACTGCAGTCGATCTCGTGAATGCTCAATTTTTCCTGCGATTTGAAATACTGTAGACACCTGACAAAAAAAGACATAATTTTTTATTTTAGTTTTTCTCGCCCACCACCACCACCACCACCACCACCACCATCATCCAGAAGAAAGAAAAAAATTTACATGTGTGGATCTTACCGATCGCAAATATGCTTATTGTGCTGCGTGCTGATCTGAGATGAAACCAGACGAGATAAATTCCTAATACACAGATAATGATTGCGCAAGTTTTCGGAGTCGTGTATGAGCAGCAAATTTACATGTTTCTCCCGCTTTCTTGAGGTCAAATGCAACGTCCGACATCTTTCTTGTTCCCCTCCCCACTCGAACACGTTCACGGAAACGTCATTCGCTTTTTCGAACTTTGGTATGTCCTTGAACAACATCGGCAATTGGAATCCCTCGGTGTGGAGCACATCGCTGTAATGCGGATAGGATGATGTGCGATTCAAATTATTTTTAGCTGGATATAGGCTTGCCACCACTGCCCAATAGAAACATGCATTATCGTCGTCACTGTACACATTGAGGACTGCTTTCTTTAATTGCACTGTTCGAGGCACGGATACCTGACAACCTGCTTGTAACGGTTGATATTTATTGGAATTCACCATCAAATGCAGGATCTTCGATAACGCCCATCCACTGTCTCGTTCTTGAAACTCTTCTATCGATGTCAAAAGCGTTGGCACAACATCTTTCGCATACCAGCGACGTAGATTCGACGAATGAAAGAGCGCGACGTTTCGCGTGCTAAAACTTTTCACCGAAACCTCGTCGCGCAGCACAAATTCCGCCTCCAATACTACGTTCACTTTTAACGACAAATGAACGTTCAAAAGTTCTGTAATACGATTCGTAACTATTCGCTTCGCGTGTTGCAAGAAATGACGTGGATCGACATGCTCGACGTTGATCACAACGCCGGTCGATATACGATTCTTAAACGCCGACTCAATGTTCTCCCAACGAAGAGTCGATGCTCTCGCGCCAACGTTTCCATACAAACCGCTACCAACGCGTGATGAAAACCGATGATCTAACGAGACCTTCAAAGTTTTCATACGACACATGATCGACAGCAAACTCGATTTTACACCTATGGGTGCTTCGTTTTTCTTCACAATGATCATATATTTCCTACACCATTGTAAACATTCAATACATGATTTCGTCCATTCGCGATACTCGTCCACAGTTCGAATCATCCTTGACATATGTGTTAACGATTTCAGCATGTCCTTGCAAACTTGCGTCATCTTGTGAAAATATTAATTCACATCAATTATTAAAAAGAAGTTTTTTCAATTTTGATTTCACGTCGTCGGTTAAGTTTCCAGTTCTCACGAACGTAACTACACTATACAACCAACCACGCGATGCCCTCCCATCTCGATGATATGTAGTATCGCGGACGGTGAATCGATCGCGGGTCATTTCACTATAATTTGGCTAAATCGTTTCGTGTAGATGAAACTCACGCGACTCGTCAAATCTTTTCGCATTAGACGTTCCGTCGCTGTTTTCCACTCGAGCGGAAATTGATCGTTCAGGTATAAGTTTATGACGTATCCCCAAGCCAAATTCTGTAATGAAGGAACCATCTCACGACGTATCTTCGTCACTCGATGAAAAATACTTCGATATGAATTTCACGCGTGAAGCATTGAGTTTCTCGGTCGGTAAATTAATGTCCCATTTGATTTTACGAATATCCCAATCATCGTCGTCGTCGTCGTCGTGCAATGAATATTCCAATCTTCTCTTCACTTTGTTCAATGGAGGGAGGAAATCACCTCTGGTCATACTCCGTTCAAATTTTGATAATGGTATCAACACTGATTCGACGCAAACATAATCAGTTTCTTTACGGTATTTAAAAATAATCCTCTTCAACCATCTCTTCGAACGACATTGCGTGCTCAAAGGAACGATTACTTTTAAAACATCAATACCATTGTATATCACGTAATCGAGCAAGTCTCGCGATTTGAACACGCATTCACCCACGTATGAAAACCTAGCGTGCGGATATCTCCGACGAAAAACACAGTACACGTCGCACAAAATAACATCACAATATCGGATAAAAATCCATCGACGAATGCTCGAAAAATTATGAACACCGTGTTCAAATATCTTAGACATTGCGAACGATTGCAACGATGGCACGTTCAACGAACCAACTTCCATACCAATACTCAACTCAGTAGCGAATAAAATGTTCGCTGCAAAGGGAAAAAAGCAAAAAACAGTAAAAGAGAGAGAAAAAATATCTCTCTCTCTCTCTGTCCGCATCATTTGCAAGAGAGAGAACAACCGCTGCAATACAGCCCTCTCTCTCTCGCTCGCTACAATATTATACCGAGATATAAAAAAAACGTTACTTTAATAAATCTCAACGAAACCAAAATCCCCGATATCACTTCGCAAGCGCGGGTAAAGCATCCGCGAGTCACTCCGGATACAAAACCACAAACTTCTATAAATGCGTCGCGCTTAACGCGCGCGCGAGAAAAATCATGCATCGTTTTTGCAAGAGAGAGAACAACCGCTGCATCCTCCCCTCTCTCTCTCGCTCGCTACAATATTATACCGAGATAAAAAAAAATTTACTTTAAGAAATCTTAATGAGACCAAAATCACGGGTAAAGCATCCGCGAGTCTCTCCGGATGCAAAACCACAAACTTCTATAAATACGTCGCGCCTAACGCACGCGCGAGAAAAATCATGCATCGTTTTTGCAAGAGAGAGAACAACCGCTGCATCCTCCCCTCTCTCTCTCGCTCGCTCGCTACAATATTATACCGAGATAAAAAACCATACTTTAAGAAATCTAAAAAACGAAACCAAAATCCCCGATATCGCTTCGCAAGATAAGCAACTTCCGGGTAAGGCGTCCGAGAGCCTCTCCGGATGCAAAACCGCAAAACTCCTTATCGGTGACTTCCCCCCTCCACACGACGCGTGCCGCTCACGATGATGCTTCCTTCCCTTTACACCCCCTTCCGGCTCAGCCTTCCCCTCGCCCTTGATTGCAGAACGCAACTAGGATATCTACTCAAGTCCCTCTCGGACAATGCTGTGGCAAGGGGCGGGGTGTGCTTGGTGGTGTCCATTGACATCGTCAACACATTTAACACCCTGCCCTGGTCCGCCATTAGCGAGGCCCTGATCGAGCACCAGGTGCCTCCCTATCTGAGGCGGGTGATCGGGGCCTACCTGCGGGACAGGTGGGTTGAATACCCGGGCCGGTACGGTATGTTGCGGTGGGAAGTGGACCGCGGGGTCCCGCAAGGATCCGTTTTAGGACCACTCCTGTGGGACCTGTGTTACAACGCGGTCCTGGAAAAGGCCTCCCTGCCCGACGGTGCCACCCTCGTCTGCTATGCGGACGACACGTTGGTGATCGCCGTCGGGAGTACCTTCGAGAGGACCATCCGACGAGCAGAGGTTGCGGTGGCAGCCGTCGTCGCGAGGATCCGCGATCTGGGGCTGAAAATAGCCCCGGAGAAGGCCGGGGCTGTCTGGTTTCACAGACAGCCTCGGTCTCGGCCACCGGCCAGATCGTGGATCCGGGTTGGAGAAGCCTGCGTCGAGGTGAAGACCGAGTTGAATTATCTCGGACTGATCCTCGACAGCCGCTGGAGCTTCGATGCGCATCTCGACCGTCTCGTCCCCCGAGTCGAAAAGGCGGCGGCCTCTTTGGGCCGTCTGCTGCCCAACCGCGGAGGTCCGGGAGATTTGGTGCGACACCTGTACCTGGGCGTGGTGCGGTCTATGGCCTTGTACGGCTCTCCGATATGGGCGCCGTACGTGATGATCAGCCAGCGCAGCACGGAATTGTTGCGCCAACTGCAGAGGCTGATGGCCATCCGCCTTATACGGGGATATCGCACCACGTCTACCGTAACGGCGCTTGCACTGGCGAAGGATCTTCCCTTCGAGCTTCAGGCGACGGGGCACGCCTATGTAAACATAGCCAATGTAAGCACGCCTATAAATAGGCGCACAAGCATCGCCAGCTGTGCTCGGGGGGGCCCGCCGAAGCGAGTGACGGTCGAGGGCTTCAAACTCCGGGCCCGGCGACTAGCGTTCGTCAGATGGCGAGCGGATCTTTCCTCCCATGCCGGCGAACGCGCCCCCGGAGGTCTCATGCCGCACTTGATGTCGTGGCGGGAGAGACGGTCTGGCAGGCTCTTTCTGCGAACAGGTAATGTCGCGGAAGGAGGCTGCCGAGCGGGATCGGGAACGAACCGATCCCGCCCGATGGGCTAGGGGCCGGCGTGTGCGTCCATGCCGAGAACCACCGGGCAGCTGAGAGTAGGCGGGCGGCGGGTGTACCAGACCATGTTGGTTTCATTGCCCTCCGCGTGCCAATAGTGGAGGTCGCGACGAGTCGCCTCAAGGAGGCGAGGGTTAAGTATAACTCTCCAATATACTCGTCACCTCCCCCCAGCGGCCGCTGTGATGAGGGCGGGGGCCCTGGTCACCTTTCGCGCGGTCACCGGTTCGGGGCGGTGTGGGGTGCGACCCCTCACGCCGCCGAATATGGATTGAAGTGCGGAGGATTTATCTCTCCCCGGGACGCGGCCAGCCATCGTTACCATCTTGATGGCCGGCCAGGCGAGGGGGAACTCTTGTTCTGCATTAGCAGTGAGCATCTCGTTAAGTTCATGTGCGCACTAATTCAAGTAACGAAAGAATCAAGAGAGTGGGAGCCAATCAAAGTACAAACACGTTGTGCATGGCGTGAATGCAATGACTTCCCTACTAGAGGCCTAGACGCTGGGTCGACTGCGGTGCTTGCGTGAGGCGCTATTTATATCGACGGTATTTAGCTATTATCACCCGCGGCCTTCGGGCTTGTCGAGAGGTGTGTGCGCACTCGCGGCCCTTTGACCTGTCGAGCGGTGCCTTGCTTCATGACACGGTTTGGCTGCATCGGGTTCGGCAGTCAGCCCTTAAATGAGCCAATGATGCAAAAACTTAATTGTCATTCGCCGACCTTCCACGCTGCACAATTACTGTCGTGTGGCACAATGGGAATGAATAAATACGGCAGAGTGCCGTCGTGATAGCGGTGGTGTGCGGTGCCGAGCACCCGCAACCGTGGTTACCCAGAAGAAGGGCCAAAGCCATAAACATAGTTGGAGTAGGATACACGGCCTACCAAACTTAAAACAAACAAACAACTCCTTACTGCAGACGCAGAGTTACGACTGGGTCTTCTGTATCCGGCCTGATGACCGTTGAGAGAAGGCGACGGTTTATCCCTCCTCGGACCCCTCGTAGGTGTTCCGTGCGGGGATGGATGGATAAGTGTTGTGTATGCCCTAATGGGCGAGGTCACATGTTCGCACCACCTTCGCGGTGGCCGAGCTTACAATAAATGTTCCTATCTCCAAAAGGCTTCCGGTAGAAAACAAATCCCTCACCCCCAACACCCATCCTAAATCATTAGTCTTCGTTAAGTAGACGCGTGGCGTCGCGTCACGAGTTCGCCTCCCCGTGGTTTCCTGTGGGCGCGAGCGAATGGAAGGAAACCGGAATTTGCTAGCGGCTAAAAAAACTCGCCCATTGCAAACAACACAATGGCACATGCGGATTTTTCCTCGGCCAGTCACCGACAGGCGGCAATTTATTGCGGCAATAAACCAGGTGCTTGTTCGCACTGATTATGGGTTGTAAGCCCAACCTTCCCCAAATTAAGCCAACCATCAAAGTAGGCCAAGTCAACGCCCAGAACTCCAGATAGGCACTAGAGGAGCTAAAAGTTTACGCTTCCGAGGAAAGAATAGACATCCTCGCAATTCAGGAACCCTACTCTTTTCATAATGCCCTTAGTAGCTTCGGTCCAAACTCTAAGATAGTCACCGAACGCAAGAACTCAAAATAGAAAAGCTGTATAATACCCATTGCATATATGTCGAAATCACCTTCCAAGACCTAAAAATTGTAATCGTCAATATGTACTTCTAGTACAGTAAGAATATCCAGCCATTCCTCCATCATCTCGAAACCATCCTCCAAACCATGAAAAACCGCAACGTCCTCATAACCATAGATAGTAACGCCAAATCGCCGCTTTGGCACAATCAACACTCTGACGAAAGGGGCGAGATAATGGAGGACTTCATTGCCCAATCCCGATTACTAATTGCAAACGGACCAACGAACACTTTCACCTTCAACAACGCCCACAACCAATCTAGCATTGACCAAACCCTCAATTCAAAAAGCCTCCACAACCGCATCTCATCATGGTCAGTTCACTTGAGGTCCACTCACCCTAATTGGTCAGATGATGTGAACCGCGCAGCGCCAGCAAAGGCACGTTGGAGTGCCAAGGAGGTGTTATTGCTGGCGCGGCGCGAGGCAGAACTGACCATGAAGGGTACTCGGATCATCAATCAGGTGCTCATTGGGTTCCTGCCTGGCAGGTCTCTAGATGCCACTAAGGGTGCTCGGAAGCGCAAGGACTATCGAGCGATCGTGGTGCAGCACATTGGCCGCATTCAGCAGGACACACTGCAGCCGCGGCCTTGATCCGCTAGGGTGCGATGGAATCGCTTAGCAAGCAATGGACAAAGTCGTTAGAATGCGAAAGCATGGTGCAGAGCTCACAACTCCGGAAACATCACCCAAACCGGAGCGAGAACCAACATTTGGAGGTGCTCAAATCAAAAAGGCTCCTTCAAAATATCGTGAGAAGAAAGTCGGTCTTAAACCGATTGTTACATCACCGCTGCCGTGGTTACCCGGAAAAAGTATATTTGAAAAGAGAGAGTATATTTATTTATAATTAATAATAATAAGTTTTATTTAATTTAATAAAATTATAATAATATTGGGTAAGTGATAATAATTATAATTTATTAATATTATATAATAAACAAATCCATTACGTCCCTTAACGCGATTTTTTATTATTAAATCAGCTTTGCGAATCATTCGTTGAATTCTGTTCGGACACGGAATTATTCAAATTAAAATATCATTTACGAACTTTGTTAATCCTCACTGTACACCTTGCATAAAAATTTCATATGGTGCACGTAAAGTGTCATGCACACCAGAAAATTAAAACGGCTGTCACGTTTAAACTACATATTATTTCGGGTCCGAAAAATTAGTAAATATTCTCCAGATGTTCTAAACTACCCCCCCGTGTCCGCTACCTTGTCGTGGTGGGGGGGCTTCGTGCCCTAATGATCCTCAAGGCTGTGCCGGCGGGGATTTTATTCCCTGGCAGGTTCTACCTAGCCGGAGTGGCTTGAGGTGAGGGGCCAACTAAAGTCGGACACATACCGTAAACCTGTGGTCATGTTTTACAGGAACGGGGGTCTTGCCTTAACCGGCCGGACCGCGAGGATGACAACCTCTCTAAAAAATCCCTAGCCCCAAGCAGTGTTGCGCGGTGAAGAGGGCGTAGCTGGAGTAAGCGCCAGCTATGGTTGGTGGGTGCACCAATCGTTAGCGGACAACCCCGGGGTACCTGGCGACCCCCCGGGCGTATTAGCCTTCCCCGGGTATGGCGGCTCTACCCGGGGTGACCTCCTTTCCGACCACACTCGTGGGATCAGATATGGATTCTTTTTCAAATACAACCGGGGAGGGGGGAAACGAGCGTGAGGTGGAGGTGCGCGGGCCTATCGTGCGCCTCAAAAGATGTACAGAGCCGGTGTCGCGGAGGCATTCTGCAACACGCGGCGCAAAGAGGCCTGCGGAGGGCCTTGGCGACTGCGACGGGGGGGAGGAGTCGGACTTCTCCGTCTCCTCCCACCACTCGTCGCAGAGCGTCCCGGGCACCTCCACGAGGAAACGGGGCCGGCCACCGACGACCGGGCAATACGTTGGCCTCCAAGAGGTCAAACGTAGAGAGGCTGAGGCTGAGAGAAGCCTCATAGCGGGCATTTTCGACCCGGTTGCCCCGGGGCCGAGGCCTGAGAGGACAAGCGACCCGCTTCCGGATGAAGTGGAGGTCGCTGCTGATTTCCGAGGCCGCCCGACGCGGGACGTTGCGGCGGCAGTTATGGAGTGCCTGGGCGATGTGGCCAGAATCTCCAATGCTGCGACGGGCCTGAAGGCCAGTGCGGTGCGGTCCCTCCGGACGGCGGCCCTGAGCAGCCGGGTGGGCGTTGCGGAGCTGGCAGTTCGGTCGGCTCCCAGCGCCACCCGGCTGTTGGAAGCCGAGAATGCTCAACTAAGAGAGCAGTTGGCGGAGTTGCGGGCGGAAGTCGCCCGACTCCGTCAAGCGGTGGAGGCGGGGCCGGCTGTTGCCGGAATGGCTCCGCCGCTGCCCCCTGATGGGGGCAAGGGGTTGCTGCCGGTTATCGGCGCTCGGGGGCCCCAGTCACCTGGGCGAGGAGGGTCCTCGCCCCCACCCGCGGCTGTGCCAGCCGACTTGCTGGCACAGATCGGCTCCCTTATCGATGCCAAATTGGCATCGTTCAGAAGGGAGCTGGTCCCGCGGGTGCGAGGCCCGCGATCGGCGGCACCCGTGCCGCCAGCCCCACCCCTGCCGATGGACAGGAGGGGGGGAAAGAAAAAGGGTGGCAGTGGGGGAGCGACTGTGGTCGCTAAGGCGACACAAATGCAGCCCGCCCCCACTGTTGCGCCGCCCTCCACCACACCTCCAACTGAGGTGTGGTCAAAGGTAGTTGGCCGGAAGGCCAAAAGGGCGGCTGCCGCAGATAAACCTGCGGCAGCTGCCAAGGCTGCTTTGACCCAGAAGGCGGCGAGGCGGGTGGCACCGGCTGCTCCCAAAAGGGCTCCCCTGCCGCCGCGTCCGCCCCGCACGGCTGCCGTTACTTTAACGGTACCGGCCGGCGGGGCGATGAGTTACGCCGAGGCGATGGCCACTGCCAGGTCCAAAATAGACCTGGCAGAAATTGGCATCGCCTCGCTGAAGCCCAGGAGAGCGGTGACGGGGGCAATCATCTTAGAGGTCCCCGGAGCTGATGGAGCAGCCAAGGCCACTGCCCTGGCCTCTAAGATGGCTGACGCGCTGGCAGGGACCGGCGTGAAGGTCGCGCGCCCAATCAAAAAGGCCGACCTTAGGGTGCGCGGCCTGGTCGACTCGACCACGCCGGTGGAGGTCGCCGCAGCTGTCGCCCGTGTTGGAGGGTGCGACCGGGGGGATGTGAGGACCGGCGAAATCCGGTCTTCCCCCTCTGGTTTGGGCACTCTCTGGGTCCAGTGCCCTGCTGCGACCGCACGCAAAGTTGCGGTCGCCGGCAAATTGACAGTGGGCTGGACCCAGGCGACGGTGGAGGCCCTCAGCGCCCGGCCCTTGCAGTGCTACCGCTGCTTTGGCTTAGGCCACACGAGGCAGCGGTGCACTGCGGCCGAGGATCGGTCCGGCTGCTGTTTCGGGTGCGGCAGTCAGGACCATAAGGTGGCTGGCTGCACAGAAAAGCCAAAGTGCCCACTTTGCGCGGGAGCTGGCAAGCCGGCCGGCCACCGCCTCGGCAGCCGGGCGTGCCCTGCCAGCGCGAGACGCGGCAGAGGAAGCAGGGGGAAGAGAACCACGACGGCCAAGGCGGCAGCCGCCGTGGCAGCTCCTAAAACAAAGGATCCGGCACCCAAGGATGCCACCGTCGCGCCCGCGGGGGCGGTTGGGGCTGATAAAACCCCAGACGCCACCGCTCCCGCGGCAGCGATGGAGATTGAGGCGCCAGAGTAATGGGGCCTACTGGCCCTATTATTCAGGCCAACCTGAACCACTCGGTCAGGGCACAGGATCTTTTCGTGCAATTCCTGGCCGAGTGGGGTGCCGGGTTGGCCGTAGCGGCGGAGCCGTACCGGGTCCCCGACCATCCACATTGGATGGGGGACTTGGACGGCTCCGCCGTTATAATATGGGCAGGTCGGCCGGGGTCCCCGGCGTGCTCCGTTATCGAGCGCGGCCGGGGATACCTGGCCGTTGACTGGGGCCGCACCGTGGTTGTGGCGATCTACGCACCTCCGAGGTGGTCCCTCGCGGAGTTTGAACAGTTTCTGGACGTGGTGGGGAGATGCGTCTCCCGCTGCCAGCCACGTCCGGTGCTGGTCCTGGGGGACTTCAACGCCAAGTCTTCAGCTTGGGGTTCCCCCGGGACGGACCCGAGGGGCCGGGAGGTGCTTGATTGGGCGGCGGGACTCGAGCTCCGTCTCCTAAACACGGGCTCGGTCCATACGTGCGTGCGGTACAACGGGGGGTCCATCGTTGACCTATCATGGGCAACGCCCCCGGCCGTGCGCCGTATTACGGGGTGGAGGGTGGCGGAGGAGGTCGAGACGCTATCCGACCACAGATACATTGTTCTCGGCCTCTCCGCCGCCCCATCGACACCCCGACGTCGCCCCGCTGATGAGGGATCGCCTCAGCCGCGGTGGGCGCTGAAGCGCCTCGACCGGGACGCTCTGATGGCGGCAGCCCACGTCGTGGCCTGGCCGGCAACACCGGCCGGGCCAGTCGACGGGACAAGGGAGGCCCATTGGTTCCGGGGCGCAATGACGTCGATTTGCGACGTCGCCATGCCCCGGGCCAGGGTCTTCCCGAGGAAGGCGGTGTACTGGTGGTCGCGCGCGATAGCGGATTTACGCACAGAGTGCGTCCGCGCGCGACGCCAGTACGCCCGCGCCCGTCGACGACGACGTTCCGACGTGGAGCTGGCTATCCAGCTGTATGGGCGATACAGGGAGAAGGTGGTCGCCCTGCAGCTGGCCATCAGGCAGGCGAAGAGCCAGGCCTGGCGCGACTTTCTCGGGTCTCTAAACCGAGATCCGTGGGGGCGCCCATACAAAATGGCGGTGGGACGTTTACGTCCCTGGGCGCCCCCTCTGACGGAAAGCCTGGATCCGGGGATGCTCGGTCGGATCGTGGACGCGCTATTCCCCTTCAGCGGGGAGGCGTCCCGGCCCGTCCCTCAGCTAGAGGGACATGAGTGGTCCCCGGATCTGGAGGTCGCGCCGGAGGAAATGGCCGGGGTAGTCAAATGGCTTCGGGGCAAGAATACTGCCCCGGGGCCGGACGGTATCCCCGGCCGGGTCTGGTTGCTTGCCATGAGCGTCCTGGGCGGGAGGCTCAGAAGCCTCTTCTCCGGGCTCCTGAGGTCCGGGGTGTTCCCGGACCTCTGGAGGAGAAGTCGGATGGTCCTCTTAAGGAAGGATGGGAGGCCTGCGGATTCTCCCTCCGCGTACCGGCCCATTTGCCTCCTGGACGAGGTGGGCAAGATCTTTGAGAAGATCATTGCTTCCCGCCTCGCCAGGCACCTGTCCCGCGTTGGCCCCGATCTGGCGGACTGCCAGTTCGGCTTCCGGGAGGGGCGATCGACGGTCGACGCAATCGACCGTCTAAAGTCCCTCTCGGACAATGCCGTGGCACGGGGCGGGGTGTGCTTGGCGGTGTCGATCGACATCGTCAATGCATTTAACACCCTGCCCTGGTCCGCCATTAGGGAGGCCCTGGTTGAACACCAGGTGCCTCCCTATCTGAGGCGGGTGATCGGGGCCTACCTGCGGGACAGGTGGGTGGAATACCCGGGCCGGTACGGGACGATACGGAGGGAAGTGGACTGCGGGGTCCCACAGGGGTCCGTGTTAGGACCACTCCTGTGGGACCTGGGATATAACGCAGTCCTGAGGGCCTCCCTGCCCGACGGTGCCACTGTCGTCTGCTATGCGGACGACACGTTAGTGGTCGCCGTCGGGGACACCTTCGAGAGGACCATCCGACGAGCGGAGGTTGCGGTGGCAGCCGTCGTCGCGAAGATCCGCGATCTGGGGCTGAAGATGGCCCCGGAGAAGGCCGAGGCCGTCTGGTTTGGACGGCCTCGGTCGCGGCCACCGGCCGGATTGTGGATCTGGGTTGGAGGAGCCTGCGTCGAGGTGAAGTCCGAGATCAAGTATCTCGGACTGATCCTCGACAGCCACTGGAGATTCGGGGCGCATTTCGGCCGCCTCGTCCCCCGAGTTGAGAGGGCGGCGGCCTCGCTCGGCCGCCTGTTGCCCAATCTCGGGGGACCGGATAACATGGTGCGTCGCCTATACCTGGGCGTGGTGCGGTCCATGGCCTTGTACGGCGCCCCGATCTGGGGGCCGTCCGCGAGGGCAAGCCGGCGCATCACTTTGTTGTTGCGCCGGCTTCAGAGGCAAATGGCCCTTCGCCTCATACGGGGTTACCGCACCGCATCTACCGTGGCGGCGCTTGCTCTGGCGGGAGAAATTCCCTTCGAGCTGCAGGCGGCGATGCGCGCCTATGTCTATAGGCGCATATGCATCGCTGGCCGGGCTCGGGGGGACCCGCCGGAGCAGGAGGCGGTCGACGGCTTCGAACTCCAGGCCCGGGGACTAGCGCTCGCCAGATGGCATGCGGAGCTTTGCTCCCATGCCGCCGAGCGCGTCCCCGGGGCTCTCCTGCCACACTTCACCTCGTGGCGGGAGAGGCGGTTTGGCAGGCTCACCTACCGTGCGACGCAGGTGTTCACCGGGCATGGCTGCTTCGGTGTGTACCTGTGTCGCATCGGTCGGGAAGCGACGACGGTGTGCCACCACTGTGGCGCGGAGGAGGACTCGGCGCAGCATACACTGGAGGTATGCCCCGCCTTTTCAGTGCTGCGCCGAGTCCTAAGACGGGAAGTTGGACGCGACCTCGCTCTCTCCAGCTTAGTTGGGGCCATGCTGGAGAGCCCGAGGAAATGGGCGGCAGCCATCGCCTTTTGCGAAGAGGTGATGCTGCAGAAGGAGGCTGCCGAGCGGGGTCGCCGTGAGCGGGGGGTGCGGCGTGTGCGCCCACGCCTAGAGCCCCCCTCCCCGAGCAGATGAGAATAGGCGGGCGGCGGGTGTACCAGATTACTGGTTTAATTGCCCGCCGCCCGCCATCCCCCCCCCCCAACTGAAGCTGTCCTCCCCATAGTGGGAGTGACGAGGCGGTGTGGGGTGCGGTCCCCGCACCGCCGAAGCAAGATGATTCATGGGGGGAGTATAAATCTCCCCCCCGGGACGCGGCCGGCCACCGCCACTCCATCCTGGTGGCCGGCCAGGCGAGGGGGAGCCGCGGTTGTGTTCTTTGAGAGTTCCCGTGGCTCCCCCGCTACTCGCCAGCGCCCTAGGCCGCCGTGGGGGTTTTAGCGGGTCAAAACCCGCACTACCCCCGCCCCGCCCCTCGGGCGGGACGGGGGTGTCTGACCAGCAGATTTCCCCCACGTTAAACAAAAAAAAAAAAGATGTTCTAAACTAAAGGTGAACAGTGTTTTTTTTAAATATCACTGTTACGTAGTAAAAAAAATCTGGAAAGTTTTCGCTTCGTGATTAGTTCAATACTTCGAACGCGGCTCGAGTCCGTCCTGACCATCTGTCAAAGCCTCGTGCTGCGGGCTCTCGAACTTCGCGCCGTCACCTCTCATTGGTCAGGCGCGAGTAATAACTCGTAAACAAAGTCGCAGACTGCATTTTCGCAAAGAAAAAAGTTACTTCATATGACCTCAGCTACCCCTCATTTTCGGCTGTTAAAATAATTGTGGAACACCCTGTATATAGACACCTGGCCGATGTTCAAGGAGAAGCATCGTCAGGTGTCGAAGGCCGGTCATTGCCTCCTAAGGCAAAAACACCGCGTATACATTTAGGCCGAGGCGAGCGTTTGACGGTCGGGCCAACGTATGTCGATCGTGTTATTGTCTTACCGTCTCGCCGTTTATTCGACAAAAACGACGAGACGGCGTACACCGAATGTCGAACGTACGTTGACCCACGGGCCGCGATCCGGCCGGAACATCTGCGGATGCAACGTGTTCGACTACGAGGATCGATTCGAATCTTTTAACGATTCCACCGAACGTTATTTTTATTCCATTTATAATACGCACCCTTTGAGTAACAGTTCGAACTTTGAAGCGAGTATTTTCGAGACAACGAACGGTCGAATTTGCTTGTGCCGGTACACCGGTACCGACATTCCCCCTAGCGGCTAATATCCATAGTAGGAAACAGTTTGACTCGAAACGTCGAAATTCGAACCGCGAGTCTAACGTCGCAGAGCTCTTGATATAGAAGTATCTGTGTACTGTGCACGGAATTATCGACGAAGCGAAGTTTTAATCGATCGAGATTGCACGGTCGTACCTACGTATCGACTGGCTAGAAACAGTGTCATTATCGTTAATATTAACCTCTTTGTCGAGTAAGGTATCGTTATACCTGTTGATGAACAACTGCAGCGTATTCCAGTGAACGACGTATCGGATCGAAACAGAGAAATAATAACGACGCATTCCAAAGCAGATACTTTGGAGCTGCCGCCGCAAGAAGTCTCCCGATCGTACGGTATGTAAATTTATCGGTACGTTGGCTAAGAAAGTAGAAAAACCATCGGCGATGAAACGGACTCCTATCGGTTGAAGGCTAAGGTAGCTAAAATTCTAGTCCGACGAAACACTGACTCATTTGAACGTTAATCGCTACGCTGCAGTTTCATATCGTAGCGAGTATCAGGCTTCAATGTCGCGTTAATCGCGTTATTACTCGCTGCGTACACATACACGTACGCGCATAGGTGTATACCACTATAGGCTAACGCCGCATACATTCGATCCCGTTTCTTTTTTTCCGTAACAGTCACAGCCTCGAGCGAGCGATTTTCTCGCGCGCTTCCACCTTTTCGATCTATTTTTCTTCCTCCCCGTTACCGCGCACGTTTTCTATTTCGTTTTCTCGAACCAACGTCCAACACCTTCTCCTCGTCTTTCGCTATTTCTCTCTCTCCGTCTTTTTCCCCGCCTCTTTAACTCCGTCACGAGCGGTTTTAGCGCTTTCTTTCCTCGATTATAAAACGGTTACGTTGGAAGCGCCGGTGTGTCGCGCTTTCAGCCGACGTGCCTCCGCCCGCTTCTGCCTACCGGCACGTTCGGTTTGAAGTTCCTTGATCGAAGATAACACGTCTACGAGCTAGATTCCGCGTTCGACCTTCGATTCGATAACGCCGGGGTAACGTTTGTAGGAGAATGCACTTATCGGCGCAACGATTCGAACGAGTCGGCTGAAAATTCGCTCGAGCAATCGCGAAAAGAATCGATCCTGTGCCACCTAACCCTAGAACCGCTTTCCATGGAGACGCCGAATGTCTGTAGGAAATAACCGATGCCGTGAAATAACCAGTAATTGGTGCGAATATATAAAACTATTACGAAATTTGATGTGTACTCGGATCGAATCCGACCAAACGGATCCGGCGTGTAACGAAAATTTGTCGCGATCGCATGTCTTCGTCAACAGCTCTCTCTTTTGTCCGTTGTTCGAGCACTTCGTCACCATCGCCCATCACTTGACCCAACGGGCCACAGTTGATTCGTAAGAATCTCAAATGCTCGTAATCTTCGCGACGTACGCGTATCGTTATATTCAACGGAACGAGAATAAGATGGTCGAGGTATCGAGGGCGGTGGTTGTTTAACCGGGAAGCGATCGTCGGGAAGATTTTCGTGACTCAACGGGTTCGCGGGTTGGAAGGAGAAAGGCAACACTTCCGGCGTTGCAGCAAACACCGTTTCCGACAACGCCGTTAGTGCCGGAAGCAGCAGCGGCAATGCGGAGGGGACGATCGACGATGCTCTGCCCAGAGCAAGGGAAATCGCTCTGGCCTACAATTGCGGCAAAGCTGTAAGTATATGCAATACATATGTACAATAAAATGTATATTTATAATATATATACTTCGAATTCTACTTCTATGTTACGGTCGCAGTGGAAGACTTTTGTGGGCAAATTAGCTCGGGGGACCATAAAGCCCTCGAGTCGATTTGGTGGCTGCCAATGTAAGTAAATGTAAAATAATAAATGAAAAATACTTTCGGCGTATAATAATAAATTGTAATAATAATATATACTTTTACGTTACAGAGAGTAGTGAAAGAATTACTGAAGGCGGACATATATGGCCCCCGAAAAAGGGGGCTTCGAAAAAAAGCTGGAGGAGGACGAGGAGGATGAGGAGGGAGAGAAGGCAACGACTGCTTTCCTTGTTTCGAATTTCCCGTCACCGCTGGTAGCGGTTCGAAAACCATTTTGCTTACACCTTCGTAGGCGATGAAACAAAATATATTAGGAGTATCGTGACGTGACTCGCATTCAGTTGTTACCTGCGTGTTAACGTCGCGTTCAGTTGTGTGTTGTTCTCCGAAGCGTACGGTGTAAAAGTGCAAAGTACGATTTTTATTTCTTACAATTTTACATTATTTCTATATTTCATTCTATTTTATTCTATTTAATTCTCTTCTTTTTAATCCAACTATTATATTCTACTCTATTTGAAAGAGGAGGTTCCAGAAATTGAATTTTTATTTTTTTCTTATAGAAATATGGAAAAAGAAATAAGTGAGAAGCTCGAGGAGGTGCGCATAACGGAGGAAGGCAACACCTCCGGCGTTGCAGCAAACGCTGTTTCCGATAACGCCGTCGCTTCAAACACCGTTGGTGCCGGAAGCAGCAACGGCAATGCGGAGGGGACGATCGATGATGCTGTGGTCACAGCAAGGGAAATCGCTTTGACCTACAATTGCGGCAAAGCTGTAAGTATATGCAATATATGTGTACAATAAAATGTATATTTATAATATATGTACTTCTAATTCTGCTTTTATGTTACAGTCGCAGTGGAAGATTATTCTAGGCAAATTAGCTCGGGGGACCGCAAAGTCTACGACAGTAAATATGGTGGCTGCCAATGTAAGTAAATGTAAAATAATAAATGAAAAATATTTATATATATAATATAATAATATGTGTAATAATAAATTGTAATAATAATATATACTTTTACGTTACAGAGAGAACTAAAAAAGTTAATAAAGGAGAACATATATGGTCCCCGAAAAAAAGACGGAGGAGGACGAGGAGTGAGAGGAGGAGTTAAAAATACAAAATACGTTTCAAATTTTTATTAATTTCATCATCTCTGACATCACCCCCAGCGAAAGCTGGAAATGGCCAGAGGCGGCACAATACTTCGTGTCATCCCCAAAGGTCTTCCACCTATTCGCTGACTTCTGCCGGGAGAACCTTTAGCTAAAGGACTTCTGGTAGAAACAAACCCTTATCTCCAACACCTATCCCAATTCCCAGGTCTTCGTTAAGTGGACGCGAGGCGACGCGTCACGAGTTCGCCTCCCCGTGGTTTCCCGTGGGCGCGAGCGAATGGAAGGAAACCGAAATTCGCTGGCGGCTAAAGAACTCGCCCATTGCAAACGACCCAATGGCACATGCGGGTTTTTCCTCGGCCCTTTCCCTTGAACGTGGGGCCGCCGGGAGTAGATGGAAACTTAGTTGTGTATGCCCGAAAGGGCGAGGAAACATATCCGCGTCACCTTCGTGGTGACCGGATTCACACTAAATGTCCCAATGTAGAGTTGTGTATGCCCGAAAGGGCGAGGAAACATATCCGCATCACCTTCGTGGTGACCGGATTCACACTAAATGTCCCTATGTAGAAGTCTCCAAAGACCAACCCCGCCTCCTCACGGCGGAGACTGTGCAACGCACATCTGTATGGGCGGCTAAAAAGGGCGATGGCAAACCACTGCGTTAGCGGTGAGCGTTTGCAATGATCTGCGCGTAGTGGCGTTTATGTTAGAACGGATATGGATCTCGTTATGTTCATGTGCGCGCTAACGATAACAAGAGAGGCAAGAGAGTAGGAGCCAATCATGGTTCCATCACGGTGGTGCATGGCGTGTATGCAATTGACTTCCCTACTACAGGTCTGTGACGCTGAGTCGACTGCGGTGCTTGCGTGAGTTGCTGGCGCCCGCCGTCGTGGTCGACGCTATTTTTGCTACTATCACCCGCGGCCCTCGGGCTTGTCGGAGGTGTGTTGCCACCCGCGGCCTTCGTGCTCGTCGGAGGTGGTGCGAGCGGTGCCGAAAATTACTTCTTTGACACGGGCTGGCTGTCTAGATTTCGGCAGTCAGTTCTATATACATAACAGGAGCAAATACGTAGATTAGTCACCCGCCAGCTTAGCATGCTGCTCAAGTGCTGTCGTGTGGCACATTGGGGGTGACTACATACGGCAGAAAGCCGTCGTAACGGTGGTGTGCGGTGCCGAGCACCCGCCACCGCGGTCACGCAGCAGAACGACCATTTCACATTTCATATAGTTGGGTAGGACACGGCCTACTCAACTCTTAAAGCAAACAAACAACTCCTTGCACAGACGCGGAGTTAAGACTGGGTCTTCCGTACCCGGCCTAATAACCGATATGAGAATGCGTCGGTTTATCCACGTTCGGACCCCTCGTGAGTGTTCCGTTGGAACGTGGATATTAAATTTTTGTGTATGCCAGACCTGGCGAGGAAACATATCCGCGTCACCTTCGTGGTGGCCGGATTCACACTAAATGTCCCTATCTACTGACTTCGCCGCTAGGTGTCGCAGGATAGAGACGCGCTGTCACGACGCTACGCCGTCAAAGTTCTGCAAAAGTGGTTTTTTTCTGAAGTGAGAATTATCTCAGTGCCAGGAAAGTGTAGAGGACGATCAGCCGATCACGCCGGTGTATAAATCGTGTGCATTGAACGAGAACTGTGGAAATAACTGCCAGTGCTAATCTACGCCACGTGCACCGGCACGCCGAACTTTGGGACCGGATGCCTCCGGGAATATCGATCCCAGACACAAACTGTTAACGTGAAAACTAATTGCTCGTGAAGACGTTTAATTTGACGTATCGTTTGTGACAATAGTGCAAAAACTGTGAAATTTCAAGAATCCTTCAATAGATCGAAGACCACGTTTCCCTCCACCTCGAGCTTCGGGACGCCACCGTCAGCGTGGGGTGGCACTGCTGTTGGGAAACTTGTCCAGCTCCACCAATCAGAGCCTCCCGTCTACGTGCAGGGATTCAGTGCTGCCAACCCTTAAAATTTTGGCAAGGTTGGCAGCGGAAGTTCCCTCCGTCGGAAAACAACATTCGAGCCTCCGCTCGGAAAACCACGGAACAGCAGACTCCTCCAGGCGCCAAATTCAAACCTTTCTAAAATTTAAGTCTGTTTTTTCTTCTGTTTCAGCAATACCAGTCCAGCCGAAACCAGCCGTTGACAACACCGGGTAGCCAATTGTTTAAACAATTTTTTTTAAACAAATTCAGGAATTTTTTTATAAACAATTTTCCGATTTTTTTTTTCTCATTATTTTCACTTTTCAGGTAAACAACACTGTCACTGGAACTAACCTCGTCGCCGGTCCCAGAGCCGAGTATGAGCCTCCCCAGACCGGAAGCCAGCCCAGGAGCCGCCCCCCCACCCCGCCAGCCATCGTCCATCAGCATGATGGACACCGAGGGATACCGGAAGGTGATCGGCCGGAACCGTAAGAGTAAGCGCCGCATACAGTCCGACAACGACTCGGATACCCCCCTCGCGGCAGTACCCCCCGTAAACCCAATAAAGCCATGAAAAGGTCTGTAGCTCCCTCCCCACCCCCGGTCTCCCTCGCCCCAAGCCCTGCTCCGTGCGGCGAGAATCCGGCCTCAGCCGTCCCCGTACCCGACCCCACCGCCAACGACCTTCGGCTTAAGTCCGAAAAGGTGACTATGGCCCTTATGCGGTTCCTTATGGACCAGGATAACGGCTTATACCCAGACGCGTCCCAGTTCATAGCCTCCAAGGTCGCTAAGCTCCAGAGCATACTCGGCGAGTCCCTGCTCCGCTGCAGCAACCTGGAAGGCCAGATCAAAGCCATCACGTCCGAGAACACCAGACCCCGAAAGAACCCTCTCGGCCCACTACCTACGCCGAGAGAGTCGGGGTCCGATCCAAGACGGCCGCTCTCTCGAACCTGAGGCAGACCCCCCCCCCCCCCCAGCGCCATCACTATCCTCCCGTAGGACCCTAAGTCCTTTGAGTCTAGCGATAAGACTAAAGAAACGGTCTTCAAGCTGGTCTCCCCCGCGGATTGTAAGCTCCAGATTAAGAGCATTACAAAGGACCAGGGGAACGGCACCCTCCGAAACAACGCCCAGCTCAAAGCTGCAGGCCTTATAGTCGGCGCCCCCCTCAAACGAAACCCTAGGATCATCCTCTATGACGTCCCCAAGCTGGAAAGTGACGAGGCCACCCTTCGCGCCATCGTCAGCCAGAATTTAGACGCCCCCGAAAAAACTCTCTCAGCAAATTAAGCTTGCTTTCAAGTCCGGAGACAGGAATAAAGAAAAGAGCAACTGGGTACTCGAAGTATCCAAGCAGGCCCGCGACGTCCTAATCAAAAAGGAACGCGTATATGTCGGATGGAGTTGTTGCCGAGTCAACGACTACATCGCGGCCACCCGGTATTACAAGAGCCATAGTTTCGGCCACACCACAAAGTTTTGCCGCGCCGAGAAAGACATCTGTGGTCACTGCGCCGAGCAGGGCCACTCATTTAAGACCTGCCCCAACAAGGCCAAACCAGCTCGCTGTCACAATTGCCACAAAACCGGCAAACCCTCCACCCACTCGGTCACCGACAGGCAATGCCCAGCCTACGTTGCAGCCATAAACCAGGTACTTTCACGTACGGATTATGGTTTGTAAACCTCACCCCTCCCAATCTAAGCCCTTAATTAGGATAGGTCAGGTCAACGCCCAGAACTCCAGATCGGCTCTCGAGGAGTTAACCCTTTGCACTCGAGCGGCGCCGATTCGGCGCCCGGCCGATTTGAAGTGTCACCTCGGGCAGGGCTGCTGCGGCACCCGGCTGATTTGAAGTCTCAAATTGCGGGACGCACTTGCGGCACCCCTCTGATTTGAAGTGTCAACTCGAGCGATGCTGCTACGCCGCTATGGTCGTTTGTAACTCGATCTGCTTATTTACGATGAGCGATAAGATATTTTTCTTGGAAATACTTTCGTGGACTAGGCATGGCTGGCATTGTAGTCAAATCTTAACTTAGTTTAGTTAGTCTCAGCGTTGCATTCGCTTGAAAGTCTTGCCAGTAAAAATAGTAGCTAAAATGTGTTCGAGCCCTAAAAATATGGAGGAAGATCAAATCAGCTCAAGTTCGGACGAATTCGATTTTGCCGCTTTGGATGAAGAAATTACGCTGATTTCCGACGGATTACGCCGTGAAACGAACGAATCCAGTGAAGATAGTGATACAGTAAGAGGTGTGAGAGGGCGAAAAATTAGAATTATAGAGAGCGACAGTGAAGTTGAAAGTGATGCTGAAAGAGAAATTGAAAATGAAGCTGCGGAAGGTGCAAGCAGTTCAGCATGGGTACTTTGCGAAGACTACGACGAAGTGTCGTCAAACATACAATTTATACCTGGCGAAAATCCCACAGCATCACGAATACTTTCGAAAATAAAAGAACCACAGGATTTTTTTAAACTGTTTTTCACACATGATCTCGTGAAAAAAAATTATTTCTGAAACAAATGTCTACGCAAAAACAAAATTGGAAGGGAAGACACTGTCAGCGAATTCCGTATGGCGAAGCTGGCGTTATGTCACCAACGAGGTGACACGTTAGCCAATTTACAGGAATATTGGTCGCGGAATAACGTCAGCTATATTCCGTTCCCCCCCGTGTCCGCTACCTTGTCGTGGTGGGGGGGCTTCGTGCCCCAATGATCCTCAAGGCTGTGCCGGCGGGGATTTTATTCCCTGGCAGGTCCTACCTAGCCGGAGTGGCTTGAGGTGAGGGGCCAACTAAAGTCGGACACATACCGTAAACCTGTGGTCATGTTTTACAGGAACGGGGGTCTTGCCTTAGCCGGCTGGACCGCGAGGATGACAACCTCTCTAAAAAATCCCTAGCCCCAAGCAGCGTTGCGCGGTGAAGAGGGCGTAGCTGGAGTCAGCGCCAGCTATGGTTGGTGGGTGCACCAATCGTTAGCGGACAACCCCGGGGTACCTGGCGATCCCCCGGGCGTATTAGCCTTCCCCGGGTATGGCGGCTCTACCCGGGGTGACCTCCTTTCCGACCACACTCGTGGGATTTATCATGGATAGTTCACAAAATAAAAAAACCGGGGAGGGGGGAAACGAGAGGGAGGAGGAGGCGCGCGTAGCTAGCGTGCGCCTCGAGCGCATGGATGGGTCGGTGTTGCGGGAACTTCCCGCAACACGCGGCAGAGAGAGGTCCGCTTTGGACCTTGGCGAATGCGATGCGGGAGAGGAGTCCGACCACTCGGTCTCCTCTCACCGCTCTTCGCAGAGCGCCCCTGGCTCCTCAACAGGGAGGAAGCGGGGAAGGCCGCCAACTACTGGACAGTACGTTGGCCTCTATGAGGCCAAACGTAAGTTGACGGAGGCCAACAAGGGCCTCATCGCGGCGATCTTCGACCCGGTGGCCCCGGGGCCGCAGCCCGGGAGATCGGTCGACCCACTTCCGGACGAGGTGGAGGTCGCCGCGAATCTTCGCAGTCGTCCGACGCGAGACGTTGCGGCGTCAATAATGGAGAGCCTGGCCGAAGTGGCCAGGATCTCCAGCGCAACAAGGGAGTTGCGGCCGGCCACGGTGCGGGTCCTGCAGGCGGCGGCCCTGAACAGCCGGGCGGGCGTTGCGGAGCTGACCATGAGGTCAGCTTCCGACGCCACCCGGCTGTTGGAAGCAGAGAACGCTCTCCTCAGAGAGCAGATGGCGGAGTTGCGGACCGAGGTGGCCCGACTCCGTCAGGCGGTGGAGGCGAAGCCGGCAGCAGCCGAGATGCCTCCGCCGCCGGCTCCTGAGGGGGGCACGGGGCCGCTGGTTGGCGCCGGCGCCCGAGGGCCCCAACGCCCTGGGCGAGGGAAGCCCTTGCCGGCGTCCGCAGCGGCGCCGGCAAACTTGCTGCAACAGATCGGCTCCCTGATCGATGCCAAGCTGGCATCGTTCAGGAGGGAGCTGATCCCGCGGATGCAGGATCCGCGGTCGGTGCCGCCCGTGCCGCCCGCCTCCAGCCCGTCGATAGGCAAGAAAGGGGGGAGAAAGGGTGGCAGTGGAGGAGGGGCTGCGTCCGCTAAGGCGGCGCAGATGCAGCCCCCACAGCAGAGGGCTGCCTCTGCTGTTGTGCCGCCCTCCACCACACCTCCTACTGAGCTGTGGTCGAGGGTAGTTGGCCGATGGGCCAAAAAGGCGGCTGCCGCAGCTAAACCTGCGGCGGCTGCCAAGGCCTCTTCGGCCGGGAGGGCGGCGAAACGGGTGGCGCCGGCTGCCCCGAAGAGGGCTCCCCTGCCGCCGCGTCCGCCCCGCACGGCTGCCGTTACGATAACGGTACCGGCCGGCGGGGCGATGACGTACGCCGAGGCGATGGCCACTGCCAGGTCGAAGGTTGACCTGGCAGAGATTGGCATCGCCTCGTTAAAGCCCACGAGAGCGGTGACGGGGGGAATCATTTTTGAGGTCCCCGGGGCTGATGGGGCAGCTAAGGCCACTGCCCTAGCTGCGAAGATGGCGGACGCGCTGGCGGGAACCGGCGTGAAGGTCGCGCGCCCAATTAAGAAGGCCGATCTAAGGGTGCGCGGCCTGGTCGACTCGACCACGCCGGAGGAGGTTGCCGTGGCCGTCGCCCATGTGGGAGGGTGCGACCGGGGGGAGGTTAAGACCGGCGAAATCCGGTCTTCCCCATCCGGTTTGGGCACCCTCTGGGTCCAGTGCCCTGCTGCGGCCGCGCGTAAAGTTGCGGTCGCGGGCAAGCTCACGGTCGGCTGGACCCGGGCGACGGTGGAGGCCCTCAGCGCCCGGCCCCTGCAGTGCTATCGCTGCCTTGGCCTAGGCCACACAACTCAGCGATGCACTGCGGCCGAGGATCGTTCCGACTGCTGCTTTGGGTGCGGCAGTCGGGACCACAAGGTGGCCGGCTGTACGGCGAAGCCCAACTGCCCGCTCTGTGCGGGAGCGGGCAAGCCGGCCGGCCACCGCCTCGGTAGCCGGGCGTGCCCCGCCAGCGCGAAACGCGGCAGGGGCAGCAGGGGGAGAAAATCCGCGGTGGTCAAGGCGACGGCCACCGTGGCTACTAAGCCAAAGGTGGCACCCAAAGGTGCCACCGTCGCGCCCGCGGGGGCGGATGGGGCCAAAGAGGCCCGAGACGCCACCGCTCCCGCGGCGGCGATGGAGGTGGAGGCCTGCCCGTAATGGGGCCCAAGGGGCCTATAATACAGGCCAACCTGAACCGCTCGGCCAGGGCACAGGACCTCCTGGTGCAATTCCTGGCCGAGCGGGGTGCCGGGTTGGCCGTAGCGGCGGAGCCGTACAGGATTCCCGATCATCCACATTGGATGGGGGACCTGGGCGGCTCCGCCGTTATAATATGGGTAGGCCGGCCGGGGTCCCCGGCGTGCTCCGTTATCGAGCGCGGTCGGGGATACCTGGCCGTTGACTGGGGCGGCACCGCGGTTGTGGCGATCTATGCACCTCCAAGGTGGTCCCTCGAGGAGTTTGTGCAGTATCTGGACGGGGTGGGGAGATGCGTCTCCCGCTGCCAGCCCCGTCCGGTGCTGGTCCTGGGGGACTTCAACGCCAAGTCGCCGGCTTGGGGTTCCCCCAGGACGAACCCGAGGGGCCGGGAGGTGCTTGACTGGGCGGCGGGACTCGAGCTCCGTCTTTTAAACACGGGCTCGGTCCATACGTGCGTGCGGCATAATGGGGGGTCCATCGTTGACCTTTCATGGGCAACGCCCCCCGCCGCGTGCCGTATTACGGGGTGGAGGGTGGCGGAGGAGGTCGAGACACTGTCTGACCACAGGTACATTGTTCTCGGCCTCTCCGCCGCCCCATCGACACCCCGACGTCGCCCCGCTGATGAGGGATCGCCTCAGCCGCGGTGGGCGCTAAAGCGCCTCGACCAGGACGCCCTGATGGCGGCAGCCCACGTCGTGGCCTGGCCAGCAACACCGGCCGGGCCAGTCGACGGGACAAGGGAGGCCCAATGGTTCCGGGGCGCAATGACGTCCATTTGCGACGTCGCCATGCCCCGGGCCAGGGTTTTCCCGAGGAAGGCGGTGTACTGATGGTCGCGCGCAATAGCGGATTTGCGCACAGAGTGCGTTCGCGCGCGACGCCAGTACGCCCGCGCCCGTCGACGACGGCGTTCCGACGTGGAGCTGGCTATCCAGCTGTATGGGCGATACAGGGAGAAGGTGGTCGCCCTGCAGCTGGCCATCAGGCAAGCAAAGAGCCAGGCCTGGCGCGACCTTCTCGGCACTATCAACCGAGATCCATGGGGGCGCCCATATAAAATGGCGATGGGACGATTACGTCCCTGGGCGCCCCCTCTGACGGAGAGCCTGGATCCGGGGATGCTCGGACGGGTCGTGGACGCGCTATTCCCCGTCAGCGGGGAGGCGTCCCGGCCCGTCCCTCAGCTAGAGGGACACGAGTGGTCCCCGGATCTGGAGGTCGCGCCGGAGGAAATGGCCGGGGTAGTCAAATGGCTCCGGGGCAAGAATACTGCCCCGGGGCCGGACGGTATCCCCGGCCGGGTCTGGCTGCTTGCCATGGGCGTCCTGGGCGAGAGGCTTAGAGGCCTCTACTCCGGGCTCCTGAGGTCCGGGGTGTTCCCGGACCTCTGGAGGAGAAGTCGGATGGTCCTCTTAAGGAAGGATGGGAGGCCTGCGGATTCTCCCTCCGCGTACCGGCCCATTTGCCTCCTGGACGAGGTGGGCAAGATCTTTGAAAAGATCATTGCTGCCCGCCTCGCCAGGCACCTGTCCCGCGTTGGCCCCGATCTGGCGGACTGCCAGTTCGGCTTCCGGGAGGGGCGATCGACGGTCGATGCAATCGACCGTCTAAAGTCCCTCTCGGACAATGCCGTGGCACGGGGCGGGGTGTGCTTGGCGGTGTCGATAGACATCGTCAATGCGTTTAACACGCTGCCCTGGTCCGCCATTAGGGAGGCCCTGGTTGAACACCAGGTGCCTCCCTATCTGAGGCGGGTAATCGGGGTCTACCTGCGGGGCAGGTGGGTGGAATACCCGGGCCGGTACGGGACGATACGGAGGGAAGTGGACTGCGGGGTTCCACAGGGGTCCGTGTTAGGACCACTCCTGTGGGACCTGGGATATAACGCAGTCCTGAAGGCCTCCCTACCCGACGGTGCCACCCTCATCTGCTATGCAGATGACACATTGGTGGTCGCCGTCGGGGACACCTTCGAGAGGACCATCCGACGAGCGGAAGTTGCGGTGGCAGCCGTCGTCGCGAGGATCCACGGTCTGGGGCTGAAGGTGGCCCCGGAGAAGGCCGAGGCCGTCTGGTTTGGACGGCCTTGGTCTCGGCCACGGGCCAGATCGTGGATCTGGGTTGGAGGAGCCTGCGTCGAGGTGAAGTCCGAGATCAAGTATCTCGGACTGATCCTCGACAGCCACTGGAGGTTCGGAGCACATTTCGGCCGCCTCGTCCCCCGAGTTGAGAGGGCGGCGGCCGCGTTAGGCCGCCTGTTGCCCAATATCGGGGGACCGGGCGATATGGTGCGCCGCCTATACCTAGGCGTGGTGCGGTCAATGGTATTATACGGCGCCCCGATTTGGGCGCCGTCCGTGAGGGCAAACCGGCGCAGCACATTGTTGTTGCGCCGGCTTCAGAGGCAAATGGCCCTTCGCCTCATACGGGGGTACCGCACCACGTCTACCGTGGCGGCGCTTGCTCTGGCGGGAGAAATTCCCTTCGAGCTGCAGGCGGCGATGCGCGCCTATGTCTATAGGCGCATATGCATCGCTGGCCGGGCTCGGGGGGACCCGCCGGAGCAAGAGGCGGTCGAGGGCTTCGAGCTCCAGGCCCGGGGACTAGCGCTCGCCAGGTGGCATGCGGAGCTTCGTTCCCATGCCGCCGAGCGCGTCCCCGGGGCTCTCCTGCCGCACTTCACCACGTGGCGGGAGAGGCGGTTTGGCAGGCTCTCCTACCGTGCGACGCAGGTATTCACCGGGCATGGCTGCTTCGGTGTCTACCTGTGTCGCATCGGTCGGGAAGCGACGACGGTGTGCCACCACTGTGGCGCGGAGGAGGACTCGGCGCAGCATACACTGGAGGTGTGCCCCGCCTTTTCAGTGCTGCGCCGAGTCCTAACTAGGGAAGTTGGTGGCGACCTCGCTCTCTCCAGCTTAGTTGGGGCCATGCTGGAGAGCCCGACAAAATGGGCGGCAGCCATAGCCTTCTGCGAACAGGTAATGTTGCAGAAGGAGGCTGCCGAGCGGGGTCGCCGTGAGCGGGGGGTGCGGCGTGTGCGCCCACGCCTAGAGCCCCCCCCCCCCCCCCCGAGTAGCTGATACTAGGCGGGCGGCGGGTGTACCGGACCATGCCGGTTTAATTGCCCGCCGCCCGCCAACCGAGGATGCCCTATTTTAAAGTGGGGGCGACAAAACCGTCGCCCCCGACGGCCGCTGGTGCGGCCGTCGTGAAGAGGCGGTGTGGGGTGCGGTCCCCCGCACCGCCGAATCAAGATGATTCATGGGGGGGAGGATTAATCTCCCCCCGGGACGCGGCCGGCCACCGCTCCATCCTGGTGGCCGGCCAGGCGAGGGGGAGCTGCGGTCGTGTTCTTGAAGAGTTCCCGTGGCTCCCCCGTTAATCGCCAGCGCCCTAGGCCGCCGTGGGGGTTTTAGCGGGTCGAACCCCGCACTACCCCCCCTCCGCCCTTCGGGCGGAGCGGGGGTGTCTGACCTGCAGATTTCCCCCACGTTAAAAAAAAAAAAAAAAAAAAAATAAATAAATAAAAAAAAAAAAAGCTATATTCCGTTCTATTCGGAGACATTTACAAGGGACCGATTCAGTCAAATATTCTGGATGCTCCATCTTCAAACTATTGCAACGCGCAACACCAATCCGCGAACGCGCCTACAACGCGTAAGTTGCTTCTTGGATTATATCAACGGGAAGTATTTGGATTATTTTACACCGGGCGAACAAATATGTGTGGACGAGTCAACTATAAAATTCAAGGGTCGAATTTCGTTCATCACGTACAATCCGAAGAAACCGACAAAATGGGGTATCAGAGTTTATACTCTAGCTGACTCAAAGACTGGCTACATTTGCTGTATTTTGCCATATTATGGATCGCTAACAACAGAGCTCTTGGTCAGACCCGATTTACCAGTGTCAACAAGAATTCCGTTACATTTGTATCAAATGTTGTTGGATGAAATTCCAGGTGCTCAGGGGCACCATATGTTCACGGACCGCTATTACACCAGTTATTTCTTAGCTCAAGAACTAGCCAAACTGAAGTGTAACATTACTGGATCAATCTTAGCAAACATAAAAGAATTGCCCAAAGAAATAAAAAAGCCGAAGTTTTTGACAAAATCCACGGTCGCGTATCGACGGGGCAACACCTTAGTTTTAGGGTGGAAAGATAAGAGGGTTGTCACTTGTTTGACTACGAGGGGTGACACTGGAATGACGACGGTCAAAAGAATTACACGAGGTGGTGTGTTGATCGGGCGGACCAATATGCATCAACCTATTGTTTCCTGCGAAAATCGCTTAAATGGTGGCGTAAACTATTTTTTGGGGGCATGGAAATTTGCCTGATCAATTCATACATTTTATATAAACTAGAGACGACAAAAAAGGGGGAAAAGCCACTGAGCCATTTGCGATTTCTGAAAACGATTGTCGACCAATTGAGAGGATCATATCGCCAGCAACGAGAGCAAGCGTCTACGTCGCATTCCGATGAAATCCGACTAAACGGGAAGCTTCACGTAATGCTAAAAGGGCCTAAAAGGGACTGCAAGGTTTGTTCTGACCGTAACACGCCTGGAGGTAGGCGGGAAATGTCATATTACTGTGATACGTGTCCTGATAAACCTAGGATACATCTTGGATATTGTTTTACAAGATATCACACCTAAACTAATTACAGAGTGTAATATTTATCAAAGTTTGTTGTTTTCAACATATAAATAAGTAAACTAGTGAAATATTATTATTTTTATACATTTATTTGTTAATAAATATTTTTAAACTACTTCTAAAATATTTGCATAATTTGTCCGAAATCGTCTCGAGTTGCTGGTTTGCTGACAGTGCAGTGAAAGATCAGCTGTACGTTGTACAAGGTCAGTGCCCTTCGACATCGTGAATTTCAGCCAGCAAATGCATCCTCAACTAAATGGGTGAGTTTCTTACTGATAATATTTTTCATATCTCTCTAATAAACAAATGCTTTACGTCCCTTAACGCGATTATTTATTATTAAATCAGCTTTGCAAATCATTCGTTGAATTCTGTTCGTACACGGAATTATTCAAATTAAAAAGATAATTAAAAGATAATTAAAAACACTAACTTTATTTTAATTAACCCTGATACAAAAAGTACAAAAATCACTTTTACTTATATTAATATTACCTTATTCTTCTACAACACACGCACACACATTTTAAAATCATTACATTTAATAAAAATTAACGATATATTTGGCGCTCCCTCCTCTCCCTCCTCTTCCTCCCCTTCCTCCTCTTCCTCCTCTTCCTCCTCTTCCTCTTCTTTTTTCCCCTTTTTTGCCCCTCTTCTGGGGGCCATAAACAGTTTTTTTTTAAAGTTTTTTCAGCTCTCTCTGCAACGTATAAGTATATATTATTATTATTATTTGTTATTATACATATATTACTATATTAAATTATATATAAAAGTATTTTTCATTTACTTACATTAACAGCAACTAGGTTCGCCAGGTTAGGCCTAGCTGTCCCCCGAGCCAGCTGGCCTAATATATTTCGCCACTGCGACTGTAACATAACAGCAGAAATAGAAGTAAATATATTATAATTATACATTCTGTTTTTTACACATATATTGCATATACTTACAGCTCTCCCAGACTCGTACGCGGCAGCGATTTCTCGCTGCCGCGCCAGAATTGAGTCGAGCGATTCTGCGGCGTTCTCCGCTGCCGCGGTTGCTGTTGTAGCGGAGCTCGTCTCCGCTGCTGCGTTACACGTAGTTGTTGCGGAGGTTGCCTCCGCTGCGGCGTTAGTTGTAGCTGCGGAGGCTGCCTCCGCTGCTGCGTTAGTTGTAGCTGCGGAGGCTGCCTCCGCTGCTGTGACCGTGTTGTTCAGTATAATATTTTCCATTTTATTTGTAATGTTATCCATGGTTTAAAAAAAAAAAAATAATATTATTAACACATTGCGGACGGCTCACGAGATATCTCGTGGCAACAAGCAACCAGCCGCAAATATTTCTGTTACGTAACCATGGTAACGAAGCCTCTCGCATTCCTAAGTAATTGTAGCGAAGCAAATGAATCATTCCAAGAATGTAAAAAATCTTATATAGTAAACAGATATATAAACTATGTATATATAGTATTATTTAAGAATACTAAATGCAAATTAGAAATGTGTGTTAAAATAAATTGCTACAATTACTAGAACAAATTTCTACAAACGTTTACGCACATTTCTAATTTGCATTTAGTATTCTTAAATAATATTATATATACATAGTTTATATATCTGTTTATTATATAAGATTTTTTACATTCTTGGAATGATTCATTTGTTACGCTACAATTACTTAGGAATGCGAGAGGCTTCGTTACCATGGTTATGTAACAGAAATTGTATGTACTTACATGCAATCCTACGTCTTCAAGACTTGAACGTTGAATGAAATTGCGACCCTTCGAAATAATATCATTGGTTGTCTGCCAATTGTTCAAATAATATCATTGGTTGTCTGCCAAGGGTTCAAATAATATCATTGGTTGTTTGCCAATTGTTCAAATAATATCATTGGTTGTCTGCCAAGGGTTCAAATAATATCATTGGTTGTCTGTCAATTGTTCAAATAATATCATTGGTTGTCTGCCAATTGTTCAAATAATATCATTGGTTGTGTGCCAATGACAATGTCCAATGGTAGCATCGCAAGCATAACCTGCGTTTTTAGGTCGCGTTCAGTCGTAATTTGTTCTCCAAGTGATACGGTCTAGGAGTGCAAAGCGCGCGATTTCTATTTCTTATAATTTTAGATTTTTTCTATTTCATTCTATTTCATTCTATTTCATTCTATTTCATTCTATTTCATTCTATTTCATTCTATTTTATTCTATTTAATTCTATTATTTTTGATTCTACTTTTATATTCTACTCTATTCGGCATTATTCTACTACATTTCATTGTAAACAATAGAAACAGATAAATTTAACAATTTCAAAAGTGGAGCGAAACGATGCCAAAGGTTGTGAATTCAATGAATTGAGAGGATGTGGTTTCTTCCCAATTGTTCAGATGTATGAAGGGGGGTGCATCGAAACACCTGACCTTGACCAGACCAAGATACAGCAAAAGAAAAATTATGAAGGAGAGGTAAGTGAGCATTTTGTTTCGTTACTATGATTTCGGTAATATGTTTCGATATAATTCAAATGGTAAGAAGTTCTCATTTCTGCTGGAAATACATTTTTTCGCTTTCTCGCTTTTGTACTTTCATTTCTCGGATTTTTATGATATTGACATATGCTGTAGTCCATATTCAATCATTAGAATGAAGTTGTAAAACAAAATCGACGGGTCGAAGTAGCTGATTAGTGTCATTTATACGTTATTTATATTTCACGTAAATTTCTGTATCATCGAAAGCACTGACATCGAGATATCCCTTCCTTTTTCTTGGGATCTTCGTCACGTACAAATGCTTTCCCGGTTGTATGGACGTATGTTCGTATTGTTTGACGAACAGATGGGGTCGAAAGGAAATTTTAGGATTATTGTCGTAAAGAAAGCTGATTGCCTTCGTGTGTCCCTAAAGAAAGAAATTAGAAGGCCGAGGATCTGGAACTCGTTGCTTTTACGACCGGTCCTTGAGACCCGGCCGCGTACGGCACGCAGATGGGAAGGTTACAATTTCCGCGTCCAACAATTCATTCCCTCCCACGGTGAGGGCCCACTGCAGATATTATTTCAATACGTATTCTGCATTTGTTTGCAACAAACGTTTTCTCTTCAATCTTCTGCAAAGAGCGTAGCCAACTCAAGATGGTCAAAATTGTCCTTACAGGTTTTTCAATGAGTACTATACCGTTCGATCTAAATAAATTGATATTATTAATTAAATAATGTGAGCCAGTCACTGTGCCGTTGCAACCATTTCGAATCATAACCTGGAGTAAGCCGTTCAATCTTTCCATTTTAATTGAACACTTGCAAATGATAACGATGACAATACAAGTAGCAACGATTTGTTGCATAGCAATACGGCCCACCGGTCAACAAAAACCTAGCTGCGCAAAATTTCAACCCGGTTGCAAGCTGTGGTTATCTCTGACTATCACGAAGTCAAATAATATTAATGCGCCATTGGAGTTCAGTAATGATGTAGCACAAATCTAAGCTCAATCAAAATTTATTGTACGTATCTATTATTTAAAAAATATAATATTATATATTAGAACTTAGACTTATATATGGGATTAATTTATAATAGAGTTGAATATAATTTTTATTTTGATTTCTCGGTTCGAGAGATATGAAATTATCTAATTGAATAATTGAATTTGATTTCTAATATACAGTTACGGGGTAATTTTCTTAGAAATAAATAATTGGGTTATAGTTAATTAGTACTATGATTGTAATAATATAATTTATTTTATTTAGGTTTATATATATATATATTTTATTGAATTATATTGAACTGTTAATTATATGAATTAATTTGCTTTGTTGGAGTGAGAATATATATATATATATATATTATTTTAATTGCGGCTAAAAAATTGGCTACAAAATATTTTTCATACATACAATTTATGAATTCATCTAAAAATTTAAATAGTTTTCATACGAGTGAAAAGTAGAGATTAATTTTTAATATTACATGAAAGTTTGAATAAGAAATTTAAATTAAATAATGGTAAATTCAGTGCGCCAGCACCAACGGTTGAACTGCTGTTGTTCGTTATTTTAAGAATTTTTAGGGGCTGCAGTTATCTCGATGGTAAATTTTAATAATTATCTGGGTTGAATAAATTTATGCGAACCGTACAAATTGCCCGTCACTTTCATTATAAATGGAATAAGTCGTAACGTTGTAAAAGTATGGGACAATGTTTTCATTAAAATTTTAGTTTAACAATAAGTGTTTCATTTACATTGAAAGGATTCTGAATGAGGAAAATTTTATTTGCACAAATTATAAATATTATTGATTTCTTAATTTAATATATTTGAAAAAAGGAATTACATGATTATAAGTTATAGTATTTATTTACGAATAAATTTAATGATTTTAAAATGTGTGTGCGTGTGTTGTAGAAGAAGAAAGTAATATTAGTATAAGTAAAAGTGATTTTTTCGTACTTTTTGTATCAGGGTTAATTAAAATAAAGTTAGTATTTTTAATTATCTCGAAAGTAAAAGAGTTAATTTAATATTTCTGTTATGTATATATATATATATATATATATATATATATATATATATATATATATATATCATAATAGTTATTAATAATGAATTGATGAGTTTATGTTGGAAGAAAATCCTAACTTTGGCATTGTTAGTTGTTACATTTTTTATTGGAATCTTTTTTTTTCTTTTCTTTTTTACGGACATTATTATTTCATACTTTTAAATATATTTATTCATTTATCCTACATCAAATTGAATTGGTTAGTGTTGAAATTTTAGCCTCGGACAAAAATTCATCTATAGTTTATTTAGTACTAAGATACTACGATATCGGTTTACATTTTCGCCGGTTCCGTCAGCGGGCAACGACGGTGATGTAAACTGTATATAGTAGATACCGCGATACATCATCACCGGTACCATTAGATATACATCGTGCCCTGACTGTTTGGGGATCCCAGCGTCACGTATACAATGTGAAACGCGAAGATTTAAATTTTTATTACTATTAATCAGTAAAATTAAATTATTTGTATTTCATAACAATTTTATTACTTTGTTGTAATATAATTTAACTTGGCTGGATAAATTTAATGTAATACTAATTTAAAATTGGACTTTTAAAATTAGAATATTTAAATTTTCAGTAGTTTTAGTCAATAAAATTAAATATTTTGTATTATGATAATTAGACCGCATTTCCAATATTTTCACGTGGCCCGCGGGTGGTCTGGTCTGCCGATAGGACCCACGGTGGACAGTCGCATGAATTGGGGAAAACCGTAATTCGTTTTTTATGGCCATAAATCCGGTCGACGGGCTAACGATGCATACTGTCAATATCGTACTAAGAGAAAGAAACAGTTGTGCGTTTGTCGTAAATTATGTTGAGTGCGAGCGGCGATTGTGTCGCGCCTTCGACTGACGATATACACAAGACCAGGCACTCGAGGCCCCAATAGTGTTTGGTTTCCTGGATCGCAGACAAAATATATATATATATATTGCCGGGTAAGTGGCCGAGGACTGTCGCGTGGTTTTCCACAGATCAGTTTGTTTTTCCTTTAGAGAATCGCGGGCCTCGGGGCAGACCAGATTACTGCAGCCCCCAAAGAGTCAGGGTACGATGTATATCTAATGGTACCGGTGATGATGTATCGCGGTATCTACTATATACAGTTTACATCACCGTCGTTGCCCGCTGACGGAACCGGCGAAATGTAAACCGATATTTTCGAATCTCAGTCCTAAGTAAACTATAGATGAATTTTTGTCCGAGGCTAAAATTTCAACAATAATTATTATGATACATAACAGAAATATTAAATTAACTCTTTTACTTTCGAGATAATTAAAAACACTAACTTTATTGTAATTAACCCTGATACAAAAAGTACGAAAAAATCACTTTTACTTATACTAATATTACTTTCTTCTTCTACAACACACGCACAAACATTTTAAAATCATTAAATTTATTCGTAAATAAATACTATAACTTATAATCATGTAATTCCTTTTTTCAAATATATTAAATTAAGAAATCAATAATATTTATAATTTGTGCAAATAATAAAATTTTCCTCATTCAGAATCCTTTCAATGTAAATGAAACACTTATTGTTAAACTAAAATTTTAATGAAAACATTGTCCCATACTTTTACAACGTTACGACTTATTCCATTTATAATGAAAGTGACGAGCAATTTGTACGGTTCGCATAAATTTATTCAACCTAGATAATTATTAAAATTTACCATCGAGATAACTGCAGCCCCTACAAATTCTTAAAATTAACGAACAACAGCAGTTCAACCGTTGGTGCTGGCCCACTGAATTTACCATTATTTAATTTAAATTTCTTATCCAAACTTTCATGCAATATTAAAAATTAATCTCTACTTTTCACTCGCATGAAAACTATTTAAATTTTTAGATAAATTCATAAATGGTATGTATGAAAAATATTTTGCAGCCAATTTTTTAGCCGCAATTAAAATAATATATATATTCTCACTCCAACAAAGCAAATTAATTCATAATTAACAGTTAAATATAATTCAATTGCTATGCAACAAATCGTTGCTACTTGTATTGTCATCGTTATCATTTGCAAGTGTTTAATTAAAATGGAAAGATTGAACGGCTTACTGCAGGTTATGATTCGAAATGGTTGAAACGGCACAGTGACTGGCTCACATTATTTAATTAATAATATCAATTTATTTAGATCGAACGGTATAGTACTCATTTGAAAAACCTTTATTTTTTATTAAACACGTTTGTATATTTTGCATTTATAGAAGTCAACAAGCTGCAGCGGCAAGGAAGATGCGCACCGAGAAGATCGAAGGAGCGGAAGTCAGTCAAGAAATGCCCCATTTCATCATTGAGGCAGAAACGCAAGAGCAATCACGTGCACAGTCAAGCATCGAGGAAGGATTAACCATTACGGACTTCCGGTTCGTGGTAGAGCAGGTACTACTGATAGGGTACCACTCGGCAACGTTCGAATGCACCACGCAACATTTGCAAGTGATCGGGATGAAGCGCTCGGGATTCAGAGCAACGATAACTCTGAAATGCAAGATGTGCCAATATGAAGCGGAAGTGCACAGTCAAACAGCAGACAACAAAACAATGGACTTGCATTATACTGCGACCCTCGCTACAATCACTTCTGGAGGTGGTTACTCACAGATGAAAGAAATGTTTGCAACAATGAACATTCCATACATATCAAGGATGGAATATCGAAGACGTCATGACGACATTGTTGAAGAATTGTCAAGTCTTGCTGAAGCAGAAATGCTAGCAGCGGCAGAAGAGGAGAAACAATTAGCCGTCCGAAGAGGCGACGTTTCAGTTTCCGGTATCCCTTTCATCCCCGTCGTGGCTGACGGCAGCTGGATGAAGAGATCGTACCATACTGGAAGGTATGACTCCTTGTCCGATATTGGTGCAATAGCGAGATACCACACAAAAAAGTGTTATTTGCAAGTGTGAAAAATAAAGTGTGTTTGATTTGCCACAACGCTTCGAAGAGGAAGGAAAGCCCCAGAGAACATAGATGCTTCAAGAACTGGGGACGAAATCAGACGTCCACGAGAATGGAGAGTGCTGCAATTGCTGAGGGTTTCCAGACCAGCATAGAAAAAAGAGGTCTGATATATAATATCTTGATTGCCGATGGCGACAGCAGCGTGTATAAAAGGATTTTGGATTGTGATCCATACAAGGCAGAGATGGTTCGTGTTAAAAAGATTGAGTGCACGAACCATTTATTGCGCAATTTTTGCAACAAAATGAAAGATGTTGTAAAGAAGACTCCACCTGGCATTTATTGAAAAGCCGTGGAAAATAACATTCGTAGACTGCGCACGGGTGTTGTGAAGGCTGCAGTTTACAGATCGAAGGAAAATCTTCCGACCCACCAAAAAATAAAAAATTTGCAAACGGATATACTAAATATTCCTAGCCACGTTTTCGGAGAGCACAAGGAGTGTCGAAGACTAGGATATTTCTGCGACCGCCCAGCAAACACGGGAGAAGACAACTTGGTACCGCATCTCAAGAAAATCGGCATATATAACCGGATGCATGAGATCTTCCGTCCATTGATGGCTCATGCTGAAAGTTTATTATATAATACTACAAACAATTCAGTTGAGAACCTCAATGCCATCATTGCAAAATATACCGGTGGGAAAAGGATAAATTGGGGCCAGAGAGGGTCATATTCTGCGAGATGTGCAGCTGCTGTTGTACAGCACAACACGCAAAAACTAATATCAAAGGTAATAGAGGGCAAGGGTGCGAAGCCGCCGAAATTGATAGAAGAATTAGAAGAAGGAAGGAAAGGCAGTAATGAAAAAGGAAAGGAAAAGGCGAGTAAGTCTCCGAAGAAGGTGAGAAACCCGTTTTGTTCAACAACGGACCCGGATTATGGAGTTAGTGCAGAGAAACCGGATATGGAGCAACATCTATTTAACTTTGAAAAAGAAAGGCACATGGAGATGCTGCAGGATTGGCAGACGAATCGAAAGAAAATAGAGAGGGATACGGTAGAACAAAATAAAAGCCACGAGTGGCATACATACCGATCCAAATTACTTACAGCGTCGAACTTTGGCATAGTGTGTCGGCGAAGGAAAACAACCAACTGTGGAAATTTGGTAAAGTCACTGCTGTATCCAAACATATTGAATCTGCCTGCCATTGAATATGGTCGGCAGTGTGAGAATATTGCCCGCGAACAACTTGCGAAGGAGGAAGATGTGGAAATCCGCAAATGCGGTCTCTTCATTGATGCAGAGATACCATTTCTGGGGGCAACTCCGGACGGCATAATTGACGACGACGGTATCGTGGAAATTAAATGCCCGAAGACGGCAGAAAAGTTCTCGCCAGAAGAAGCGATAAAAAATATTCAACCCGTACGAAGAATATTTGAAGATGATGCAGGTACTGCATTACGCAGAACCCATCACTATTTTTACCAAGTGCAGGGACAACTGCACATAACAGGTCGACAATATTGTCTGTTTTGTTTGTGGACACCAAAGGGTATGAAAACCATAAAAGTAAACAAAGACGACACATTTTGGCAGAATGAAATGAAATCGAAATTGTCGCGATTCTACGTCCATTGTATGTTTCCCGAAATATTGGACAGCCGCTACATTAGGAACATGAGTATCCGAGAGGCCACAGAAACGGAGTACAAAAAACCAATTGTGATTAGCACGAAACTAATTAAAAAACCTCAAGCGAACCCACGCAATGTAGGGTCGCACACTTAGTGTACGCCTTCGCTGATTATTTCAGCGAAGCAAATTTTAAAAAGATCTCAGCTCGCGAGTCATTAGATTCGCTCGAGCGTACCCACGCAATGTCGGGTCGCACACTTAGTGTGCGCCTTCGCTGATTATTTCAGCGAAGGAAAATTTAAAACGATCTTAGCTCGCGAGTCATTAGATTCGCTCGAGCGTACCCACGCAATGTCGGGTCGCACACTTAGTGTGCGCCTTCGCTGATTCTTTCAGCGAAGGAAATTTTAAAAAGATCTTAGCTCGCGAGTCATTAGATTCGCTCGAGCGTACCCACGCAATGTCGGGTTGCACACTTCGTGTGCGAATTTTTCCTTGCATGTTGCAGATGATGTTCACGCGGATCGGCAGTAAGGTGTGCTTGCGATGCTACCATTGACAGCGCCAATGCGGTTGAGGGAACGACCGACAATGTTCTGGCCAGAAGGAAAGAAATCGCTCTGGCATTCAACGCCGGGAAAACTGTAGGTATATGCAATATATATGTACGATGACATGTATATTCATAATGTATGTACTTCTAATTCTACTTCCGTGTTACAGTCGCAGTGGAAGACCATTCTCGGCAAATTAGCTCGGGAGGCGGAAACCATCTCCCTTTTGTCCGGAAGGTAAGAAATCGCTCTGGCATTCAACGCCAGGAAAACTGTGGGTATATGCAATATATATGTACGATGAAATGCATATTCATAATATATATACTTCTAATTCTGCTGTTATGTTACAGTCGCAGTGGCGAAATATATTAGGCCAGCTGGCTCGGGGGACAGCTAGGCCTAACCTGGCGAACCTAGTGGCTGCCAATGTAAGTAAATGAAAAATACTTTTATATATAATTTAATATAGTAATATATGTATAATAACAAATAATAATAATAATAATAATATACTTATACGTTGCAGAGAGAGCTGAAAAAACTTTTTAAAAGAACTGTTTATGGCCCCCAGAAGAGGGGCAATGAAAAAAGAAGAGGAAGAGGAGGAAGAGGAGGAAGGGGAGGAAGAGGAGGAAGAGGAGGGAGAAGAGGGAGCGCCAAATATATCGTTAATTTTTATTAAATGAAAGTTTGAATAAAAAATTTAAATTAAATAATGGTAAATTTAGTGCCAGCACTATTTTGGGTGTTCACGCAGTGCGAAGGTAATGCTGCCGCGACAGTCAGGAGATTGCGGGAAGAATTCCCGAACTTACGTACACCAACGGAATATGCCGTACGTTCATTGGCACATCGCTTCTATTCCCGCGGCATTTCATCGTAAAATGACGAGGGGCGGGTAGAGCATTCTCTGCGCGGACCCCCCGATCAGAAAATGATGTGCAGGCGCTGATAGAGGAGGACGGCACAGAAAGTGTGCGAGGAATCAGTCGCCGCTTGGGGTAAGTCACAATTAAAGTAACCATGATTTTTAATTATGTAAAAAAAATGTTCTTGATCTGTAAATGTTTATGCATTTGTATGTATTTTTTTTCTAGTGTCAGCCGTAGTACCGTACACCGTATCCTGCAGGACAATTCTCTGCACCCATACAAGTTCGTACGGGTGCAGGAATTACTGGATACCGACTTCGATCAACGGATTCAATATTCAAGGTGGCTGCTGGGAGAAGTAGCGCGAAATCCATCGTTCTCCAAATACATTTTATGGACAGATGAAGCACTCTTCACAAAAGAAGGGTGTTTCAATGCCCATAATTTGCATTTGTGGAGCAACGAGAATCCGCGTGCGCTTCGGTCACACCATACGCAGGTTCGCTTCACGGTAAATGTATGGGCCGGAATTTGTGGCAATTTTATCGTTGGGCCGTACATCCTTCTTAACAGGTTGGACGGTCCAGCGTATAAAATTTTTTTAAAACATGTTCTGCCAGAGCTTTTGGAAGACATTCCTTTGGAGTTCCGGCAGAACATGTTATATCAAATGGACGGTGCTCCGGCCCATTTCGCCACAGATGTTCGCGCCCATCTAGACGAAACCTTTCAAGACAGGTGGATCGGCCGTGGCGGACCTGTGCCGTGGCCCCCACGATCACCTGATTTGAATCCGTTGGATTTTTATTTCTGGGGGTACCTAAAGGTAATTTTAGAAATGAATATTTTCAAATTATTGTTGCATTTTTTTACTGTTTCTTTAGATTAATTTTATCTACTTCTAGGATACGGTGTACAAAGAAGCGGTAAACAATGTCGATGACTTTGTCATGAGGATGCACGCAGCTGTCGCAATGATAACCAATGATACATTGGAAAAAGTCCAGCGACAAGTTGTAAGCCGTGCCGAATGGTGTAACGAAGTTGGAAGAAGACACTTCGAGCAGCATTACCGCTAATTGTAATCGGCCCTTTTCAGGGCCACCAATTTTTAACGAGGGATTGAACGATTCCATAAAAAAACTCTACCCTTCCATAGGATACCTCACGGTGTTTGGAAGATCGGCGACGGGCATGGCGCCATATTAAATAAACAAGGTGTGTAGGAACGTAAACTGCGACCGACCCGCTGTCACCGACGGTACTCGGCGCTCTTAGGATATAATTAACGGCCGTTCAAAGAAAATGGCATCGGGTGTCATTTCCTCGGACGACCGAACGACGAACGACAAGGGCCCACCCATGGTTGTCTAGGCTTGGATTTTTCAGCAGTGAAACGTCGACTCCCGAACGAACGAGTCGCATAAACGATTATCCGCGAACTAGTCTCAGTGATATTTCGTTATGTTTCCGGATTATCAGTGATTCATTAAGTGGTCAGTGTTTGGTGACCGTGCAGTGCAAGTGAATTTCATAAATATCCATACCAGAGGTTCCTCCGACAGTATCCCTCGAATGTTGCGGTCATCTACCTGGAATCAGCTGTGTGTTGTACGAGGTCAGTGCCCTTCGACATTGTGAGCCACAATTCCAGCCAGCAAATGCATCCTCAACTAAATGGGTGAGTTTCTTATTGATAATATTCTTCATATTTCTCTAACAAACATATCCCTTATGTCCTTTAACGCGATTATTATTTATTAAATTAGCTTTGCGCATCGTTCGTTGAATTCTGTTCGGACACGGAATTATTTAAATTCAAATATCATTTATGTACTTCGACTGGGTTGCTTATTGTTAATCTTCACTGTACATATCGCATACAAATTTCATACGGTACACGTGAGAAAATTAAAACGGTTGTCACGGTTAAACTACATATTATTTCGGGACCGAAAATTTAGTAAACATTCTTTAGACATTCTGAAATAAGGATGAATAGAGTTTTTCTTGAAATTATCACTGTCACGTGGTAAAAAAAAATATCAAAAGATCATGCTCCGTGACTTGTTCATTGATTCGGACGCCGCACACAGTCCCTCCTTCAACTGTCAAACTCAGCGGTAAACGCACGTGCCGCTCGGCCGATCGATAACCATATGGTTCGCGCCAATTCGTCTCATTGGCCAGTGTTTTTCGTTAATAACTCGCAAACGAAGCCGCGGATTGCATTTTCGCAAAGGAAAAAGTTTTCATTTTCGGCTGTTAAAATAATTGTGGGACACCCTGTATATATATACCCGAATAGCAATAAGTAGTAATAGTAAGACCATATTATACGAAACACGTATAGAATAAGTTAGCGATATCGAGTATAGCATATAACCACGTTAACATAAGTTAGTATAGTCGTACCTCTCGAATCTACTGTATAGAACGAATTATTCTAAGTCCGAAATTCCGCCCGAGCGCGTCAAAGACACGCTCCTAGTTCTGACGTCACCCGCTCAACGCGGCCGCCCCACTCCGGCGACCGCCCCACCACAACGACTCCCCACCAGGACCTACCGGCAAGATGGCCGCCGAGGACCGGAGGAGCTCAGAGCGGCCGCACAACCGATCAGACTCGTTCCGGGCTCCAGCGAGGGAAGTCGTCTCCTCCTGCAAGCCATTCCCCTAATTCAACTCAAGTCTCTTTTCTATTTCAAAGTCTCATTCAAACTCAAATCACCGCGTTAGTAACTAAGTCCTTGTATCGTTAATATCTTAGAATATATTTTAGTTATTACTACTTCTACAATCATTAATTACCTAGACTCTCTCCCTACTCGGCAATACATTCGTACATATTCACTTAGAAACTATTCCGCCTTCGTGTGTACCGATCTCACCCCGAATGATCTGCACGAATGCGTAATACAATTAACGACATTATTCCCAAAGCGCTTGTACCGATCTCACCCCGAATGATCTGGGCGCAGCAGGGATAAAACCGTCCTTCTTACATTCTTGCTTAACAAATAACGAATGCCCAAACGCGCCGGTCGTCGCCATCAACTAAGAAAGCTGGCGAAAGCTTTCGTTTACGGGCCGTATCGTTCGAAGCACCAGTACTCCGAACGCGTCATCGAGGTAATCTCGCACACCTTCGTCGCCGATCTAGCTGTTACGTCCTCCGACGTTTGTATTAGTATGCATGTGTGTGAGTGTGCATGTATGTGTGCTCCGCGCGTACTAGTACATAAGCATATTATAACCGACTATAGCATAAGTTAGCATGTATCTATTTTATAACGTACCACAGAATAAGTTAACATAACCACATTATATACTCTCTCTCTAGACACTAAGCGAAATATTTCTAAGTATCACAAAAAGCGCGCGGACTAGGACTACGTCATCCCGCTGAACGCGGCATCCCCTCTCCAGCGCCATCCACCACCATGGCGGACGCCCCCACCACCGGGACTGCCCCCACCAGCGGACCGGCGGCCATGAGTCGAGGGAGCTCATTGCAGCCTGCGGCAGCTTCACTCTTGCTCCGGGACCCGACCAGTACAGTCGCATTTCTCGCACCGAAGTCCGGTCGTCCGCGGCCGTCAAATTCTTTGTCTTCGAAATCAAATTATAATTCTATTTCCAATTCCAATATTCTTGCGTATAGTGTTAAGGCATTGTAACCTTACTCCAGTTTTAAATTAGAATATATATTAATTTAGAAGCAGTGAACGTGAATTCATTCAATAACCTCTGCGTTCCCAATTCCAATTATCAGAATCATTACGATATTTCGAATTACAACTTCAGAAAGCGTGTGTACCGGGCTTTCTCCACAAGTCCTGCACGCCACCGAAGTTGCTCTAGCCAAATCTGTCCAGAAAGCGTATGTACCGGGCTTTCTCCACAAGTCCTGTACGCCACCGGACAGAGCGGACCATTTCGATATTTACTAATTACTGCTAATATTACCTATGCCGCTACAATCAGGGCGCAGAGCTCAGTTGAAGAGACTCGTCCGTTTATATGCGCAGATTCTGTACGAACGTCGAGTAAATCACAGGAGTCAAGACATTAGCATAATCGGTCATAGCCCGCGAGTAGACTCAGTTACGGGCGAACTTTCATACCGTGTAGAAATTCATTCGCCATGCTCGCCAGCCCAGCGGACGGTACGCGGTCCAAGTCGCACAATTTAGAGGGGAAGCAGTTGACGCAGGACGAACTCGCCGCGGTACAAAAGTCACTAATGAATAAAGAGCAACGGCTCATAGAACAATCGCGTAGTCTAGATAAAAAGAGGATGATAATAGAATCACAACAGATTCAAGCGCAGGCGGACATCGATAAAGATCGCGACGAGATGGCGGTCAAGAACGCGAGACTCCGCGAACAAATAGAGAAACTAACGTTAGAGAATACGCGAACCGCGGATCCGATAAATCCGACCCTCGAACTTCCTATGCAGGCGCAATCGACGTATCGGCCATACTATGATTTCCGCGAGGCCGAAGATAATCAGTTAACGTTAAAATCAGCGGCCGACATGATCCCCATGTTTAATGGCACGCAGCCACCGGTATTGCAATTTACGCGCGCCTGCACCCACGCGCGATCGTTGGTACCCTCACATTCGGAACGAAGTCTCGTGAGATTAATCATAGGTAAATTGCGCGGGGCACTTTGTGAGTAGTAGAGTTTCGTCACTTCAACCGTTTCAGAATTGTGCGAACGTCTAAAAATGTTATTCGGCGCGCAACACAAAATCCAGCATTATCAAGGCGAGCTAGCCAACATCTATATGGACGAGCGCGAGAACATTTTTACATATATAAATAGAGTAAGAGATCTGCACGGCGCAATCATCAATTGTTTGCCGGACCGAGCCGACATCGCGAAATCGATGACTTCGCGCGGGACTGTTTCATTGACGGTTTAATTCCTAATATCCGGACAGAATTTCGCGCGATACGACATAAACACATGGAGGATATTTTCGACGAGGCAGTAAGGTCATTCAAACAGCTAGAGATCGATTTGAAGAGATATGGCAACATAAACAGTCGAGGGGTCCGTTTTTCCAGTGAAATAAACAACGCGCGGCCGGAAACCCGAAACTTCCTGCCGAGGAACCGATCGCCATCACCCTACAATAACAGAGGGTCCGGTTTTGCTGACCCGGGACGGTCATATACAAACAATCCGAGCGATATGCATTCAAGGTATTACGAGTCACCGATGCGTCAACGCGACCATGACTCACCGGCGCGCCAATACGTAGACCGTCGCGAGCGCGCCCCGGACTACGATTACACATCGCGTAAACAAACCACATCCAGACCTTCGCCGCGTTACGAATATCAACGCGAAAACAATTACCGGGAACAGCCACGCGAACAATACCGGCCTAACTACATAAGAAACTCTCAAAAGTTTTGCAACTACTGTAAAACGCCCGGCCATGATATCCACGAATGTCGCAAACGCGAATTTAATAATAGGAACCGCGAGCAACAAACTTCGGGAAACGGGAGGAACCTCCCGACCACGCCGAACAACCGTCGGGAGGGAAGCCGAACGTTCCAAAACGTGAGACCGATCGCGAGCGAAGAGCAGACAGTAGAGACGGGAGAATCGCGAGGATAAACCTCCGTCCAGCCTCCGCGGTCCCACATGTAATGGTGTCTCCCCCGGAATTAATTAAAGCAGCCAAGTTAATGATAGACACCGGTGCCGAGCCTAATATCATCAAGGTCTCACAATTAAAACCGGACGTGATCGTCAACGTGAACAACGCGATTAACATCACCGGGATAGCAGATGAATCTGTCACCACACTGGGCACGACGTCAATATCTATTGCAAGCACAGAAGTAGAATTTCACGTAGTTTCCGAAGCCTTTCCAATCTCTGCAGACGGTATCTTAGGTTCTGCATTTCTATCACAAGGCGCGGAAATTTCGTACAAGAAAGAAAGCGTATCGTGGCAAGGAAACGAGTTCCCTTTCACGACGCAATCTAAAGTCAGCATCGAACCGCGAACCGCGGCATTAATCAAGGTAAAGGTGACCGGACCGGAATTCGGTTACCTCAGCCGTCGCGAAGTTTCAAAAGGAGTTTTCCTCCCGCATTGTCTCGTAAGAAACTCCGACGGACAAGCGATTGTGCGTTGTGTCAATACGAACAGCGAATCAATAACCTTTGCCACGCCGGAAATGGAGCTGGTAGAGGTGGAAGAGTTGTCGGACATCGCCATTCCGCAAAATTTTTTTTCAAATCCTAAAATCAATTCTAATTCTAATTCCGCTTCGATATTCAATTTAAATGCAATAAATTCCCGCTACGAGAGGATTAAGGGCATCATTAGCACCGATCACCTCGGCGGAGAAGAAAGATTACACGTAGAACGATTGCTGGAATGCAATCAAGACCTCTTCCACCTCCCCGAGGAGCGCCTCGGCAAAACTAACGCGGTGCAGCACCGAATCGCAACAACTGATCATTCTCCGGTTCATGTAAAACAATATAGATATCCACCGATACACAAAGATGAGATCAATAAACAAATGAAAGAACTCCTCGAGCAAGATATCGTTGCTCCTTCAAAGTCTCCTTACAATAGTCCACTCTGGATCGTGCCCAAAAAGGCCGATGCAGAGGGGAACAAAAAATGGAGAATGGTTATAGACTTTCGCGCACTAAATGAAAAATCGGTGCCCGATGCATACCCGCTACCCAGTATTCTCGAAATTTTGGATCAATTAGGTAGCGCCAAATACTTTAGCGTTTTCGACCTCGCAAGCGGATTCCATCAAATTGAAATGCACCCGGACGATGCAGAAAAAACGGCTTTCTCGACGCCGTACGGACACTATGAGTATAAAAGAACGCCATTCGGCCTCCGAAACGCGCCCGCAACATTTCAAAGGCTCATGGATAACGTGTTAACCGGCCTCCAAGGCACAGAACTCTTTGTATATCTTGATGATATCGTCATATATGCGCGGAGCCTGTCGGAGCACGCCACAAAATTTAATAAACTCGCAGATAGACTCAGACAAGCAAATCTAAAACTTCAACCGTCAAAGTGTTCGTTTTTACATAGGGAAGTGGCGTATTTAGGCCATATAATTGGCGAGAACGGCGTAAAACCATGTCCGATGAAGATCGAGGCCGTGCGGCAATTCCCGCGTCCGAAAGCGTTAAAGCTTAAGGGAGTTTCTGGGTTTGTCAGGATACTAGACGTTTTATACCAAAATTTTCGCAGATATCAAAACCGCTCACAATACTTTTAAAAAAAGATACTAAGTTCGTGTGGAATTTAGAGCAGGAGAAGGCGTTCAATACCCTCCGCGAAATCTTAACCACTCCTCCAGTATCCTGATTTCGAAAAAGATTTTAAAATTACTACAGACGCGTCCGGATACGCAATAGGCGGTATATTGAGTCAGGGCGAAATCGGAAAGGACCGCCCGATAGCCTATGCATCTCGATTACTACACGGGGCAGAGCTAAATTACTCCACAATAGAAAAGGAATGCCTCGCGATCATATATTGCACCCAATATTTTAGGCCATACATTTATGATAGAAAGTTCAGTTTAATCACAGACCATCGCCCACTGGTCTGGATGAATTCCGTGAAGGATCCGACATCGCGATTACTCAGATGGAGACTGAAATTAGCAGAATTCGACTACACGGTGATTTATAAAGCGGGCAAAACGAATCTCAACGCGGACGCGTTGTCCAGAAACCCCGCGACGGTACTCCCACTTTCCTCAGATTCCTCAACTATATTTGATAGCGTTAGAAAACCTGCCCGTTCCCCGATTCTCGGATCAAGACCGGCAGCAATAAATTCTCCTACGACATCCGAATCTAATCAACCACGTTCCCGCCCCACATCGCCACAACCCTCCACGTCACGAGGAAATTCCCCTCCGACGGAAAACACACTAGTATTCTCTCCCTCGAATAAAAAACAAACTTCGAGTCCGGACACTGACACAGAGACAGATACAGACGAGGACAAAAACATATTCGAAAATTATAATACTCCAGCCTCCCCAAAAGGAAGGACCATAACGATCACTAGGGATAGATTAGTCATGCGAAGCGATAATCTCGCTGCATTTGTAACAACCAGCGGCCACCCATTAGACCCGGGCGCCGTCGACCTGTCCAAGGCAGGAAAAATTCCAAAAGATTTAAAACTAACACTCTGCCGGACCACAGAGTAATGAAAATCGGTACTAAGAATCTACTTTTGCTCCCAATAAAAACATCGCAACACCATACCGCAACGCACGAAAACTTACTTGAACTTTTTGCCTCAATACTTGACGTGACGATCGAATTACAGCTAGATTCAATTAATATATCAAAGACAAACTTAGACGACATCCCATGGCACACCGTTTACAAAATAATCATTGATACATTCGCGACCACAAATACCCAATTCTTTGCATGCGCGAATCAAGTCATTATACCGACGGAGAACGAACGACTTCCTATCATAAAAGAAAATCATCTCTCTTCCTTTGCCGGACACAAAGGAATCACAAAAACGTATAGGAGAATCCGCGAAAAATATTATTGGAGTACATTAAAAAAGGACGTGACTGAATTCATAAATAATTGCAAAACTTGTCAAAGAAAAAAATTAGTTAGAGTCAAAACGCGACAACCGATGACGATCACTGATACACCCGGAAAAGCCTTCGAGAAGATATCTATGGATATCGTAGGTCCCCTTCCAACTTCCTCAAAGAACCACACGTATATTCTAACCATACAGGACCTCCTCACCAAGTATTCCCTTGCCCTCCCGCTGCACAACGCGACCGCGATTGAGATCGCGGACGCCTTTATCAAAGATTTCATCTGCCGATTCGGGGCTCCTAAGGGAATTTTAACAGATCAGGAGCGAACTTCCTGAGTTCACTAATGAAAAACATTGCAAAACGATTCAAAATTACGCAATTTAAGACGACGGCATTCCGGCCTCAGAGTAATGGTTCCATAGAAAGATCTCATCATGTGTTAACAGAATATTTGAAGCAGTATGTATCCAGAGCCGATTGGGACGAGTGGCTCCCACACGCAATGTTTTCTTATAATACAAGTGTTCATGAGGGCACTCTCTACACTCCACACGAACTGGTATTCGGTACACTAGCACGAACTCCGTCAGCAAACCCTATAATGCATGATTCATCTGACGAGTCATACATAGCTTATCTAGAGAACCTACGAACAAAAATTTCTGAGACCCTGACAGACGCCAAAAATAATCTTACCTCCGCGAAAAACAGATCCAAAAAATACTATGATAGGAAAACCAACGCACAGTCCTTTGTCGTCGGAGACAAAGTATACTTACTTAAACAACCCAAACGCGATAAGTTCGATGATGAATACATCGGACCAGTTTACCATAATCGAATGTATGAGTGACAAGAATGTTAAAATAAGAATGAAGAAAGGTACAAAGATTGTTCACACGGATAAACTTAAGCATGCGCCACGTCAGAATGTAAATGTAGTGATTCACGCACCCCCACCAACCCTTATCGCGAACGATAAACAAGATCTCGTATATAAAACCGCCGGGGAACTCCGCAGCAACCATCAGTCTACAACCAGAGCAGACACCATGAAGACCGCAACGATATTCTCAGTATTCTTTCTCCTACGTTCAACCAACGCATTGATAGGGTATGACTGTAACAGCCCTACACTAAATACAACCACAATTTCGACTGTGGACTCGCCTAAATGCGAATATACGCATTCGAAACCGATAGCTACGAACCTTACGATCCAGCTGCTCCAATTGATCGAGTTTAAAGACGTTCCGACATTTCAATGCAAAATAGAAGTTGACAGGACTATCTATTATTGCGGTATGCACTCGCATACATCCGTAGTACATAATGGGCGACATCAATACATACTAGACACCCCGAGGGATGTCTGCAAGACCATCCACGAATCAGGAATTCTACCCCTTCCACCCACCGGTCAAATGGGACCGTGGGAATCAGAAGAAATAGTACCACGACGCGAAGCTTCGCATTAGCCGGATCGATCCAGCAGGACGGCACCTGCAGAGGAACGGCATACAGCGACCCGTACGGTACTTGGGACAATGTGGTGGTCCAAGCGGTCATAAAAGTGACGTTAAAAACTTTCCAGGCTTCGATCAAGCTATCAAGTAATACGTTATACTTACCCAGCGGCCAACGATGTCCACTAGACAAAGAGTACTGCATGGACTCCGAGGACGGTTACACGTACTGGACCAGCCTCCCTGAAGATCCCTGCAAGATGAGCAACTATAACGTGTTGTTCGAAGGCAGAGCAATAAAGGTGTCTAACAAAAATTCGAACCTTGCCTCTCTATATTCAGTTACATCCGGCGACACGGCATTCGCTTTGACCAGCACGGGCCGTACGCAAGCATGTGGCTATACGCTCGTAAAAACCGAGCACCCAAAATTATTAATCCTGGAAACAGACAAGGAAGGAAAATTTAAATCGGTGTCGAAACCTCAAACAAATAATCTCGATATATTCACTTACGTGAACACCAAATTCGTTTATGTCGAAAGACATATCAAATCCCAGATAGTGGCGCTATATAAAGACACCATGAAACAAAAATGCCAGCTCGAACAGCAAATCCTGAAGAACATAATTTCCTTGGTTCATGTTTCACCAGCAGAGGTAGCAGCTACTATTACCAAAGAACTGGGATACATGGCCCTCCCAGCTGGAGAAGTCATACATATAATTAAATGTGTGCCAGTCCAGTGCTCCCTGAGAAAGACCAAAGATTGCTTCAATGAACTTCCTGTATCATACAGAAACAACTCTTTCTTTTTAACACCAAAGAATAGAATCTTGGTCAAAACAGGAACACGAAAAACGTGCAACGAATTAATACCTCCAACTTACTGTATCCACGGTACCTGGTACAAGCTCATGCCAAATCCAGTGGAGAGCGTCGCACCACCTCCATTGCAGCCATTAACAGCTTCCGCGTGGAAATACACAGATCCGATGAATCTCGCCAACGGAGGAATCTACTCCAGGGAAGACCTCGAGAAGCTCAATGAACACATCATGTTCCCAGTCGAGAAGATGGCGGTCGTCGATGCACTGGCGCAAGGAGCGTCTGGCAGAGAATACGCAGATGGCTCCGTCAGGATGATCAACCTACTCGACGAAAATACCCTGCAGCAGATCGCGGAATCCACAGGAAAGCACATATGGAATGGGTTCATACAATTCGGATCGGCAATGGCCGGCGTCATAGGAATCTACGTGACCCTAAGAATTATAAAAATTATAATAAACACTATTCTCAACGGGATAGCCCTCCATGCGGCATACGGATGGAGTTTGCAGCTGTTCGCCGCCTGCTGGAGTGCCTTGGCCCACTTCTGCCTGTATCTGAAGGACAAGAATAGTGACAGTGAAGTGCAGCAGTGCTCCGTAAACCCAAATCCCCTAGAATGCGTGACATTAAATATGCCCAGTGACAAAAATCGTGCGAGCGACAAAGTGATTGAGAACGTGGACAGTAAAGACAATAAACGCGACTCAATTGAACTGTATGTCAGCGAAACACCACAATACATTAGCTATAAGAAATGCAAACGAGACTCAGAAAAGAATGACTCCTAATGTCGTCATTTTTTTTGCGAAGGGGGGAGGTGTTACGTCCTCGACGTTTGTATTAGTATGTATGTGTGTGAGTGTGCATGATGTGTGCTCCGCGCGAACTAGTACATAAGCATATTATAACCGACTATAGCATAAGTTAGCATGTATCTATTTTATAACGTACCATAGAATAAGTTAACATAACCACATTATATACTCTCTCTCTAGACACTAAGCGAAATATTTCTAAGTATCACAAAAAGCGCGCGGACTAGGACTACGACATCCCGCTGAACGCGGCATCCCCTCTCCAGCGCCATCCACCACCATGGCGGACGCCCCCACCACCGGGACTGCCCCCACCAGCGGACCGGCGGCCATGAGTCGAGGGAGCTCATTGCAGTCTGCGGCAGCTTCACTCTTGCTCCGGGACCCGACCAGTACAGTCGCATTTCTCGCACCGAAGTCCGGTCGTCCGCGGCCGTCAAATTCTTTGTCTTCGAAATCAAATTATAATTCTATTTCCAATTCCAATATTCTTGCGTATAGTGTTAAGGCATTGTAACCTTACTCCAGTTTTAAATTAGAATATATATTAATTTAGAAGCAGTGAACGTGAATTCATTCAATAATCTCTGCGTTCCCAATTCCAATTATCAGAATCATTACGATATTTCGAATTACAACTTCAGAAAGCGTGTGTACCGGGCTTTCTCCACAAGTCCTGCACGCCACCGAAGTTGCTCTAGCCAAATCTGTCCAGAAAGCGTATGTACCGGGCTTTCTCCACAAGTCCTGTACGCCACCGGACAGAGCGGACCATTTCGATATTTACTAATTACTGCTAATATTACCTATGCCGCTACAATCAGGGCGCAGAGCTCAGTTGAAGAGACTCGTCCGTTTATATGCGCAGATTCCGTACGAACGTCGAGTAAATCACAGGAGTCAAGACATTAGCATAATCGGTCATAGCCCGCGAGTAGACTCAGTTACGGGCGAACTTTCATACCGTGTAGAAATTCATATCATCCGCGAATATCCTGCACCACGTCAACGCCACCTCTATCCTTGGACGCAGCTGATAGAAATCGACATTCCACAGCCGACGTACAACCTCAGCAGAATTCCAGCAGGAGATCCAAGGCTGCCAGCGTACGTGAAACGAGCGAACGAGCCTTCCCAGCAACGAGACCCGCCGACAATAGTAAGTGCCCGCGTTACCTATCCCTGCGCGTGCGAGTAGGCGATACCCTGTTATACGCGAACGGTACGCGTCGCGTGAACTAAAGGCGATCATTTTAATTGCTCACGTATTGATTCCGCGTTCTCGCGGAATAATATATATTTTTGCGGGAAGCCACTCGCGGGACGTGACACAGCCACCGGAGTCTGCACCGAACATCAATCTACGGCCGTCCTGAGAGAGCGAACAGCACCCCGAAATTCCTGAGGACCATTGCGAGCCGGCGTGCGATCGACCGACAAATTAGGTTCTCCGATAAAGGTTAGAGTTTGAATTGTACACCCGTCGCAGCGCGTTATTCGTGAAGCCCAGTGGATACGCGAAAGAACCGCGTCGCGTGCCCTAAAAGTTGCAATCTACGTCTTAGCCGCGATAATCGCGCGATATATTATATATTTTACGCGTCGAGACTCGCGGGACGTAACAAATTTGGTGACAGCGGTGAGATACGCAATAATTCACGATGTCGACGCCTGCTGGAAGTACACGTTCGCATCAAACCCCGAGAACCGCGGAACAACTCGTAGAACTAGAAAAGCAATTAGAACTCCGTGAAGCTCGCTTAAACGCCCAGAACGCGAAATTCGAAGAGAAAAGAAATAAATTGTCAGTTGAATTCAATCTCGCTCAAGAAAAGCTAACAGAACGGCAGAACGCGTTTGGAGACGAGAAGGCCGCCCTTCACGAAGAAATAGAAGCATTACGTTCGAATAAAGAAACGGTACACGATCTAACAATGATCAATACCGCTAACAACAATGGAGAATCCTCCCCGACCAGACCGCTCGACGACCGCGAACGATTCCCGATCCCTACGATGGATTCCGGTAATACGGGAATTACCATGAACGCAGCATGCAACGCTGTTCCCGAATTCGATGCTACAAATCTGCCCGTTTGGCAATTCGCGCGAGCGTGCTATCGCGCCAGAAATGTCGTGCCGCCTCACGCGGAATTCACCCTGACCAAATTGATAATTAATAAATTACGGGGCCGCGCCTACACAGCCATCGAGGATAAAACGGTAAACTCTGTCGCGAGCCTTTGCAACCGCCTAAAGGATATATTCGGGCCGTCGAACACAATAGACCATTATCGAGGCGAAATGGCAAATATTAGAATGCGCGAATCCGAACACATCCTCGACTTCATCGCACGGATAAAAGATTTGCGAAACGCGATAATCGACTGCGACCGGATACGACCGGATATTGAAAACATCGACGAACTAACGAAACGCAGTTTTCTCCGTGGCGTCATTCCCACGTTCCGTTATAGCATGAGATATTTGGAGCACGTTCGACTCCAGGTATTATTCGACACCGCGATAAACTGCTTCAAAGAAGCAGAGGCCGATAAAGAGTATTACTCACGTCCGCCTTCCCGCGAAGTACGATTCTCAGATGACCGCCGCGGAAATATACACAACCGTTATACATCGCGATACGCCGAACCCTCGAGATCAAATTATCCGGTACCTCGACCATCCTATCGCGAGGTGACGCAACGGGTGAGTCAGCGTTCGCCGAATGTTAATGTTTATGATCGACCATATACCCCGACCCGAGATAATCCTAGATATACAAGAACGACCCTTGACGCATCCGGGCCGCGTCCCATAAACAACCCTTCACGTAATCCTTCGGCAAATAAACACTGCAACTACTATAAAAACCCAGGACACGACATACACGAATGCCGTAAACGTGAATACAACAACCGCGTCAAATCTCAGCAACAGTCGGGAAACGGGCAAGGCCTCCCGACTCCCGCGAGCGACCGACGGGAGGTAACCTATCGCAACCAAAACATCCGAACGATGTCGAACGATCGTCCGACCAACACCGAAGAGTCGCAAGAATAACCTTGCAACCCACCTCTGCCGTGCCACATATTATCGTCGCGTCCCCCGAACTAATTAGTAACGCAAGGCTGATGATAGACACCGGTGCGGAACCGAACGTCATAAAGGCGTCATCGCCGCAACCGGGCGTGGACCGTTACGGGACCCAAAGTCGGATACATTAGCCGTCGCGAACTTGCACCAGGGGTACTCATTCCCCACTGTGTGGTGAGAAACTCCGACGGATACGCGTATATCCGATGCGCTAACACCATGGACCAATCTATCGACCTCCACATGCCGATCATGGAGCTGGAGGGGGTGGAAGAGATGGTAGATGCCGTGGAAAACGCGAATTTTTTTTCAACTTCTAAATAAAAATCTAACTCAAATGCCAATTCTAATTCCAAGTCCATACTAAGTCTAAATTCTCGACCTCATAAATCCCGCTACGAGGCGATCACCGACATAATAAGTCTGGATCACCTCGGCGAGGAGGAACAATTGCACGTCAAGCAATTAATTCAAGAGCACCACGATCTCTTTCACCTCCCAGAGGAGCGCCTGGGAAAAACCAACGCAGTCCAACACAAAATTATCACGACCGACGACATCCCAGTCCACGTTAAGCAATACCATTATCCCCCCATTCACCGCGCAGAAATGGACAAACAAATGAAGGAACTGCTCGAGCAGGATATTGTCGCGCCGTCTAAATCCCCTTACAATAGCCCGTTGTGGATCGTCCCCCAAAAAGCGGATTCAGACGGAAACAAACGTTGGCGGATGGTCGTCGATTTTAGAGCATTAAATGAAAAATCCGTCCCAGACGCGTATCCGCTGCCAAGCATCCTGGAGATCTTGGACCAGCTCGGGAGCGCAAAATACTTCAGCGTCTTTGATCTCGCTAGTGGTTTCCATCAGATTGGAATGCATCCGGAGGACGCAGCAAAAACTGCCTTCTCCACACCGTACGGCCATTACGAATTCAAACGCATGCCTTTTGGTCTTCGTAACGCCCCCGCGACATTCCAACGACTCATGAACAGCATCTTGTCAGGCCTCCAGGGAACCGAATTATTTGTTTACCTCGATGATATCGTTATTTACGCACGGAGCCTTTCGGAACACAAATCGAAATTCAACAAACTAGCTCAGAGGCTCCGCGAAGCGAATCTAAAATTACAACCCTCTAAATGCTCTTTTCTGCACCGGGAAGTCGCATACCTGGGTCACGTCATAGGCGAAGAAGGCGTCAAGCCCTGTCCTAAGAAAATCGCGGCAGTCAAGGATTTTCCAGTCCCCAAAAATATAAAATCGCTTAGGGAATTTCTGGGCCTTTTGGGATATTATCGTCGGTTCATCCCGAAATACTCTCAAATCGCGAAACCATTGACGACGTTACTGAAAAGACACAAAATTCGCGTGGAAATACGAACAGGAACAAGCTTTCTCAACTCTCCGCGAAATTCTGACCACGGAGCCACTACTTCAGTACCCCGACTTTGACCGCGAATTCAATATCACCACAGACGCTTCGGGTTTTGCAATCGGCGGTATTCTCAGTCAGGGCGAGCCAGGGCAAGATCGTCCCATTGCCTATGCTTCAAGGCTGCTACATGGTGCGGAACTTAATTATTCAACTATAGAGAGAGAGTGCCTAGCGATTATTTATTGCACACAGTATTTCAGGCCTTATATATATGGACACCGTTTTAATTTGATCACCGACCACCAACCCTTAGTATGGATGAATTCAGTCAAAGATCCTACATCCAGGCTACTCAGGTGGCGTCTCAAGCTAGCAGAATTCGATTACAAAATTATATATAAAACAGGCAAGACTAATCTCAACGCGGACGCGTTATCACGAAATCCAATGTCCGCTCTCTCGCTCTCCACCGATTCCAACTCGTCTGGTATATTCGACGCCGTCAAGAAACCACCCGTCCCCGCCTCGCGACGGCCTTCCCCGATCATTGGCCGCCGTCGGCCATTGCCAAGTTCTCCCTCCACCTCCTATTCTTCTCCGCCGCCTTCACCACGGTCCCCTCCAACGACGCCGCAGCAACCACCATTTTTCAATAGGCCACTCCTTCCGTCCACATCGCGATCCCCGACTCCTGCGCGCAATTCGTCTCCTCGTACCTCCCCTTCACCAATCCCGACGATCCAACAACCCGCCGAGATGGCGATAACATCAAGCCCCGACTCGGAATCTGAAACCGACGGAGACCTTTTCGAACATTACGACACCCCCGCAACATCTACTACGAGGATACTTACGAACACACGGCGACCGTCTCATCATGAGGAACGACAATTTAATAGCATTTATCACAATGAACGGATTACCGATCGACGAAGGCACGACAGACCTATACAATTCCGGGAAAATCCCCAAAATTAAAGACCTTACGTTAGCTCGCGCGAAGGTTCTAAACATCGGTAATAAAAATTTAATCCTACTCCCAATAAAACCGACGCAACACCACGCGGCATCGCACGACGACGTAATAGACTCTCTTAGATCTATCCTAGACGTTACTACAGAACTCCAATTAGACTCCTTCAGCATATCAAAAACGACAATAGACGATACAACCTGGACGGCGATTTACAAATCCTTAATTGAACTTTTCTCCAACACCAATGTCCAAATTTTCGCCTGCGAACATAAGGTCACCATCCCTCCTTCGAACGAGCGCCCGGAAATCATAAACGAAAACCATTGTTCCGCTTACGCCGGTCATAAAGGAATCACGAAAACCTATAGACGAATCCGGGAAAAATATTACTGGCCGACCCTAAAGAAGGAGGTACAGGATTTCGTCAATGCCTGTACCACATGCCAACGGAAGAAACGCGCCCCTAGTCCAGTGACTCGAATGCAGTGCGCGGTAGTGACGTGTTCCCCCACCTCGCCCACGAACAATAGCAGCGCAACCTCGAGACAATACGTAACCGCGAGCGAGCTCCGGGAGACCCTTCATTCATCATCCAGCACCGTCAAGATGCAGACACTCCTCGTGCTCGCCATCCTGCGACCAGCCACGGCCCTAATAGGCTACGACTGCGGAGGCTCAACGCTGAATACCACTACCGTCTCTACCGTAGACCGACCCCCCTGCGAACTCGCCGACGACAAACCAACGATCCAAAATACGAGTGTACAATTGCTTCAACTAGTCGATTTCGAGGAAGCCACGGCAGTTCAGTGCAAAGTGGAGATAGACCGTACGATTTACTACTGCGGAATGCACTCGCATATGTCCATAGTAAATAACGGCCGCCAACAATACCTCCTTAATACCCCGCGGGATACCTGCAAAACAATGCATAGTTCAGGTATACTAATCCTACCCCCCGCCGGACAATTGGCCGGATTAATGAGTAACAGCACAACAGTTAGAAGCATTACCCTGGCCGGATCCATCCTGCAAGACGGAACGTGCGGCGGCACAACCCTTTCGGCACATGAGACAAGGTGGTAGGTCCAGGCAATAATAAGGATAGCCCTTAAAAGCTTCAACACTCCGGTCAAGATCTTCTCTAACCAAATATACCTGCCTACTGGACATCGCTGCCCCCTCGATAAGGAATACTGCATGGACCCGGAAGATGGGTTTACATTCTGGAACAGCCTGCCCTTGGATCGGTGCCCCTTCAACAAGTACGAAGTTCTCTATGAAGGTAGAGCAACAAAAGTATTCTCGGAAGAACACCGCGGAACTCCGACGTGCACAGTGACCTCGGGCGACACAGCCTTCGCTCCCACAAGCACAGGACGCACGCAAATCTGCGGGTATACACTTATCACAACGGAACATCCGAAAATCCTTTTATTAGAAACTGAAAGAGAAGGAAAATTTAAATCCATTTCGAGAACCAGAATCAACAATTTAGATATCTTCACGTACGTAAACACGAAATACATATACGTCGAAAAGCACCTCAAATCCCAAATAATCGCACTTTACAAAGATATTATGAAGCAGAAATGCGTATTGGAACAACAAGTGCTCAGGAACGCAATATCACTGGTTCACATTTCCCCGGCCGAGCTTCCCGTCACATATAGAAACGACTCATTTTTCCTAACACCGAGAACGCATATTCTAACAAAAACCGGAACGAAGAAGATATGCAATGAGCTGATTCCATCGACATATAAAATCCATGGAACCTGGTATAGGATGACGCTACGCCCGACGGAAAGCATTCCACCTCCACCACTTCAACCACTGACGGCATCTGCCTGGAAATACACGAACCCGGCAAACCTGGCTACCGGCGGAGTATATACTCAGGAAGACATGCATAAACTCAGCGACCACATAATGTTCCCCATAGAGAAGATAGCAGTAGTAAACGCTTTGGTTCCAGGAGCATCGGGTAGATCATACGCAGATGGTTCAGTAAAAATGCTCGGCTTAATAGACGAAGGAACATTAGAAAAAATCGCAGAATCAACCGGAAAGAAAATATGGAGTGGATTCATCGAGTTCGGCTCAGTAATGGCGGGACTAATGGGAATATACCTCGCCCTCCGCATAATTAAATTATGCATTAATACCATCCTCAATGGAATTGCCCTGCACGCGGCTTATGGATGCAGTCTCCAGCTCCTCGCGGCATCGTGGAGCGCGCTGACGCACTTCTGCTTGTACCTAAAGAATAAACAAAGTGACAGTGAAGTGGCCCCTCAGTGCACCACCACGGAGTGCATCCCCATAGACAATGTGTTAGTTAGTAAGGCAGAGCCAATGGACTCGATAACTAGAGACTCTAAGAAGTTCGAAAACTCTATCAAACGTACTAATAAGTTCATATCATATAAGAAAACATCCCTCTTCACCGATACAGACGAGGAAGAAAAATAACCAGCGTCATTTTTCTTTTCCCAAGGGGGGGGGGGGGTGTTACGTCCTCCGACGTATTGAATTAGTCGCATAAGAACATGTGTATATATATACATATATACCCGAATAGCAATAAGTAGTAATAGTAAGACCATATTATACGAAACACGTATAGAATAAGTTAGCGATATCGAGTATAGCATATAACCACGTTAACATAAGTTAGTATAGTCGTACCTCTCGAATCTACTGTATAGAACGAATTATTCTAAGTCCGAAATTCCGCCCGAGCGCGTCAAAGACACGCTCCTAGTTCTGACGTCACCCGCTCAACGCGGCCGCCCCACTCCGGCGACCGCCCCACCACAACGACTCCCCACCAGGACCTACCGGCAAGATGGCCGCCGAGGACCGGAGGAGCTCAGAGCGGCCGCACAACCGATCAGACTCGTTCCGGGCTCCAGCGAGGGAAGTCGTCTCCTCCTGCAAGCCATTCCCCTAATTCAACTCAAGTCTCTTTTCTATTTCAAAGTCTCATTCAAACTCAAATCACCGCATTAGTAACTAAGTCCTTGTATCGTTAATATCTTAGAATATATTTTAGTTATTACTACTTCTACAATCATTAATTACCTAGACTCTCTCCCTACTCGGCAATACATTCGTACATATTCACTTAGAAACTATTCCGCCTTCATGTGTACCGATCTCACCCCGAATGATCTGCACGAATGCGTAATACAATTAACGACATTATTCCCAAAGCGCTTGTACCGATCTCACCCCGAATGATCTGCACGAATGCGTAATACAATTAACGACATTATTCCCAAAGCGCTTGTACCGATCTCACCCCGAATGATCTGGGCGCAGCAGGGATAAGACCGTCCTTCTTACATTCTTGCTTAACAAATAACGAATGCCGAAACGCGCCGGTCGTCGCCATCAACTAAGAAAGCTGGCGAAAGCTTTTGTTTACGGGCCGTATCGTTCGAAGCACCAGTACTCCGAACGCGTCATCGAGGTAATCTCGCACACCTTCGTCGCCGATCCAGCCACCGGAGTCTGCACCGAACATCAATCTACGGCCGTCCTGAGAGAGCGAACAGCACCCCGAAATTCCTGAGGACCATTGCGAACCGGCGTGCGATCGACCGACAAATTAGGTTCTCCGATAAAGGTTAGAGTTTGAATTGTACACCCGTCGCAGCGCGTTATTCGTGAAGCCCAGTGGATACGCGAAAGAACCGCGTCGCGTGCCCCGAAAGTTGCGATCTACGTCTTAGCCGCGGTAATCGCGCGATATATTATATATTTTACGCGTCGAGACTCGCGGGACGTAACACAATCCAGACTTTTACTAAAAAAATCTCCTGCTAATACGAAACTCAAAAATTCTAAAAAAAACACATTATAGCTGAATCCAGTTGTTGGCGACGCGGACCAACAAGATTTATAGCACCATTGTGGGCGCAGCGGACAACGGATTCGCATCTGGCAAGCGGGTGGCAAGGCCTGCGTATTTTTTCCAACGGGTTTTGGAGCCGGAGCGTCATGGACCCGAGGTTTCCAAGCAGCGAGAAGAGCGGACCGTCTTAACGGTTTTCGAAGGTGCAAACGCAGGCCTTGGGTTTTCCCGCATGCTTGCCAGACTTCCGCCCCCCGAAGGAGTACGTGCTAGACGCTGAGCCCCCTTCCCCTTCTGCGTAACTGCGTCGTTCGTCAGCGGCGACTACGGGCACGGCGCACGGAAGGGACCTCACTTCTCAGAAAACCCTGACAAGCGGCACATCGGAACACACCAACGGTGGTGTCATACGCAAGGTCGCGAGTTAGCGGGCATAACTATTGCGGCCGAAACACCAGTACTAAATTCAAACCAGCACGTAATAATACCGATCAGGATTCAAATGATTTCAACATTAACTTCCCCGTTCTTCCTAACATTCCTGTTCATAATCGTTTCGCGTTTTTCACCGCGCTCGACAATCCAAACGACTCCAGTAACGCTAGTTCTTTCAACAACAAGCCCGTAGTCAATACATCTGCTGTTGCCAAGCCACACGCCTCGACAACACATTGCAAAACTTCAAACGATTCTAGACAAAAAATTGTTGCAAATCCGGAGGCTCCAACACAAAAACCACCTCCCATTTATATTTACAACTTCTCAAATATTCAGCTGATAAATTCGAAAAAGAATTAACTGCCTATTATGGCAACAGTTTTTCACTAAAATATAACAGAAAGAATGTCCACATTTAACTTTCAACCATCAAAGATTTCAAAACACTAAAATTAGGTCTTCAAGCTAAAAATATCACCTTCTACATATTCACAATCGAGAACGAAAGAGCAATGGCAATGGTCCTCAAAGGTCTTCCAAACTGCACACCCGAGGAAATAATCCAACAAATTATTTTGCAAGTAATAAATCCCACAGCCTGCTTTCTCATTGAAGACTCAACCGTCTACAGAGTCAACTTCTCAATGGGCACCTCAAACCAGGATATTTACAAAATTAAATTCCTATTCAGGGCCAGAGACAAGTACATGTCCAGGATCAAGCACACTCAGTTACTACAGATGCCAAGCTTTTGGCCATTATTCTTCTAATTGCAATCGGCCCCCGGAACGTGTTAAATGCGCAAGGCCTCACCTCTCCAAAGATTGTTCGAAATCATATGAAGCCATCCCTAAATGGATCAACTTGATGGAAATTATCAAGGAAGAAAGTGGATGTCGTTCCCGGTATGGCATATATTGGGGACCCACGCCTGCATCATGCTCCTCAGGTCGAACCCTTTAGTCAGCCGTGTCTATCTGCCACCGGACAACCCCCTCAACCTTCTCATCGACGACTACATGGACCTAGAGACAACGAACGATGGATATTCGAGATACAACCCGTTATTAGGAAAAAGGTAAGCATCTTCTGTCTCGTCAGACATCTCGCCGATATTCGATTCAGTATGAAAAAGGACAAGGATGGAAGAAACGTCCTTGCTTCAAAGAGAAGATAATCTACGCATCCCAACTTCCGAAGCTCAAGAAGTATCGTCACAACCTGAAATCCCTGTCGAACAATTATCGACGAACGATATAATAAATTCTAGTCCTAAAAATTATGATGAAATGTTAAATAGAAAACGACGACAAAATTCAAATTTGCAAATTAAAGAAGTTTATGAACCATTAGATTTAATTTATCTTATGAAAGTGTAGCGGCCAGTCGGCGCGCATAAGAGAAGATTTATTTCTCGCGCAAACGACTAACATATTTATGACTCTCCTTCGAAAAGGCTATCTTTGAGTAAGCTGTTTTCTGTGCGGATGGCAATAAGCCAGTAGAGTTTCTTTTTTACCTGATTCTCGATAGTCTACGAGACCGTCATAAATAACGGGAAATTCCGAAGGGTACGCAAAACGGACCCGAACGCCGGACGTCCGAGCGCAACGGCCCTGAGGAAAACCCAGGCCGTTACATCATAAAAAACGCACCCACTCCGATCACCACGCGGTCCCAAAACGGGACGCGCTCAGGGCGTAAGGGACAACGCGGTGAGAAGGAGATGGACAACGCTGATTGGGAAAACCCATTCGCGGGTCAACCAATCAGGGGGTGTCCAGAGCCCTTGCCGGGGGCAAACGGGATAATATAAAAAGAGCAACAGTGAGACGCTCGCCCTGATACCTCGCATACCTTCGATACTTCTCATACCTCTCTTGCTACGACGTCACGTTACCCGAAAGTGTTTCTACGCAACTTAATAAATAAAGTTTAATAGTTACACCGCACGCACCAGTTATTTACCAGAACACACCCCATAACTAAATTGGTGACCCCGACGTGATAACTGTGCAGTGCGCGACTAAAAAACGACGGGTGAAGTAATCACAAGTGACACGCCGTAAAATAAGGGCAGAAATGGACACAGGTATGAGCCAGGGAAACGCCGCGTTACCTGAGGTGTGCCGGGTCGGCATACGAGTGCCACCGTTCTGGCCCGAACAACCGGCGATCTGGTTCCACCAGATAGAAGGCCAGTTCGCTTTGAATGGCGTCACCGCGGACACGACGAAGTACAACTACGTAATGTCTCAACTGGAACCGAAATATGCCCTGGAGGTCCAGGACATAATCACGTCACCGCCGGCCACCGAGAAGTATGAGACACTAAAAGGCGAACTAATCCGGCGCCTGTCCGCGTCCGAAGGGAGACGAATCCAGCAGCTGCTGGAAAAAGAAGAGATGGGAGACAGAACGCCATCTCAATTTCTGCGGCACATGCAGAACTTGGCGGGTCAGGCAGTACCGGACAAATTTCTGGGTACATTATGGACTGGCAGGCTACCCAGCATGATCCGGGCGATCGTAAGCGCGCAGCCAGACATTCCGCTAAACAAGCTGGCGCAAATCGCGGACCAGATACACGAGGGCACAACCCAAGCCCACGTGGCCAGCGTAGCCGCCCCGCAGACCGAGACGACAGAGGCAATGAGAGGCCTGCTGGAGGAATTCAAGCTCGTCGTCAGCGAGCTCACACGTCCGCGGACCCGTGATAACCGATCAACATCGAGGCACCGTTCGAGGAGACACCGCGGCCGTTCGGGATCTAGAGGCCGTCGCCGGAGCGCATCCCCGCGAAACGTGGACCATTGCTGGTACCACCAGACCTTCGGAACGAGATCCACGAAGTGCCGACAGCCGTGCACATTCGACGCGGGAAACGATCGGGCATCACGGTAAATGCGGCAAATTGTGATGGACCGCGGACCCGCCACCTCTTCATTCTTGAACGCAGCAAGAACGAAGAATACCTTATAGACACCGGTTCAGACCTGTGCGTGTACCCGCGTGCGTACATCAAAGGCCCGTTAAAAAAAGCGAAACACGAACTGTTTGCGGCAAACGGGTCCGTCATCGGCACGTACGGGCTGAAACCAGCAGACCTGGACCTGGGATTGCGACGGTCGTTCACGTGGAGATTCGTGATAGCGGACGTCTCCAAACCCATCATCGGAGCCGACTTCCTGGCGCACTATGGGTTATTAGTGGACCTCGCGGGAAGACGACTCCTCGACCGGACGACCACGTTGACATCCAGCGGGAGGATCGCCGCCTCAACAACACCGACCATCAAGGCGATCGTCGGGGACTCGCCGTACCAGCAGCTTCTAGCGGAGTTCCCGTCTCTCGTGCGTCCAGCAGCGCGGCCGAACAGACCGATCACCCACGAGGTAACACACCATATTACGACTACCGCAGGTCCACCAGTGTATAGTAAGCCGCGACGTTTATCGCCCGAACTTTTCAGAAATGCTAGAACGGAATTTGAGGACCTGTTAAGTCTTGGTCACATCCGTCCTTCTAAGAGCCAGTGGGCCTCAGCCCTTCACATGGCTGCGAAGAAGGATAACGGATGGAGACCCTGTGGAGACTACAGGTTACTCAATGCCCGTACGATCGCAGACCGCTATCCGATCCCGCACATCGAGGATTTTTCGAGAATGTTGTCCGGAAAGACGATTTTTACCACGATCGATTTGGTGCGCGCGTACCACCAAATCCCCGTCCATCCGGAGGACATTCCGAAAACCGCGATAACGACGCCGTTCGGTTTGTACGAATATGTAGTTATGCCCTTCGGACTGAAAAATGCAGCGCAGACGTTCCAGCGGTTCATGGACACCGTGATAAGGGGACTGGATTTCTACTACGCGTACCTCGACGACATCCTAGTGGCGTCAGGTAATGAGACGGAGCATAGAGATCACCTGCGCACACTTTTTTCACGTCTGCAGGAGTACGGCATCGTCGTGAACCCGAGCAAATGCGTATTCGCGGAATCGGTAGTGAGGTTTTTAGGTTACGAGGTCAGCGCCGAGGGTACCAGGCCACTAGCCGAGAAAGTTAAGGCCATACATGAATACCCGAAACCCGCAACAGTCAAACAACTGCGCGGTTTCCTAGGTATGGTCAATTTTTATCGTAGATTCATACCCGGCGCGGCCACGTTGCAGGCTCCACTCATAATAATTTTGATTGCATTTCAAATATGAAAAACACAAATTAAGCGAAAAGCAAAATGAAAATGAGCCTCTTTCTCTTCTGCGTCCCGGTTTGGCTCTTCGTAATTATGGTAAGCCTAATTATAGGTAATTATTGCCTATTTTTAATTTTTGATTAAACTACGGTTGTGTACCATGTAAATTGTGAAGCAAATATCGGCGGTCGACGTTGGTGTAGTACGCTAAGCTGCCGTATAAGCGCTAGTGTAGCGCGCGTTTTCTAGTTCAAAATGTTGAAACAGCGCTAGGTTCACTTGTGTTTCGTTGAAGCAAGAACAAGTAACAATACGACAACAATAAATACAATACGACAATATTAGCAAGTTTTATTTTGGCAAGTTTGGTGCAGATATTTCGACGATCATTCTACGAAAGAAAAGGTATACTTATATAAGACGAATGTGCGGATAATTTATTTGATATTCTAATTGAATTTCTGGATTTTGGAGAAATAGAAAAATTTGCAACTTTGCATCTTTTAGAGAAACAACGACGGAGAAGTAAAATTCGTCCAACTATTTAAATTACTGTCCTAAATAAAATATGTTTTTAATAATCTATGAGGTTCACAAAATTCGAAAATGTCAAAATTACTTAAAAAATATTGTCATTCCGAAACTAGTATCGAACGCATTTCCGAAACTCGATCAAGCCCAAATTATGCAAATAACTTCATTTCACATAGAAACAATGTTAGCGAGAAGGATTTTTTGAAATTGGAATGTTACGACCCAAAATATTGCGAGAAATGTATTGCACTGTTATGTAAACAATAAATATTTACAATTTCTGTCTTTTTTAAAAACGTTTACAAAACCTCCAATAAGAATGAAAAATTACTTTCCTGACCGAGTCTTTTCCGTACTTCAACCTAAACCAATGCAGTTTCTCACAATCAGTGATCGTACCAAATTGCAGGTTCGAAATATACAGCGTTCGTACTCGAGCACATAATATACAATGCGATTCCATTTCACAAGAATAACTGCGATAAATACTGTCCGATATAAATCATAGTTCTGTTTAAACCAATAACACTACTATGAAAAACCTCAGAAATAAGTTTATTAATTGCATTAACTCTGCAATGCTATAAATGCTTGAGTTTGCTCGAAAAGATTCGACGCACCTACTTTTTAACTTTGCAGCTTACTTAATAGACAACAACAAGGTTTTGTCCTCGCAAAAGTTACTACAACTAGACAATCTGCATTATCAATTTCATCGAATGAATGTTCCAACTTGAACATTTTAAACATGGATTTTTATAAATCTAGAGTATTTGATTTAATCGTGTCAGAATAGGAAGCAGACAGTAAATTGATCAACGAACTCGAGAAAGCAATATCTCTAGTGGCAGTAGGATTTGAATGTACAAATCAATCCTCTGAAGCTGTATTGCTTGTTATCCAAATATGGTTGCAAGTTTTTAATTAATGGAAGGCAACAGCATATAATGACGAGTAAATAAAAATTACCGATCCAGATTTCAAGTTTGCTTCTACATGACTTTTAGTGCCATTACTGCACAATTTGATTCATAGATAATATACACGACTTCGCACAATCGCTTCCGATCCTGTTCACCCCGAGAAGTAAATGTTTCAGACTGTTAACCAAATTCAGGAAAGTTTGGTATGAGAGATCCAAAATCAAATCTCAAATCCTTGCACCAAAAGTACATCGAAATTCAGATCAATGTAGTCTTCCTTTTCTTGTTGATTACTTCCGCAATTGCGCCATACAAAGTCTCAAGCCGAAGAACCAGTCTTCTAGATATCTGCTGAACACTGACGTGAATCTTGACATGAAAACGGCATCACTCAATCTCCATATTAATCCAATCGGTTTTTGCTGACGATAAAAGCCGTAAATCTTCAAGCAAGAAAATTCCTGCTTTCTATATTTCCACTTGAATGTTTAGTAGGAATCGTGCAATCTTGGTATTTTTCATTATGTGATTAATATTTGTTGCCCGTTTATTGAGAATGTATCCACTGCAGGTTACATTTCTTGTTATGTATATCACACTATTTGAAATTTTGGAACCTAGAATTAATCAGCAATTATTTCCAAATACTTTGGAAATTGAGGTTGATCGTTGTGAAGTTAACTCATCATTCTTTGAAAATGGCTATATTTACATATAATTAATACTTAGGGAAGCATCGCTCTAATATCGAAAGATATGAGATAATTAACAGTCCAGCCATAGTTGTCTTCAACTACTGAAACCAAGCTGCAGTAGTATCATTAATGCATTTCGAATAATTTGGTTTCGATGAATAACATAAGAGTGGGTGTTGCACTGCTTTTCTTCCTCCATATTATAACCATTACAGAAACACATTTAGTTATTTCGGGCGCGTAGAGTACAAGAAATGTCCTGCAAACTACCAAGAATGCACAGCTCTGCAGTAATAAAAAATGGAGTATTCTCAATCTGAATGTTCCATTTAATGCAACTCTTCATTTGTGGTGAAATTAGATGTTGGCGATTCCGTTGCTGATTCCGAATATTGGAAATTTGTCAAGCAACAACCCGACCCAACTATAAATTTTCCAATACAGATCCAGTGCACTGAAGAAAATAGCCCCGTGTGTCTAAAATCAAATCGATCAATTTAAAATCGCCAGTCGATTACCTCCTCTTTACTGGTATCACTTGGATCGATGCATAAGAATTCTAGCGCGACAATTATTTATTTTCCGTCGTTTCCCATACAACGTTGTTCGTTAGGACATTGCTCTCGTGCACTGTAACGAACATTCAGTGCTGCTTAGTTTTCAATATTCACAACGAAATAAATAGGCCCTCACACCGCGACCGTGGCTAGTTTTCATTTGTCATCTCAGTTATCAGCTACTGTTACGTAGATACATATAGTTACGCTTGAAATTCTTCTCTGCTCTTGTGCGCGCAATTCACATTACGCTTGTAATACTTTTGCGCTTGCAGCCTAGCTTCGCTACAATCGATTGCGCTTGCAAATTTCGATACAGCTTTATAGCCATAAATTGATCGCTTAATCGTATCATTCATGACCTTCACGACACATCATCACATTTCATAATTCTATTGTATATCATCTATAACCTCCTCTGTACGAATCTTATTGGTTAAAACATATTTAGCGTTATTACACCAGCGTTTTGTATCATACAGTCCACTATCCAATTCATCCTTCCAATCCTTCCTCCAATTCATCCTTCCCAACGAAAAGATACATTTGCAACATATTTGGAAATTTGAGAAGAATAACAAACTAGTAATTTTGGAAATTGTCGAACATTTAACTTATTTCTGCACTTTATGAGCCTTCCCGGGTACTACACATTTCCAAAACTTCATCCTCCGGTTACGTAAATACATACAACTGTGAGATGTAGATGGTTCATTCTATTATATAATATTTCACATAAAACATTATGATTCAGATTCTGATAATACTCTACATTGATGTTTAAACCCACGATTTAAAAAAGTGATGAAAAAAGTGATGTCAATTTTGCAGGTTGTCTTCGCTATAGTAAGCATGAAAGTAGTATAATAATACTTTACTATCCACACTTTAATTATGCATGATTCGTACTCAAGCCGCTATATGCACTATTCAGATTTGACGAGGAGATGACTATAAACAGTGCGGGCATGTTCGTCGCAAAAGTCTTCTCGTTAGCTTTAAACTATACGATAGTAGGAGTTATGAATTGTACATTAAACTTAATATAACAATTTGCGTTCAAATTTTTTCGAGCAAACTTATTATAATACATACAAATACACTGTATGTTACCGTGTTCGTTTGAACAGTTCAAACAGATATATGTATAATTCTTATAGTTCAATACTGTGCATAGTACAAACAGAATTAAGTCTCATTATGAATTGATAGAATTAAGAATTAACTTTCCTACCTCGAGTATAATGATATAAAAAAATGATCACGTTTTCAACTGGCATTTATGCATTACTATCCTAAAAATGTAAGTTTTATAAATAACGCTAAATATTTATTACTAAAAATAAGATCAGATTAAATAAAACTAATGAAAACAAACACTATGTGGCATTACAACATAGTATAATATAAAGAGTATTTTCCCGAAACTACAGAGATTTAAATTATTATATTATCATTAAAAAGAATTTTCTCAGCTACTTTTAAAGTACACCTATGAGATTTATTATGTGTACAACATTATTTAAAATACCAAAATTATGAAATCCTTTTTCGAAAATCATCGGTTAGTGTGAAATTGGTTTAGTCAAGTGTATATAAACCAGTGTATTACAAAAGATGAAAAGTAACATTCTCTATTATTCTGAAAATGTCTAGTCATATAAGTCAACATAATAAAAAACATGGAGAATACTTAGGCGTGTTTCGTCCAAATTTTAATAGGAGTTTGTAGACAAATGTTTTATTTTATTTTCTTCTCATAGTTACTCTGGGGTTTTAATAATGTCAAGTAGAAAGTTGATTGAAGTCATAGAAAATGCTCACTGGAAGTGTGACATACGAAGAACATTCCTGACATATTTTTCATAGCTTATCTTCCACATACTTTAAATAACATAACGTCGAAAACGTGGGAATTTAAGACAGCGTTAAATTCATTTAAGTCATCCACAACCCACACTCTCAATGAGAGCCAAACGTCCAAATAGCGAAATAACCACATCGACGACCCAAGCATCATTTGCAAACGCAATTCAATAGATGAAACTGTGATAACAGCGAAGCCAAGATTAGAAGAAACAATGATGCAAACTCCACTCATCTACAATCTCCCAGGAGCCTCATCTACGCCATTACATCTACCAATAATCTCACTTGCCAAGATCAGTGAACCAAGTATAACTTAGTCTATACCTGATTACGAATCTAAATCCCAGGAGAACAGCAGTTCAACTGATGGAGACGAACCAGATATTAGCCCAGTTTTGCCACAACCTACGAACACGGATAACATTGTCACACCAGTAGATGAAATTCGATGAAAATTAATAGAAGAAGCTCGCAGTAGATTAATCGCAGGTCACGAGGGTGTAACGGAAACCTTAAATCAATTAACCCTTTCAGTACTACCGCCGCCTATTCGCGGCATCCACGGAAAGTTATGTGGGCACTTTATGTGGGCACCGTTAACAGCACCAACGGAAAGTTATGTGGGTATGATTACTCTCTATAGTACACATTACTTTACTATTCTGTGTTTAAAATTCCCGGCTGTTCTAATCGTTCCATTATAATATATAATTAGTAACAGTCAATAGCGTGCCTTAATTATATATGTTTTATAATATATAGATAAGCTACGAAAAACAAATTGGAATGTTTGCTTATATCGTTAATTTTTTTAATGTATAACTTACAATTTGAATTTAGTTCCCTTCAGGATGAGTGTAAAACGCTTGAAAGGATAAAGGAAATCATTGATTCCAAAAGAGATTCTGATGAAGAAAATCAATATAATTTAGCATTTCGCAAAAGGAGGAACAATCGAGCACGTGTACTTAGCACCTCAGTATCTGAAGAAGCAGTAGAGCCTGAAGTACGAATTGATACTCCTTCTAGCATCAAATGGACATCAAAGAAGCTTAGTCCAAAAATCCATGATTTTATGCCACATCATTCGGGAGTAGTAGGGAACAATTTAAATCGTTCGTCGAGAATTTTGGACTACTTCAGACTGCTTTTTTCTAAAGATTTAGTTAAATTTATTGTGCAAAAAACAAACTATTACCGGTGTCAACAGCTCAAAAGAGATCACTTGAACGCTTCAGAAGGGATGGAAGTGGATGAATTATATTGTTTTATTGCTGCGTCGTTATTAATGACGCGAACCAAAAAGCTATCCTTAAATGAAAATTGGTCTAAAGATAAGTTTCTCCGAAGCGATATTTTCAGTAAAATTATGAGTAGAGATCGCTACTTTTCATTATTGAAAATGTTGCATTTTACGGACATAGTCGGCCACACTGCCGATCATTTACACAAAATAAATGAAGTAGTGGAAATGCTACGAACATCTTTTTATCAATGCATTTCAGCCATACCAGCGGTTATGTATAGACGAAAGTCTACTCCTCTACAAAGGCCGTCTCTCGTTTAAACAATATATTCCCTCGAAGAGGAGTAGGTTTGGCATAAAATCATTCCTACTTTGTGACTGCAAGACGGGTTATATCCAAGACATAATCATTTATTGCGGGGCTAGTACTACTGTAGCTACCGAATATCAATATATTGGAAAGCCAGGGAACATTGTAATGTCGCTTTTGCAACCTTTTCTAAACAAAGGCCATACTATTGTATTTATCTGGATAACTGGTTTTCCAGTCCTATATTGTTCAACCTACCCCACGAAAAAAGTACGAACGCTTGTGGCACTGTGCAAAGAAGACGGAAAGAGATGCTTAAAATAACTGATAAATTGAAAAAAGGAGAGGCAGTGTTCCGCTCATCTGAAAATCTGTTTGCAATGAAATGGTTTGATAGAAAGAAATTTCAGAAGTACCTAAGAAGTCAAGAAAAAATGAAATTATTCTAAAGCCCAAATGCGTAATAGATTATAACTCTTCAATGGGTACAATCGATAAATCAGATATGGTGATAATTACTATCGATGCAACTCGCGCGCGCGCAAAAGTTTAAAGTGGTATCGCAAATACTTTTTCCACTTGATCGACATTTGCGTGTGAAACGCATACTGCCTATATAAGCACACCACAAAAAAACAAATCTCAATGGCGAAATTTCACCTTCAGTTGATTAAGGAAATATTAGAAAAATAACACAAGAATCATGAATATCATCGGTGCAGCAAGTCAGGAAGTAATTATCCCACAAGGCTCACAGGGGGACATTTTCCTTCGATATATCAGTCGGGGAAAAAAGATCGAAAACGAAGATGTGTTGTATGTGCGGCTGGTGGTGTGAGACGTGAATCCAAGTATCAGTGCGAACAATGTAATGTGGGCTTGCGCGTTTCCCCTTGTTTCGAAAACTATCACACCAAGTTACACTATTAGTTTTGTCGTTGATTATATTTCACTATTAGTTTTTTATTATTTATTATGTTACACTATTAATTTTGTTATTTATTTTAATTTTGTAATATTGGACCATATTATTTATATCAATGCCATTTACTTTAATTAATGTACTGTAAAGAAAAAGATATGATTTTAAAACGTTAAGCGCTATGCCTGTTTTGTCTGTCCTTCCGTCTGATCCGCGAGATAAGATACCGTCGAAATCGGTTTTCTGCCGAGGATTGGTTTAGGTTACGACAAAGCAGTATAAACATTTTAGAAATGTTTTTCAAACACGTTAAATTCCGCATCAGTCACCGATGTCGCGGTCCGAATGAAAAGTTTAGTGTCAATCACGCTCGAGATCTCTATGAATGCCGCAAAACATGTTTTCGCGGTTTACGCTGTCGGACAGTGCAACCACTCTTGCGAAAAACTTCCTCGTTCCACGAATGTATAACCGCGGCCAGGTCCTCCGTACCGAAAGGGTTAAAAGAAAAATATGACTGCCCCGAAATGAGAAAAGATTCACAAGAATTCGTTCGTTCACTTATCAGAACAAAACCCGTCAACCCGTGATTATTACGGACACATCTCTGGAACCTTTTGACGAACTTGCCATCGACACATTTGGACTACTTCCAAAAACAATCAATGGAAATCGCTACATTTTAACTATGCGAGACAATTTAAAAAAGTATTGGTTAGCAGTTGTTTTATCAGATATTAAAGCCATGATAATAGCTGACGCGTCCGCGAGTCATTTCATTGCAATACGTGAGACACCAAAATCCATTTCGATAGATGAAAACACTAGTTTCTTGGGAAACTAATACTACATGTTGCCGAGATGGATCGTTAAAAAGGAGCCATATATTGTATTAACAGAACATCTAAAACAATACATCGAGTCATATGAAGAATGGGACCTCTACTTACCATTTGCCATGATTTCATATAAATACCTCCGTCCACGAAGCTACGAATTTCACATCCCACGAATTAATCTTCGGGAATTACGATAAGTGAGCTAATCCGACATAACTTATGGTGGAGTAATACGTCCATGTGTAAAAAGAACCTGAAACAAGTAAATTCGATCCACGTTACATCGGGCCATACGAGATAGTAGATGTCGGATATAAATAATGCAATTTTAAAAACAGATGCGACCGGACACCTAATCGCGAAACATCAGGATAAATTAAAACACTCCTTCGTCTTCGATAGTTCGTCCGACACAAATTAAAAATTGGATTCACTTTCAGGATGAAGTAAATCCCGCTGATTATCCAGAGGTGCACGAGGATCTCTTAATATGCCAATGTATAAGGAAAATGCAACTCGTGTTTGAAGCTGAAGAATACAAATTGTGTGAAAAATGTTGGTCTCGAGTGGCAGCAGAAGAAAGAGAATTATTTCCTGAAGGCTGCTGGCATACCATCGCAGGAAACCACAGAAGTGAGGCAGATTGTCATTGTGAAGGATATGGTTCTGTAATCCTGGAAACATCAAACACTAGTCGATGCCGAGAATGCATCGAAGAATACATATTTCGAAATGTAACTGGAGACATTACAGTAATTAAAAAATGGCAAGGCCATTGATGTGGTTACTCAGTGGTAGCATCATGGCCGTTGGCAGCAACACACGCACATATATACTGCAAATAATTAATTTATACAAGCAGGAGAGTCATCGGATGAGAGCATTAATACTTTTGAAGAAATACTTCAATGTAGCAAGGAAGAAAATGTAGACCTTATATTTCATTGTGGAGATTTATTTCACGATGCGAAACCAACAACTTCTGATGAATTAAAATGTATGGAATTGTTAAATAAATACTATATGGGTCCCAGGTTAGCAAGATATGATAATATCAATATAAGATGGTATTTGAAGTATGACAAATATTAATTATTGTCTTTCCATCAGAGCAATTAACATCCAATTTTTGAGCGAGCCAGAATTAACATTCCCACACTGTACTTTTAAAACTGTAAATTTTTAGGATCCAAATTTTAATATTGACATGCCAATATTTTCCATTCACGGGAAAAATGACCATCCAAGTAAGAAATATAATATCAATAGTTTAAGTACAGTGATTTTTCAACATTGATTCAGCCATTAGTAATTATAATCAAAATTATAGGTTGTGGAATAAATGGGCCAAATGGACTTGTTGTCTGTGTCTGGTTTCATAAATTATTTTGGAAAATGGACAGCCACCCCTAAAATGATCATTCCTCCACTGATGATAAAAATGGGTAATACCATGTTGCAATTTTTGGTTTAAGCTACATGAACGATGATAAATTAACACGGATGTTAAACGATTTTAAGGTGAACTTATGAGATCCCTATATGTATTGAGAGGTCTTTCCATTTTTTCTTAATGCAAATGATTTTCATTCATAGGTGAAATGCTTTAATTTGTTTGTTTTACATAAAAAAACGTGCACCATGTCTTAAACGTGGATATACTTTGGAAGCCCATCTTCCCTCTTTTGTTGACTTTGTTGTGTGGGGAGGGGAACAGGAATGTTGTAGCATACACGTGTTTATCTCTAAAAGACAATACTACATTTCTCAAACAGGTATATTTTTAGATTTATTTATTAATTATGATGCATGAAAAATAAGAAACTACTGCTTAAGAAACGCACTTACAGATTGCGATTTCTTTATGCGAAGGCGAATCGAAGGCCAAACACATTGTCATACTTAGCGTAAACGGTAATAAGTTTAAGTTGAAGAAATTGAAATTAAAAACCGTTAGACCATTTGTGTTTGACACTCTGGTCCTTAATGATACAAATATAAAAAGTAACAATGATAGATTGCTATCAGAATCAGTTTTTAATATCGTCGACCGACGCATAGAAAATGAATTGATTCCTAGTACCGCGGAACAATTGTCAAATCATCCGAAGCAACCGGTCTTGCCGTATATTCGATTGAAAGTAATTTACTTGAAAAATAAAGAACGGTTCGATTCGACCAGGTAAGATTCTATTAGTATATTAACGAATACAAGTAATAAATGGAAATAAATAATATGTGTATTTTAGATTGGCACAGAAATATTGTGATAAAGTTGCTAATTCTCACGAATTAATTGTATTCTGTAAAACAAGAAGTTCCGGTAAGTACTCCAGGATACGACTGACATTATGAGCTATACTGAGGTAAACAAAAATTGCGATATTCTACAAGGTGCTCGAAGGTAAAATTTGTTTGGTTTTTTAATTAGGAGAATTAAGGTTTTGTGGAAACCAGATACAAGCAAAACTAAAAAGACACTTCAGTTTGGATGAAAATAAAGACCTATGAACAATACTAACGGTGAATGATCTAAATAAAGCATTAGGTAAATTTGTTAACAAAAATAAGACTAACGCTTTTAATAACCTACACAGGTAAAGCATATAGAATGTAATATTTCAAAATATTGATTTGCCATTATAAGCTCGATTGTATTGTTACTATTAATTCTTTACATATAGCCGTGAAATAAAAGAACTTGTGCCATGTTTGGAAACTAGTGGAACAACTCCAGATGTTGGAAATATCAGGAAAGAAATTAAAAATTATTGTGATAAGAGAAAGGAGGAAGCACAAAAACAAAAGACAGAAGTATATGTATACTTGCAAACAAACTCATTTAAAAATGATAATATACTATTAGATTAGACAGATTGGATAATCGCATACTATTTTATAGATGCAAACATTATTCGCTAATAGACCGGTAAAACCCTTTAATAATAACAAGATAATAGTTATTGACAGTAGTAGTAACGATGAACAAGAAGCGGAAAAAACAGATAAAGCTAATGGCAGTGGAGCATGTAACAAAAGCAAAGAAACCGATAAAAATAATGAAAATCATAAAACTTCTGTTGGTGTAACATCTGAGAGGTAATTTACTTCAACTAAAAAACAGACAACAGCGCAGGTACATCATCGAACTCTATTAAACGATTCACAGTTTATATGCATAGGTCTTTGATTTACTATTAACCATGACATTTTATCATTTGCTACAGGATGAAGCATTGGGCGGTGATGTAATAAAGAAAATAAATTGAGGGAAGCCTAATAAGATACGGTTCCTACGCAATTTCGATTCCAATTTAGATTAGTTTGTCCAGGTCCGAATCCTTGTTTATACACTACTTGTAAAACATTATATTAAACAAATACTTTTCATTAAATCTTGAAATATTTGATAATATATAATATATATTATATATAATTCGGACATTCAAGTTGCAACAAAAAAAAATACATACTATAAACAAATCTTAAAATCGTATAAAATAGAGATTTAAAAACGACATCAATCTTAAATAAATACTAATGATAGAACAACTAGTACAAGAACTAGTAAAACACCGTTTATCTGGACTGTGTTTATCCAACATAGTAACCCGTTACCAACAATTGGATATCAGGAACGATGCTCCTCTTATCCAACTCCAGTCTACGCGACATACCCATTATACAACACACTGTTTTTGTTTCTTAGTTAGAAATTCTAGCATAGTCTTCCTGCATAGAATGTAAGATAAGTAACGATTTAATTCAGTTACTTGTATGTATGTGATTCGTCCAGAAACTATATTCTCATTACGTCTTCACACAAATCAAACGAAAAGAGAAAAAGAGTGGTGCTTTGTATTGAAGAAAAATTTGAAATTAATAGACGCTTCAGAAACAATTAATTTCTTGTCTCGTAAATATAACATTGGTAGATTTACTGTATATATCATAAAAAAATTATAAAGATAACATATTAAAATGCAAAGAAGATGATGCAGCAAACACGAATAGAGGAATAAAAATGAATAACAGCTTCTAAAAGTCGGTGAAAGTAATTCATCTTTGCATGAAAGATCAGATAGCGAACAAACCGTAATCACAAAGTTATATATATAATGTTGCAAGGTGCATTTCACACTGCATAGAGTGCGATGTAGAAAATGTGATTAAAAATGATGGAAATGATAAAGGATTTCATATTCTTAACGACAATAAAATAATATCTCAAGTTATAGAGGATCAATCTGAAGTGAATGTATAATCAGGTACGCTATACAGTATGTTATATAATACTTACGTTAAACAACTTAAGAAACAGTTTCAGATATCTAGAAATAAAGAAATAAATACAAGACATGCCCATAAAGCGACATTTTATTAGAAAATAAGCTTACATATTGCAAAGAAAATATATTAGGAACATCGTAAGAAAAGAGAGTGGAACGTAGTGTATAAAGAGGTGGGAAAAGGTGAGCACTTAAAATAAACCTACCAGTTACAAACTGAAAAACTCTCGTTTTTTAACTTTTCTATGCCTATAACGAAAATTTAAAAAAATACGTATTGTAGATCTCGATAAGTTACATGCATGCCGAAAATTTCATCGAAATCAGTTAACGCAAGATCATAGTTACGAGCATTAAACAAATTTTAAAACAGCAACTTTCTCACAATTATTGGACAGAAATATTAAAAATCAGGACAAAACTGCGATTTTTGCGATCTTTAACTGTTTACCGCTTATACCAAAGTCAACCGATTCCACTGAAATTTTCAACATGCATATAAATTACCGAGATCTATGAAATGCATTTCTTAAATCTTCGTTATATATATTTCGTCATATATTATTTTCTTTAATCATTCTAAGCAATAACAAAATTCAAGTTGTTCAGTCCAGTTCTAAGCAAGTTATGGCGTTTTAAAAGTTGTCCGAATATTAATATAAATAAATATGGCCGCGACGCCATATATCCGCAAGAACCGATTGCCCACGTGGAAGACACGTGCTTCCAGTTTCACAAGCTTTCTCGAGACGCCATATGCGTAACGCACGTGGCGTGTAATAATTCGCACTGGCGAATAATTAGCCCAGCCGAGAGAAGGTGTCCGAGCCATCGAAATGTAAATGAAGAAATTCGTACTGATAATGAGACTTACCGAAAAACCGATCAGAAATTCCCAGTTACGAATGCGGCTTCTGGCCGGTCACTAGTCTTGACATATCTTTGGAACGGTCGCTGCCAGTTGTTGCCAGCACTGTCCTTTATTATTTCGCCTGCTGCCCTATGGTCTTTAGCGGCTATCTTCCTTCATTTCATATGAATTAATCTCGGCTCGAATTGTCACAGTTATACTTATTTCTTCCAAACACCCAACGCTACGGTCTACGCGACAAAGATCCTCGTTCTCGGCAGATCGCTTCTTCAGCCAGAAACGAGGCATTCCCCACTCCCCAGACTCACGGCTCGGCACGACGCACAAACCCTACGCGCACTCGCCGTTGCTCAGGGCCGGCACCATTCGACTCAGCCCACGCTCCGAGCGTCCTAGATCTCGCGGCATAATTTAGTGACTGTAGAGAATCCGCAACATGTTACAATTTCAAGAAATTTAGTTTATGCAAATACGATAAGCTCAATAAATGGAAAACCAAGAAAGGAATTGGTGGCCAGAACTTTAAAGGACAAACATCTCGAAAGTGAAAACATGTGACATGCAGTGTTTTTTCTTCCAGCCGCAGAATTTCCTTCTTTCCTGATTTTGTTAAAAGATTTACGAATCACTTTGCAAATAAAGATAAAAAAAATACAAAAATCATGCTTTCCACAAAACAAAAAAATAAATTATTATATTCAAAAAACTCTACCAAATTGCAGAAAAACAGTCTAGACTGAGCCCTCTTATAGGAAACTACGTGTTACATTTAAGATTACTTTTTTTGTCCGTGAAATGTGTATACGCTATACGTGATTGTACTGAACATGTGTAATAAATTATGGTACCCAAAGCTCATACAATTTTCGAAGTTTAGTATTTACCTATCACTCTTTATAGTGATTAGGTCAGTGCACAGAGATTGACACATAGTAATTAGATGAGTGTGCAGATGATAACTAGAAAAGGCTCAGTAAATGAGCCGTTCAGTGCACACATCGCTTAACTCCATAAAAGAAAAAGTTGAGAAACGCGATGAAACGATGTACATTGTTTTCTAAAATTCCTGTTATAATATAGATTCACACATATAATGTAGAATGCATAAATACAGATATAGCTTTCATCTGACGCTGTATAAAATTAATAAGAAAGAATAGCCACAAAAAATAATCGTCAGTAATGTTACAGCTTTTATGTGACTGGTGGAGTTAATCAATTTGGCAACTGAAAAAAAGTAGTAAAGTTAAATTCAGTCTTTAAATTTTTAAGTTTTTTATTACAGAAAAAGTCAGTTATTATATATTTTTATTACAGCTTTTGCATAAAAATGAATGTTCACAGTTCTGTTATATTATATTATTTGTAATTAATTCATCAGAAATATTATAAATAATGTCTTCTTCATCAGCTGGATGTGAGGATTCGTCATTTCGATTTGTTGTCAAGTTTTTATAGTAATCATGTTCAACAGGAGGAATGTATTTTAGCAGGTCCATCATGTCTCTCCATTTTTCCCTTGTCACAGTTCTGCCTTTAGGATATAATAAAGGCTGATATATATTTTTCAAACTTTTGCGGTCTACCTGATACAGATTTTCTTAAATTAATGGCTTTAAATTCTGTATCTTCATTATAATCACATTTGAATTGTATGAGATGGGGTTTGGACCTTTCTAATTTTATCCAGCGTATTTTAAGCCAATTTACTGGAAAGCCTGTGACGGTTACTTTTCTGTTAATGAGTGATTGTTCTAAAGGTTTTGTTGAAAAAATATCTTGGTGGGTCATTTGAATTAGATGAAATGGAGCTTTCTTTTTACATGTTTTGATTATATTGTACCAATCATCTGGTGAAAAAATGTTTTGATTTTTTTTCGCACGTGACTCAATAATGGCAAAATCTGAGTCATTAGGCAAATAGCTGTGCCCACTTATCAAAAATTTCATTTCAATTGACTCAGCTCTTATTTCCATACTCTGAACAAGTTTCAATAAACTTAAGACAGTTTTAATATTTCTGTTTTGCCCGGTACACGAATCCGAATATGTTATTATTTTTTCAAAGTTTGTAGCGTAAGTCTTTATGTACTTTATTAGACAAGATGAAATTTCTTGAGACCCACGAGATCCTTCAGTTTCTGGCCAAACAAACATGTGGCTTATATTTTTACTGAATTCATGACATCCGAAATTATAAACATATAAATTACGCTTATAATAAGCTACGGATGCGGTCAGCTTGGGAAAGGCCAAAGCTTCTTCCAAGTCGAAAGAAAATAAGAAAACATTTTCTGATGTTGCCATTCGGTCGGCAGCCATTTGACTGCGAGCCCGTTCAGCCTCTTCTAAGTGAGTTTCCTTTTCAATTTCTGCCATCTTCTTTCCCTCACCGTCTGAGGATTGAATTTTTATTTGCAAAGCATCACAATTTTGACACGTATCCTTTGATGGTTGTTTAAAATGTAAATTAAATTTTGTAGAGAACACATTATAGTAATACTTTTCTTTCACTGGTATTACATTTTCCTTTTCACATTCTGTGACGTATAGTTCACACATCTTCTTAATATTTAAGTCAGGATCTAAATATTGTCGTCTTGGATTATGAGCTCTAGTGTAGTGACTACGGTAGGCTGGAAATAACTTTATATGTTTTATAACACTTGTGTCATCTATTTTATTGCTTGCAACATGGCCTTTGCGCAGATTAACCAAAGATGTAACTTGTTCTTTAGGACAACATTTGTATATCCGCCCATCGCTCACCTGATAAGTGTCTCTAAAATATTGTTTGCAAACGGGAATATCACGTGTGTCTTTTCGAAAGTAATATGTAAAAGAATGTGATCTTCGTTCTTTAGTTTCATTCGTGGGGCGCCTTCTTTTTATTTCGTTGACTTTAATACAACCTCTTAAGAAAATATTTTGGTCAAGCTGACTATGTAAACTATAAAATGCCTTCATGGCAGTCTCTCTCTCATTTGAAAAAATTTTTTGGTTGCACTTTTGGCGGCATCTGCATTTTATATCGACAAATGTTTTTGCAGGTATTAAATTTCCTCCCCTATTCCTATATGCCAAACCTTTTGTTCTGTTATGCTTTTGTAAATTTCGTGTCCATTTATCAGGATTACAACTTCTTTTCCTCCCAATCAACGTGTTTGTTGCGAAATTTGTGCTGTTGCAATCAGATGAATCCGAGGAAAACGATAAACGTCTTCTTGAACCACACTTTCTGTTAATAAATCGTATTGAAGAACCATCACTGTTTTCGTCATCCACGTTGTTATTAGTCTCACTCATCTTGGTTATAACGGTATAATATTTATTTCTTTAAAAACAATCTGGGGTAATGATGAAAAGACCAAGAAAATATGTAGGCCGTGCAATAATGGTGAAGTAGACAGTAACATTCAGCGTGCGAGATCACTGTTATACTAACTACCGTTTGCGTTGCGCTTTTTTTTAATCTGTTTGTCGATGCGATTTTATTACCAATATTATTGAGAGGGGGGAAAGCATCTTCGGCTGTTTAAAACAAAGCGTTGATGCATGACAATAAAGCAACGATTACATTAGGGTATGGAGTTAATCAAAATGACTTCTGAAATAAATTACTTATTTTTCAATGGCCAAAAAAATGTTGCCGTTTAATGGTGTTAATTTTTATTATTCAGGGAAGTTATTATAAATATAAAAAGTTATGACTATAGCAAGTGCTTTGACACATAAATTTAAGATTTTTCAAAAAGTGGAGTTAATCGATGTATGCACTGAACGGCTCAAATAGCACGCAGTAGTAAACTTTTCATTCTTACAAGGCACAGTAACTCGATCGAAAACTACTATTTATATTTTGTTAAATATTTTATGTTCCTTATATATTTCAATTATAATAAAATTAGTAGTTATGTAAAAGACATCAACATATATGACATCAACAACATAAAAGACATCAACATAGAAAACCATATAATTTATCGAAAACTTCAGACGCCACTTTAATGGGCACAGTAAGTGACATACTAATCCTATCTGGCTATCATACAGAACTGAAAATTAACAGTTATGGACCTATATACATAATATCGATTTTAAATATCGGCATTCAACTATCACATTTCTCCTTGGTGCTCGAAGACATCGTCGCTACTCGGCAGTTATTTTGTGTGCATTGAGTTTTTTGTTTCAATTGATGGGTCAAACAACGCGTTTTAGTCAGCCTGTCGCAGTTACATAAACGGATATAAAGGACATAAAATAGCACGTGTGCATACTTCGAATAAAATATCATTATTTAATTGGATACGCGGTATTGCTTTTTGTTTATTTCCATCATTAAACAATGGAAACTGTTTGATGAGAATTTTTGGATTCTTCATAATTCTTTCACGAACTGAAACCGATGTCATAATTGTTTTCAATCTCTGCTTTATGAAGGTATATTCAAGAATGTAAAAGTTTGAATCTTCAAAATTCTGGCAAAAGTTATCCGCAAATCTATTCGTAGCCTTCATATAAAGATAAAGATAAAAGATGAAAATTATATTCAACGCCACGAATAAATACGCTTTGAATAAAAAATATATGTATTGGAAATGGATGTAAAAAGAAATGTGCACTGATACTTTCTGGTAGAAAAATATCTTTACTTCGCGACATGTGAAGAAGCTCAAAGAAGAAGAAACTCAACGAGCTACAGTGCCGGACGAATAGATAGCACACTTTAAAATTAACGTAATTTAGATTTATTTAAGGTAATAACCGAGATTCTAATACTATATAGATTTGTAAATTACTGTTATGAACATACACAAATAAAATAAAATTACGTTACGCCAGTTTAAACAATTTTACTTAGAAAAAAAGAATTTTTATGGAAATACGGTGGAAAATAATGATGGCATATTTCACTAAGAATTATGTTGCGACTCCATGTAATTCCAAATAAAAAAAAACATGAAAAAAGTGTAAAATAATATTTTTTTGTTTAGGATTTAGTTTTCGAGAAAATCGAGATTGAAAATTTGCTAAGCGCTGTACATCGCTTATAGCCGGAAAAGCATATGTACAAAGCAAGGTTTAAAACCTGGTTTTCTCAAAAACGAAATCCTAAAAAAAAAGAAGTCACTCTATATCTTTTTCATTCCTTTTTTATGAAGAATAATCCGGTAACCGCTTGTATATCGTTTCAGGAATACCCTGTACATATTTTTCAACAGGGTGATGCCGCGATTTTTTTTCTCGAGGATTAATCAGCAAGATCATATCGTTGAAAATTGTTGCGAAAATCATAACCATGCATTATGCAAATGACAGATAATTTCAAAAGATTGCCGAATGATAAAAATGTATTTAAGATGATAAGAAACAATTAGAACAAAAAACTAATAAAGAAACTTCGTAGATAATGACGACTGTTAATAAGTGGAAAGATGAAGCCACAAAACATTAGGCATTCAATATTATTGCTTGATTTATTGACATACATAATTTTTAGTTAAGTGTGCTAACATTTTGTCCGACTGTATTTCCATAAAAATTCTCTTTTTTTAAATAAAATTGTTTACACTTGCGAAATGCAATTTTATTTCATTTGTGTATGTTTATAGTGGTATTTTGCAAATTTATATAGAAACAGTATTTTAGTTGTAATGTTACATAAATGAAAATTACATTAGTTTTAAAGTATGCTATCTTTTTGTTAGATACTGTATTATCCCGAAATGAAAACTAGAGAGCATAATCGGAGACTTGAGACCAAGCATCCACATATTCGACACTTTCCTATCTTTATTTGAAAAACGATTCTATGAATATTGATTTGTTTTTGTTCTGGAACAATGTAGTTACGTGTTGATAATTAAGTGGTATTTTTATTTGTCGGACAAATTCTCGACTAATAAATTTATTTATTTCAAACACATCGAATAAAGATACTTATTTTATTAGGACCCTCCACAATATTGCATAAAGATGAAGAAGTATCTTTTGTTCGTAACGTTTCTATAATTTATTATCTAAATAATGTACAACTCTGCTAGGTTGTCATTTGTTTCGCAATTACAAGATGCAAATGAATTTCAGCATAAATTATACTGCAAAAATATCGTACAGTATTTATAATGAAATAGTCGAAAATGTAAAATGCTAGATGTTTTTAATCGAGTAGTACATATATTTAACCGATCCAAAAGTTTCAGTCATATTACTACGAGATCGATTAATATTGCATAAAAAAATAATGCATCGTCAGACATAATATAAAATTCGTTTATTAGAAGTAAGTTAAAAAGATTAAATATTTAAATTATGGAAAAAATTATAACTTAAATTACATTGCACAGCTACTGCAGTAACTCGAAATTTTATATTATTTTCACGATTCCCTTAGTTTCGTTAATATCATTTATTCCAAGTAGACTAACAAATATACGATCAAACCCTACTAGAAAATTTGAAAAATTTGGAACATTGATTGCAATAGATCATGTTGTTGAGGAACAGTCTTCTCTCTATTCCTGTGAAAAAGAAACATCAATTATTTTGCTTCCTCATTATTTTGGACCACAATTTTCAACAAAGAAGAAGTAGACAAAATTCTGTAATGTATCAGAAAGGGTCTAGGTCTAGGTTTATTTAAAAATGGTTTCATGAAAAAGAAACAAAATACGTCGAGATATGCTGTGCAATGCTTCGAAATTCTTGTTTACGATAGCAATGGTAAAAAAATGCGTGCTGCAGCATAGTTTCAGGACAGTTCTCCCATCCTTGACAGCAATTACAGGGAATACTATCTTATGGCACCCTCAAGTGGCTTTCTCGTTTAGAGTCTCCGACGATAAGAATCAAGCCGTCAGAGGAATGATTAACAGACGACTCGAGACAATAGATACGAACATGTGTACGCTAGAGGCGAGCAGGACAAGGATGACCTGCAACATCGAGATCTCATCGAATTAGGAAAGGACGAAAGAAATATTATAGTATATGCTTCTGATAGAATTGTTCGGTACCTATGAACCGAAGCATATACATTCGGATAAACGATGGAATAAAAAATGCTCAAAAATTAGTTTTGCCTATATCTTTATCCGAAATATATTTAAAACATTAAGAACTTAATTTTGGAAAAAATTGAGAAAGAGCAATACTTATGAAAAAAATTAGCCTCATCGGCGCTCGTGTGAAACGAGGACTTCAACATCCAATCTCCGAACGGCTACATCATATCCCTCTGACTCATCCGATAACTTGTGAACAACAACATCGTATAACCTGACTCACCTATGACTCCGAACTTCAGACGACCACATCTCATCCCCTTGACTCAGCTTCCGACCTTTGCACCCAAACCCCTGTATAAAAGCCCTAGGAAACTAAATAAAGATACTCATTTTCACCCAGAAGCTCGTTGCGCTAACTTCGTCGAACTTATTAGCGTACGCGTACCATATAAGTATCGTTTTCTAGTATTGTGTTAATTTGTGTTGTGTCCCATGACATAAAAATTGGCGATCCTGCCAGGATCCAGCTAATCAAGATTGAAGAAACTGCCGACGTGTGATCCGAGGACATACTACCGCAGGGACTGCGAGAGCCACATTCACTCTGGACAGCCGGATCGAATTTACAGGTAAAGGTTTTACCGAATATAGAAATCCACTTCCTGCCTATACAACAGACGAAGAATTAAATATGAGTCAACCAAGAGCAAGTTCACCAACACCATCGCAACTCTCTAATGTGTTAGAAAATTTAATGATACAAATTAACCGCTTAAATGAGTCTTATAACTCGTTACAAACATCTTTGGAACAAATTCACATTCGGCTAGACAAAAATGAAAAGGCAACTCTTCGACAAAATGAAGAATTTGCACAAAACTTCCGACGATTGGGATTAGAAGTAGTCACGGAAGAGGAAGAAGGAGCATCAGATGTAAATCAAATAAGAGAAGCTACATCTACACTATCTAGGTCGCGCCCAACATACGAAGCCTTTACTAGACGCCATGAAAATGGACGAGGCGAACGATTATCATCAGCCTTTGACATCATACGGACCATCGAGACCTTGCGAGGCCGAGACGACAATGGTGTAGAGGACTTCATAAGGCAAGTGAAAGCAGCTAAATCTATGTGTAGCGAACCTACACTCTTACTTAGAATTATTATCGCCGAACGTATCACCGAAAATGCCAAACGCAACATCCGATACCATCGTATTGATGACTACGACCAGCTATATCAGGTATTGAGAACTCAGATCTCAACACCTGTAACTACTAGTGGATGTCGTATTCAATTACAAAGCACCCATCAGAATTTGAACGAATCTGTAGCTCAATACAGCTTACGCTTTCGACAAAATTTAAACGAGCTCCAGTACGCTATACAAAACAAGCATAGCAATGCTACAGCCCGACGAGTAGTCCTTGCTGAAGAAGAAGAAGAGGCTATAAGGACGTATACCATGAATTTACACCGAGACATTGCCCCATTAGTAATCACCGCCAAACCAAAAAATCTCAACGAAGCTCAAGCAATAGCCACTGATTTAGAACTTTGGAACAAAGAAAGAGTCAACAGAGAAAGATCTAACCCACCTCCTACCTTAAGACCATCTCCTAAATCTTTCCTGAAACCACAAATGCCCATCAAGAAAGAAATCCAATATGACAAGCCGCGTACATTATCCTGTGATTTTTGCAAACGATCAGGACATACCAAAGATAAGTGTTTCCAATACCAAAATTTTCAATCGCGCCAGAGCGGAAAACTTCAACCTCGTGTGAATCACTTCGAGATAACAGAATCAACAGACGACAGTATTCAACCCCAAGAACCGCCGAACAAAGACCAACTACTGAACGAACAACAGCTTTACGAAGAACAACTGAACGACCAACAGCTTTACGAAGAATAACTGAACGACCAACGCGAATACATTACACACCCGGAGAACTTAAACACGTATCAATCATATCCCCTTTCAGTAAACAACGAGTACGGTACCTCTTGGACACAGGGGCAGGAATAAACCTAGTCAAGGAACAACAAGCCCTAATAACAACACCATTGACTAACCCTAAAATTATACAATTAGGAAATGACCGACATACATTAACATCTACAACTCACTTTAACATGTTTGATCAAAAACACTTATTCCACATAGTTCCTAATAACTTCCCACTCATTGAAGATGGAATAATTGGACTCCCCTTTCTTGAACAATATAAGTTTCAAATTACTAACGACTCACTTAAACTTGACGATTTTTCAGTAAAACTCCATACAACCCAAGAAGACATTGAAATACCACCAGGCAACCATATTACCCACGTCAAAACTCTTAATGATCAGCCTTGGCGTATTTTCTACATCAATAATGGTGAGCAAACTCTGACTACTGCCGATCAAATTTACCATGAACCAGATCCACCAATCGAGAGAACCATTGAACTTATAAACAAATTAAGACTTAGTCACATTGATCCATTATATAAAGACACAATTGAAAAGATAGTAGCCAGCTATAACGACATTTTTTCCTTAAAACATGAACCTCTACCCTGTACAAAATTAACTGATCATGAAATTACCTTGAAAAATCCTAAACCCATTAATATAAAATCCTATAGACCACCGGAATGCCATAAGACTGAAATAGAACGACAAATTTCCGAAATGTTATAAAAGAATATAATAGAACCATCTGACTCAAGCTTTAATTCTCCTATTTGGGTAGTACCGAAAAAGGCAGACGGATCAGGCAAAAGAAAGTGGCGAATTGTAATAGACTTCAGAAAATTAAATGAACAAACAGAACAAGACGCATACTCATTACCTAACGCAGACGACATTATACAACATTTAGGCAACGCAAAATTCTTTACCGCATTAGACCTTTCCGCCGGATTCCATCAAATACCAATGAATTCCAATAGTAAGAAGTATACCGCATTTTCCACCAACGACGGACACTTCCAATATAACCGTATGCCTTTTGGCTTGAAAAATGGTCCAGCAACCTTTCAAAGGATGATGGACACTGCTTTACGAGGTTTAGTTTCAAAACACTGTTTCGTTTACATGGATGACATAATCATTTTTGGCAATACCATAGAAGAACACAATAAAAATTTAGCAGTCGTATTTCAAAGACTTAGAGACACTGGATTAAAACTTCAAATTGATAAATGTGAATTTCTTAAACCGGAATTGGAATATTTAGGCCATATCGTGACTGCAGACGGAGTAAAACCAAACCCTAAGAAAATCGAAGCTATTAAAAACTTTCCTATACCTAAAACTCCAACTCAAATTAAAGCATTTCTTGGACTCACCGGTTACTACAGAAAATTTATACGAAACTTTGCTAAAATTTCAAAACCATTGACTACTTTGACCAAGAAAGGCGAACCATATAGGTGGACTGAAACCCAACAGACAGCATTCCAAATTCTTAAAGACAAATTATGCTCTTCGCCTATCCTCAAATATCCTGATTTCAACAAAACCTTTGTTCTCACAACTGATGCAAGTAACGAAGGCATTGGAGCTGTATTATCGCAAGACAATTTACCTTGTAACTTTATTTCACGTACATTGAACTCAGCTGAACAAAATTACTCTACCACTGAGAAAGAACTCCTTGCAATAGTATGGGCTACCAAAAGACTACGCCAATACTTACTTGGACGACGATTCATTATTCAGACAGATCACCAAGCACTGGTCTGGTTGAAGAATGTAAAAGATCCTTCCTCTAGACTCATGAGATGGCGACTGAGACTGGAGGAATATGACTTTGAAATCGAGTACAAGAAAGGAAAAGAAAACGTGGTAGCTGACGCTCTTTCCAGATATCCCATATATCCTTTAAAAATTAGAAATCAACAACCTATAAATCTAAACATTAACCTCAGAACTCCCGAAGATTCTCCCAAACCTCTAGAAGATATCCCATCTGAAATAGATGAAACCAGTGACGACACCTTACCTTCTACCAGCTCAGATAATCCTCTCATTTACGATCTTTATGAATATTGGAAAACTAAACCAACACCTTCTCCCATAAAACTCTCTCCTAATAGAACGACTTTTACGCAAATAACTCCAGAACTATTAGGAAAATACAATGAACAAAATTGGTTAATTAAAATATACGAGCTATCACATAAAGAAACCAATTTACGATTTGGACTATCTACCGGTTTTACCAACTATGAAATTGTTTCAATTCAGTTAATGCTTAGATTCCTTTCTCACCATCTTGACCGACCTGTAATTCTCGCGACCGCACCCATACGAGAATACTCTGACGAAGAAAAACAAGCTATTATAAAAGAAACACATGAAAATCTTAAACATCTTGGAGAAAACAAAACTATCGATGCAATTCGACAAAACCACACATGGCCCAACTTAACTGACGACGTACAACATTACGTAAAAATTTGTGACACATGTCAACGACAAAAACTAACACGTATACGACCACGAGAAGAAGCCGTTTTGACGGATACTCCCACCAATCCCAACGACAAAATAGCCATGGACATAGTAGGTCCCTTACCTCTCACTAACAAAGGCAACCAATTTATCCTTTCCATTCAAGATTACCTGACAAAGTACCTTATTCTCATTCCACTTCCCAACCAACGAGCTGAAACTATAATTGATGAACTTATTAATCACTATATCTATACATTCTCTTCCCCGAAACACATCCTTACTGATCAAGGACAAAATTTTGTTAGCAAGTTAATGGCACAATTTGAAAGACTCTTTAAAATCAAACATATAAAGACTACGAGTTTCCATCCACAGAGCAATGGATCTTTGGAAAGACAAAGATTTGTTAAGAACCAGTATTGGAGAAAATACTAGCGATTGGGATGACCACCTAAAACTTATTTCAATGGCTTACAATACCTCAATCCATTCCACTACAGGATACTCTCCCTTTGAATTAAGCTTTGGAAGACCCGCTAACATCCCCTCCTCTATATCTTTTTTTTTTTTTTTTTATCGTGGGGGAAATCTGCTGGCCAGACACCCCCGCCCCGCCCGGGGGGCGGGACGGGGGTAGTGCGAGGTTTGACCAGCTAAAACCCCCACGGCGGCCTAGGGCGCTGGCGATTACTGGGGGAGCCACGGGAACTCTTAACGAACACAACCGCGGCTCCCCCTCGCCTGGCCGGCCACCAGGATGGAATGGCGGTGGCCGACCGCGTCCCGGGGGGAGATTTATCCTCCCCCATGAATAATCTTGGTTCGGCGGTCAGGGGGAACGCTCCCCGCACCGCCTCGTCACGGCGGCCGTCGGGGGCGACGATGCTCGTCGCCCCACTCCCGGTATAGGGAGGACATCTTCATGCGGCGGGCGGCGGGCAATTAAACCAGCATAATCTGGTACACCCGCCGCCCGCCTATTCTCAGCTGCTCGGGGGGGGGGGGGAAGGGCTCTAGGCGTGGGCGCACACGCCGCACCCCCCGCTCACGGCGACCCCGCTCGGCAGCCTCCTTCTGCAACATTACCTGTTCGCAGAAGGCTATGGCTGCCGCCCATTTTCTCGGGCACTCCAGCATGGCCCCAACTAAGCTGGAGAGAGCGAGGTCGCGACCAACTTCCCTTCTTAGGACTCGGCGCAGCACTGAAAAGGCGGGACATACCTCCAGTGTATGCTGCGCCGAATCCTCCTCCGCGCCACAGTGGTGGCACACCGTTGTCGCTACCCGACCGATGCGACACAGGTAGACACCGAAGCAGCCATGCCCGGTGAATACCTGCGTCGCACGGTAGGAGAGCCTGCCAAACCGCCTCTCCCGCCACGAGGTGAAGTGCGGCAGGAGAGCCCCAGGGACGCGCTCGCCGGCATGGGAACAAAGCTCCGCATGCCATCTGGCGAGCGCAAGTCCCCGGGCCTGGAGCTCGAAGCACTGGACCGCCTCCCGCTCCGGCGGGTCCCCCCGAGCCCGGCCAGCGATGCATATGCGCCTATAAATATAGGCGCGCATCGCCGCCTGCAGCTCGAAGGGAATTTCTCCCGCCAGAGCAAGCGCTGCCACGGTAGACGCGATGCGGTAGCCTCTTATGAGGCGAAGGGCCATCTGCCTCTGAAGCCGGCGCAACAACAGTGTGTTGCGCCGGTTTTCCCTCACGGACGGCGCCCAAATCAGGGCGCCGTATAAGGTCGTGGACCGCACCACGCCCAGGTATAGGCGGCGCACCATATTGCCCGGCCCCCCGAGATTGGGCAACAGGCGGCCTAACGCAGCCGCCGCCCTCTCAACTCGGGGGACGAGGCGGCCGAAATGCGCTCCGAACCTCCAGTGGCTGTCGAGGATCAGTCCGAGATACTTGATCTCAGACTTCACCCCGACGCAGGCTTCTCCAACCCGGATCCACGATCCGGACGGTGGCCGCGACCGAGGCCGTCCAAACCAGACGGCCTCGGCCTTCTCCGGGGTCATCTTCAGCCCCAGATCGTGGATCCTCGCGACGACGGCAGCCACCGCAACCTCCGCTCGTCGGATGGTCCTCTCGAAGGTGTCCCCGACGGTGACCACCAACGTGTCGTCTGCATAGCAGACAAGGGTGGCACCATCGGGCAGGGAGGCCTTCTCCAGGACCGCGTTATACCCCAGGACCCACAGGAGTGGTCCTAGCACGGACCCCTGTGGGACCCCGCAGTCCACTTCCCTTCGAATCATCCCGTACCGGCCCGGGTATTCTACCCACCTGTCCCGCAGGTAGGCCCCGATCACCCGCCTCAGATAGGGAGGCACCTGATGCTCAACCAGGGCCTCCCTAATGGCGGACCAGGGCAGGGTGTTGAAGGCATTGACGATATCAATGGTCACCGCCAAGCACACCCCGCCTCGTGCCACGGCATTGTCCGAGAGGGACTTAAGACGATCGATTGCGTCGATCGTCGACCGTCCCTTCCGGAAGCCGAACTGGCAGTCTGCCAGATCGGAGCCATCGCGGGACAGGTGCCTGGCGAGGCGGGCGGCAATGATCTTCTCAAAGATCTTGCCCACCTCGTCCAGGAGACAAATGGGCAGGAACGCGGAGGGAGAATCCGCAGGCATCCCATCCTTCCTTAAGAGGACCATCCGACTTCTCCTCCAGAGGTCCGGGAACACCCCGGACCTCAGGAGCCCGGAGTAGAGGCTTCTTAGCCTCTCGCCCAGGACGCTCATGGCAAGCAACCAGACCCGGCCGGGGATACCGTCCGGCCCCGGGGCAGTATTCTTGCCCCGGAGCCATTTGACTACCCCGGCCATTTCCTCTGGGGCGACCTCCAGATCCGGGGACCACTCATGTCCCTCTAGCTGAGGGACAGGCCGGGACGCCTCCCCGCTGACGGCGAATAGCGCGTCCACGACCCGTCCGAGCATCCCCGGATCCAGGCTCTCCGTCACAGGGGGCGCCCAGGGACGTAATCGTCCCATCGCCATTTTGTATGGGCGCCCCCATGGGTCTCGGTTTAAGGTACCGAGAAGGTCGCGCCAGGCCTGGCTCTTCGCCTGCCTGATGGCCAGCTGCAGGGCGACCACCTTCTCCCTGTATCGCCCATACAGCTGGATAGCCAGCTCCACGTCGGAACGTCGTCGTCGACGGGCGCGGGCGTTCTGGCGTCGCGCGCGGACGCACTCTGTACAACCACTCTGTACGACCACCAGTACACCGCCTTCCTCGGGAAGACCCTGGCCCGGGGCATGGAGACGTCGCAAATCGACGTCATTGCGCCCCGGAACCAATGGGCCTCCCTTGTCCCGTCGACTGGCTCGGCCGGTGTTGCCGGCCAGTCCACGACGTGGGCTGCCGCCATCAGAGCGTCCTGGTCGAGGCGCTTCAGCGCCCACCGCGGCTGAGGCGATCCCTCATCAGCGGGGCGACGTCGGGGCGTGGATGGGGCGGCGGAGAGGCCGAGAACAATGTACCTGTGGTCAGATAGCGTCTCGACCTCCTCCGCCACCCTCCACTCCGTAATACGGCGCGCATCCGGGGGCGTTTCCCATGATAGATCAACGATGGACCCCCCATTATACCGCACGCACGTATGGACCGAGCCCGTGTTTAGAAGACGGAGCTCGAGTCCCGCCGCCCAATCAAGCACCTCTCGGCCCCTCGGGTCTGTCCTGGGGGAACCCCAAGCTGAAGACTTGGAGTTGAAGTCCCCCAGGACCAGCACCGGACGTGGCTGGCAGCGGGAGACGCATCTCCCCACCACGTCCAGATACTGCTCGAATTCCTCGAGGGACCATCTCGGAGGTGCGTAGATCGCCACAACCGCGGTGCCGCCCCAGTCAACGGCCAGGTATCCCCGGCCGCGCTCGATAACGGAGCACGCCGGGGACCCCGGCCGGCCTCCCCATATGATAACGGCGGAGCCGCTCAGGTCCCCCATCTAATGTGGATGGTCGGGAATCCTGTACGGCACCGCCGCTACGGCCAACCCGGCACCCCGCTCGGCCATGAATTGCACAAGAAGGTCCTGTGCCCTGGCCGAGCGGTTCAGGTTGGCCTGTATTATAGGGCCCTTGGGCCCCATTATAGGCAGGCCACAACATCCATCACCGCCGCGGGAGCGGTGGCGTCTGGGGTCTCTTTGGCCCCATCCGCCCCCGCGGGCGCGACGATGGCACCTTTTGGTGCCTCCTTCGGTTTGTTGGCCACGGTGGCCGCCGCCTTAGCCACCGTGGTCTTTCTTCCCCTGCTCCCTCTGCCGCTTCTCGCGCTGGCAGGGCACGCCTGGCTACCGAGGCGGTGACCGGCTGGCTTGCCTACGCCCGCACAAAGCGGGCAATTTGGCTTTGCCATACAGCCGGTCACTTTGTGGTCCCGACTGCCGCATCCAAAGCAGCAGTCGGAACGATCCTCGGCCGCACTGCACCGCTGCCTAGTGTGGCCCAGGCCAAGGCAGCGATAGCACTGCAAGGGCCGGGCGCTGAGGGCCTCCACCGTCGCCTGAGGCCAGCCCACCCTGATTTTGCCCGCGACCGCAACTTTGCGTGCGGCCGCAGCAGGGCATTGGGCCCAGAAGGTGCCCAAACCAGAGGGGGAAGGCCGGATTTCTCCGGTCCTCACATCCCCCTGGTCGCACCCTCCCACACGGGCGACAGCTGTGGCAACCTCCGCCGGCGTGGTCGAGTCGACCTGGCAGCGCACCCTAAGGTCGGCCTTCTTTATTGGGCGCGTGACCTTCACGCCGGTTCCCGCCAGCGCGTCCGCCATCTTTGCGGCAAGGACAGTGGCCTTGGCAGCCCCATCTGCTCCGGGGACCTCCAAAATAATCCCCCCCGTCACCGCCCTCCTGGGCTTCAATGAGGCGATGCCAATTTCTGCCAGGTCTATTTTGGACCTGGCAGTGGTCATTGCCTCGGCATAACTCATCGCCCCGCCAGCCGGTACCGTTATTGTAACGGCAGCCGTGCGGGGCAGACGCGGCGGCAGAGGAGCCCTCCTGGGGGCAGCCGGTGCCACCCGTTTGGCCGCCCTCCCGTTCGGAGCGGCCTTGGCAGCTGCCGCAGATTTACCTGCAGCAGCCGCCTTTTTGGCCTTCCGGCCAACTACCTGGGACCACACCTCAGTTGGAGGTGTGGTGGAAGGCAGCGCAACCGCAGGGGCGGCCCGCGGCTGAGCGGGCTGACTCTGGTCCGCCTTAGCGGCCCCCCCTTGCCGCCACCATTTTTCCCCCCTTCCTGTTCGTCGGCAGTGGGGGGGGGGGGGGCAGATGGCACGGGTGCCACCGACTGCGGGCCCCGCACCCGCGGAACCAGCTCCCTCCTGAATGATGCCAGTTTGGCATCAATCAGAGAGCCGATCTGCGCCAGCAAGTCTGCTGGCGCAGCCGCGGGCGAGGAGAAGGACCTTCTCGTCCAGGGCATTTGGGCCCTCGGACATCGGCAACCGGCAGCTGCCCCGTGTCCCCCCCAGGGGCCAGCGGCGGAGGCATCCCGGCCACAGCCGTCCCCGCCTCCACCGCATGACGGAGTCGGGCAACCTCCGCCCGCAACTCCGCCATCTGTTCTCTCAGGTGGGCGTTTTCCGCTTCCAACAGCCGGGTAGCGTTGGGAGCTGACCTAATTGCCAGCTCCGCAACGCCCACCCGGCTGTTCAGAGCCGCCGCACGCAGGGATCGGACCATGCTGGTCTTTAAACCCGTTGTTGCGGTAGAGATCATGGCCACATCACCCAGGCTCTCCATAACCGCTGCCGCAACGTCCCGCGTCGGGCGGTTGCGGAAATCCGCAGCGACTTCCACTTCATCGGGAAGCCGGTCCCCAGATATCGCGGGCCTCGGCCCCGGGGCAACCGGGTCGAAGATGTCCGCGATAAGGCTTTTTTCAGCCTCAGCCTGTTTACGTTTGGCCTCGTGGAGGCCAACGCATTCCCTGGTCGTTGGTGGCCGGCCTCCTTTCCTCGTAGAGGTGCCCGGGACGCTCTGCGTCGAGTGGTGGTAGGAGACAGAGAAGTCCGTCTCCTCCCCCGCATCGCAATCGCCAAGGCCCGCCGCAGGCCTCTTTGTGCCGCGTGTGGCAGAATGCCCCCGCGACACCGGCTCCACATATCTCTCGAGGCGCACGATAGCCTCGCACAGTTTTGTTTTTAAATGAATCCATAGCTGATCCCACGAGTGTGGTCGGAAAGGAGGTCACCCCGGGTAGAGCCGCCATACCCGGGGAAGGCTAATACGCCCGGGGGGTCGCCAGGTACCCCGGGGTTGTCCGCTAACGATTGGTGCACCCACCAACCATAGCTGGCGCTTACTCCAGCTACGCCCTCTTCACCGCGCAACACTGCTTGGGGCTAGGGATTTTTTAGAGAGGTTGTCATCCTCGCGGCCCGGCCGGCTAAGGCAAGACCCCCGTTCCTGTAAAACATGACCACAGGTTTACGGTATGTGTCCGAATTTAGTAGGCCCCTCACCTCAAGCCACTCCAGCTAGGTAGAACCTGCCAGGGAATAAATTCCCCGCTGGCACAGCCTTGAGGATCATTAGGGCACGAAGCCCCCCCACCACGACAAGGTAGCGGACACGGGGGGGCCTCCTCTATATCCCTTACACCTGTTTTAAATCAACAAGAACTGTTTAAATTATGGAAACAAAGGCACGACGATTACCTTAAATACGCTAGAATATCCATACAGACCAATAAGAATCGCTATAAAGCTGATCAGGACAAAAAAATTAGAATTCAAAGCTTGTACAACACTGGAGACATGGTACTACTGCATGACGACCATAAAAAAACAAACTCTCGCCCGAATGGACTGGGCCTTACCCTATAATTGAGACTAAAAAACCCAACTATCTGATAAAAATTAACCCTAACAAAACCCTATTAGTACACGGTAACCAATTAAAACCCTATCGTTTACCTTCCAGGCACTTGAAGGATTCAAAATAACACCACTCAATCACTCTCAAATAATCAGCGAAACAATTGAGAAAGTATTAGTTTATCATAGCAAAATAAAAATAAACATTGTTATTAACCCCTTAGAAATAAGAGAAGACTTAACTAAAGTAAAACGATTGTTAGAGTCTCTCAAAACTGATTTCAAAGAATGTAACAGCGCTCATATGAAATTGTTAAATGAAAAATTCAGACGTCTTAGTTATAAATTTACACGACTTAACAGCATACTCTATCGCCGATCTAAACGAGGAATACTGAACATCATAGGTTCTACATCAAAGGCCTTGTTTGGAACTTTAGATGAAGACGATCTTGTACTCATCAACCAAAATATTGATAAATTATTTGACGAAAATACTAAATTATTAAAAATAGTACAAAATCAAACTATTATGTTCAGGTCCATACTAAGCAGTAAGACGCTACCCCTATTTATTGAAAAACAACAAAATCTTAACCAACGACTCAACGATCAAATCGCACACCTCGACTACGTTATGCTTACCGAGATGATAATCTTAGATATTCAGGAAAACATAGACTCTTTACAAGAAACTATAACACTCGGAAAGAAAGGAATAATAAGACAAGATATAATCGAAACAAATCAATTTTTAGACGCTTACGGACACATTTTTAAAAAATATTTGCTTATATCACACATAACTCCTCTATTAGAAAACTTTCAGACTCTACTTGATATTAGCACACTTAAAATGATCATATTGAATAACAAAATTGTATACACTATTATCGTTCCACTACTAGAAGACGACGAATGGACACACACCAAACTTTATGCTATACCCTATAAACAAGGATCAACCTTCGTAGCTCCTCTTTTGAAACATGAACACACTCTACAATCCAAAGGACAATTTATCGCTGTTGACATAATATACATGGATCACTATTGTAGGAGTACTCCTCTCGTTAAAATCTGTAAAAAAACCCAACCCACACAACACACCGACTTTATGGACTGTAGAAAAACAGATTGCCCGTTCTCAGCCTTTCATATACAGGATTTGACTTTCATTCCTATGTATGCCCCGAACACTTACATTATAATACCGGAAAACTCGCTTACTATAAATATATTATGTAAAGAGAACAGTAGAATCACATTAGAAAATCCTGTTAAAATCAGTAGCGACATTGATTGTACTCTTCTTTACAAAAATAATGTAATAAAACTCGGAGGTACCACCTATGAAACAGATTTTGTCTCACGTAATTACAGTATACCCGATTTTGCACTTTCTCTAGACCTTGACAAATTAAATAGACTTCCCACTGTACCTAAGGTAACTCCAAATTTCAAGCAGTATGTAAATAGTTTAAATCATATAGAAAATGCTCTGATCTGAAGAAGTAATAGTATCCGTATTAACTTACTTAGGATACGCATCATTAGGACTAACACGTATATATTTACTATAAAAAATAGGATTATTCGATTGTTTATCAAATTGTCTTACAAGAGTTATACCACAAACGTTATGTATTAAGATTTGCTGTCAAGAAAATGTACTAACCACAAGACCAACTCAATACGAGACTGTAACATACACTCCAACACCAAGGGCATTACCAATAGAAATGAATAACCTCCCTGAGCTACCCATGGGATGGTCAACGGATCATAAAACCATCAGTCTCCCTGTCAACCGGAAAAAGCATTTCAAGATCAACCCACGACTTCCAGGAGTAAGTCAACTCCAATGATGAGGGTGTGAAACGAGGACTTCAACATCCAATCTCCGAACGGCTACATCATATCCCTCTGACTCATCCGATAACTTGTGAACAACAACATCGTATAACCTGACTCACCTATGACTTCGAACTTCAGACGACCACATCTCATCCCCTAGACTCAGCTTCCGACCTTTGCACCCAAACCCCTGTATAAAAGCCCTAGGAAACTAAATAAAGATACTCATTTTCACCCAGAAGCTCGTTGCGTTAACTTCGTCGAACTTATTAGCGTACGCGTACCATATAAGTATCGTTTTCTAGTGTTGTGTTAATTTGTGTTGTGTCCCATGACACTCGCACAGCGTTCAAAAGATTCGTATCTCGCTCGCACCATCAACCAACGACGTTGTAATCATAACGAAGATTTTGTATATCACGCATATCATAGTTTTATATCTTGAATTTCGTGTTCCTAGTTAAATAATCGTTTCTTTAAATGTAAAACCGTTTAATACTGCATAATATACTTATTAAGTGGACAATATCATACTTAACGAAGTTAAGTATGAAGAAAATGTCGAAAGTTTGGTTTTTATTTTTTATAACATTGTTTCACCCCCACAAAAAGTCTGGCAAAGATTGCTGACAACATCAGAGATTGCTGCTTTTGACAATATCCTCCGATAGAATTGAAATGGCGAAGACAAGATTTGTCATTTCCGAAAAATTTGCAACTTTCCGATTTGTTTTTTCGTTCTTTATTTTTGGTAACCATATTTTACGATCGAAAAATCTGAAAAAATTCTGTAACATGTGACCTGTTATTCAAAATGGATCAAATCTTTTTCAAAATTTTAAAATGCCATCGTTCATCAGTTGGTAAATATAAACAAAACGTTGAAACTGTTTTAAATAATTATATTTAATTACATATTTTGAGGTTAGCAATCTGTTGTTAAGAAGTTAACAAATTTTAGGTTAAAAAATTAGTATTGAGATGTGCCGATTTATACATATTATGTTTGTTCTTATTTTAATCAGAAAAATCTTACAAACATATTTATGCAAATTTTATTTAAAAATAAACAAAAAGAAGGATGTTTTATCTTTGCATTATGTATTTTGTACCTATTGTCCCATATTCAAGCCTGGATTAGATTACGATCCATGTGACTCGTTCGACTTTGAATTTTTTCGGCATGCCAAGGGGAGCCCCCAACTCCCCTCAGTAGTAAGTGAGAAACTACCTAGAACTACCATGCCATAACCACACCAAACAAAAATTACGTGTTCTAAGCAAAATGACCTATGCAAGCGTAATAAGTGGTACCACTCAAGAAAGAATTGAACGAATTTTCAAGAAACCAATCACATTTCAAGATAGTCGTATACAATCCTGTATGAGTGGAGAGTGTTCACAGTCGCGATAACGTGGGAATGATTGGTCTCGAATGTATTTAGAATGTTGATTGTTCGAATGTTGATTCAATTACGAATTATTTTAATCACGAGTGTAATTGAAATACACAATATAATATATATGTATGTATAATTATTTGTTGTTTGAAAGTTTAAATGAAAGAGAAAACAATTACTTATTAATTATTTGAAATAATAAAATTTGTTTATTAATTACGAATACGATTTCAATTGTTACTTATTAATTATCATTTAATGGTTAAGTATTTATTATTCATGCGGTATACCGTGTCCAATAAATAATAATTACGTCGTAGTTATTAATAATATTTTAATTTATTTATTAAGTACATTGTAATTCGTAGTTAATGTAATTGAAATACTTAGTATTTTGTAATTATACTCCTATTGAATTACAAATCACCTTGTATTTTAATTAAATGGCGATCTCAATATCGAATTACATTGTAATTGAATTACTTTGTAATTATAATTCCTTGAGAAATTCAAATGTTCGCCAGATCCTTATCCTTAACCGATAAGGATTTGATGAATTGTCCGCAAAAGACCGCAATTTCTAAAAAGCATTCCATAAATCGCTTTAAAAGTACTTTTCCAACTAAGGAAAATCCACTGTAGGTTGGTTCCTCAACTTTCTCAACACAACTTCCAAAGCTATACAATTACGCTGTAAAGGTCGTGACGAAGAAAGAGAGTCCCGCACAGCGGTGTGGCGTGTCCACCGCGTGAACGTTATAATTTTGAACATTATAACTCTTTCACCCGCTAGACGCGCCACGTCGCTGTGCGGGACTCTCGCACATGCGTCGCTTGTCCTCACTCCTTGCGTAGCCTTTTTCGTGAACAGGTTGGTCGTAACATATAAATTCCTTACAAACAACAAATACATATATAGGAGTGTGGTGACATGAAACAAACGTCTGACTTGCAGAATGTCTTGTCGAGCACTGTCGTTCGAGTATGTTCAAGTAGACGCAAGTGTAGCGCGAGGCTACGCCTACTAACAATGCTGCATGCTCGATAATTTCAATCCCCGATTTACATGGATGGATCTCGATAGGAGTCATATAGTATTACATAAAAGTCATTGACGTACCATATCAGCCGCTAGTTTCGAATCGTTATCCCATTAAAAATAGTATGTCATTCCCATTCCTAATTAACCCGCACTTTTTTGCTAATTTTCCTTTCATATGTCAAAATTCAAGTGTTTACCCATTATTTCGTCTATAAACACTAATTCTCCGACTCAGAGAGAGATTTGCTTCGCAAATTCCACTCTCTTTGTTTTATTCACTTCACTGATGTACGGTTGCTTCCTCACAATTTTGCTTTTAAATTCTGCCCAATGTAATCTGAATCGTTCTTGTATGCATTTGATTTTTATTTCGTTCCTGGACTTTTGATACAATCTCAGACGCACTTATATCTGGCTTCTTTTTAATAATCCTAAGAATTTCATGTTTTTGTACTGTTAATTTTTTTGGTCTACCACTCGGTGCAATATTCTTTCTTTTCTATATTTATTTACTAGGGTAAGTGGGTTATTTACTGTGTTTGTTCCGGTCGAATCGCGGACCGCGGGTCAACGCACGTTCGACATACGATGTACGCCGTCTCGCCGTTTTTGTCGAATAAACGGCGAGGCGGCAAGACAATAACACGATCGACGTGCGTTGGCCCGACCGTCAAACGCTCGCCTCGGCCGTTGTAAACACGCGGCGTTTTGCCTTAGGAGGCAATGACCCGGCCTTCGACGCCTGACGATGCTTCTCCTTGAACATCGGCCAGGTGTCTATATATACTGCCGCAAATTTGATAACGGGGGATTTTTGGTAGACAACGTTATCGCTTATAGACCAGTATTATTCAGCGCCCATGCGCCCATACGAAGCCGTGCTTCCATTTCATAGTCTCAGTGAAGCCGTGCTTCACTTCGTAACAAATTCGTAGCCGTGCTGCAATTTATACGTCGAACGGAGCCGTGCTCCAAGAATTGTAAACGAGGACTGCGGAGTCCAACAAATAAATCGTTGTCGTCTCCTCACGACTTCCGGCGGTTATTTTGTGCCGTGCGCAACAGTGTTCATTAAAGTGTCGTCCTAAGTTTTCGACAAATTAAATGGTTTTCTTAACCCTTATCGCAATTCTTAAAATATTTAAAATATATGTTGATTAGTGGTGTGCGTGAACTCGGGATTTCCCGAAACCCGATGCTTGGAACGGGATGAGAAGATGTGTATCGGGTCGGGACGAGATCGGGACGACAATATTCAAGATTCCTGAAAACATTCGATTTCCTATGCTATCAATTATTACAAAACGACACATCGCCGTACCTAGTACAAAATTGACTAGCGAAAAGATGTTTTCAACAATTGGAAATATCGTTGCAATCGAGAGAACCAAGCTATTACATACTGTCATACGTAGAGAATTTTAAATCAAACTATACATATCTTACTTTTCTGGTTTGATAAAAAATATAAAATTTTGCAAAATAAACTGCAACAATGGAAATCAAAAATTTTTAACTAGGACCGTATTAAAAAAAAGACGCTCTCCCAGTATTTTAAGAAGTCCTAAACATTTCCGGAAAACTCGAAAGTTTCAAGATCCCGTCCTGATCCGTACTCGCACACCTCTAACATTGATGTCTATTATATAATATACATACACAAATTTTATGATAACCGAAATATATAAAGAACACAAAATAATTAACAAAATCTAATATAAAAATCAGTTTTCGATCGAATTACTGCGCTCTTAAAAAATGAAAAGATAATTACTATGTGTCAGTAACTGAGCCTTTTCTAATTACCATGTGCCAATTTCTGATCACTCATCTAGTTACCGTGTGTCGATTTCTGTGCACTGATCTAATTAGATCTAATTTGATGTAATCAGTTCTAGGTAAATACTAAACTTCGAAAATTGTATGAGCTTTAGGTATCATAACTTATTATACATGTTTCAGTACTTGCAATATTATTTTAAAAAAGGAAAGAAAATTACGTGCAGTGTCCATACATTTCACAGACCAAGAAATTAACGTTAAATGCAATACGCAGTTTGTCATAAGAGGGCTCTGTAATCACAACGCACGCATAAAAAAAGACATGAAAACTTAAAACAAGACGTAAATGTATCTAGGCAGTGGATTATTTATTATTTTTCTGTAATTTTGTCGAGTTTTATAGATATAATAGTTTATTCTTTTGTTTTGGAAAGCATGATTTTTGTATCTTTTTCGTCTTTACTTGCAACCTGATTCATAGGGCAAAATGACGTCAAACCATTATTAGAAATTTAAGAAGGTAGTTTCCGCATTTCATAAATCTTAGGATGTTAAACTTTTGATTCGGTTGTGAAAATTACAGGTGAAGGGAACTAGTCAAATAAAATGGTTTTCGTTCTGTGACACTATGTTTCCTGAAGCATTCTGTTATATATCTTGAATATATTAGATCAATTGAGAATAAACATAAGAAATTATCGTAAGATCGGCAGTACCCCAAAGTAGCCATGTTGCAGTAACGAGGACAATCGTTTCCGACTTCAAAATGTCGCGGCCACTTAACATGTAAGCGACTTTTTAGTCGACATTTCGAGCTCTACATTTAATTATTATACAATGCACTGAAACACTTGACTGAGCATTCATCGCAGGTAGCTGTTAGGATAGCTGTTAAAGTGATAAGGTACCCTGCGAGTTATTGACCTAAAAATATAAAAATAACTGTCTGTTAAATATGAGTTACCTAGAATCATATGATACAGCAACCATTAACTGCTATTGTAAAAAAATACTTAGTACCTAGAACTGTCGTAATGGGAACGTCAACTTCTGCCAATGAAATTCTTATTCAATGAAGAACGGCTCCATTCCATTCGTAAAGTAATAGATTCAAAAATAGCATATCAGTCATCCCTTTCACAATACATACCTGGTTTGTGAGAAATAATATCCACAGCCTGTCTGTAATTTAAATGTCTACAAGCGAAAAATAGTTTATCAAGAAACTTATAAGAAACAGGAATGCCTTGCAGCTATTTGTTCATATACATGGAAAATGAATACACGTCACAATATGGTAGTATTTTTGACGTAATACATGAAGAAATGAAATAAATCGTTCGATTCATTTGTTATTTATGCAAAAAAGTGAAATTTTGTGTGGACGAAATGATAAGGCACTTTAAATATGAAACAAAAATGCTTTGACGTTGTTCCCGTTTTGACCGGTGGTCAAGCTGGAAAATGAGGCCAACTCCGGGATTTTACAGGCTCCTAGGCAGACCATCCGACATAATGCATGATATTCGGGAATTCGATTCATGACGCAGGAAAATTCGTTCGGGTAGAGTGCCAGGCGAGCCCACCTGAGACGCATTCGATCAGCCTATCTTTCGGACATCCGATCCCTTTTACCTGCGCTATCATGTACGCCGTTATAATTGTACATGCATTCGATCACGTACGCCACAATGACAAAAGGTATAAAAGAGTAATAAAACAGTCGTTCATTGGTAATCAAGCATAATACATTTCTTACCTTACTTATTAGCTCTGTATTATTACGCCACGGCTAACATACGTAAATTACTGAATAAAACCGCGCAAGTAACATGCAAATACGAGGCATAATTCGCTGATCACAGTACAATACACGTGTGCCAATAATTAGGCCAGTATCCTCCCCCTCCCCTATATGTACTTCGTTTATGCTAAAGTAGCTACTACCATTTGGGACCAATTGTTTTTTTCCACCTTGTGCCATCCACGTAGACCGAGAATTTTTCTCATCAAGTATACTTAAAACCATTTATTTGTTGATCGCGTCTGCGATTCTGTAATAAAGACTCGACGTATTTACATGTATTTAATCGTTTATTTAGGTTCAACCATTCCGACTAACAGTCTCCCATTCTGGGATAGTTCCAGCCCCGAACAGAAATGAATAACACATGGAAGGGATGAAGCTGGGTTATGTTAGAGGAGGAGGAAACACAAATTTTTTGAAAAGATGATTATTTATTGTATAATAAGGATGACGAAGAATTATGACAGAGGAAGAAAATTGTAACTTTGTTTTTAAAAATTAATTATTTAATTATTTATTTTTATTGGGATTATGGCTTGGATTATTTATTTACTGTACAAAGTTTTACTAAAACTTTTATTATAATTTTTATTTTAAAGAAGATATATGTACGTTATGCACGAACGACTGATCGCCCAATTTCAACTAACAAACCGCGACTGAATATCGTCCCCGTATGTACCTTTTTGATGTGATCCTCTCCACCAATTAAAGACGGTCATTTATCGCGTTTTACATTGTATGCTACCGCTGGTATGCTCTAACGACACCGGCGATAATGGGTGTGTATCGCGGTGTGTATTTATAAGTTACAGTTTATATTACCGCCTGTGCGCGCTTAAGAAACCGGCGCAATGAAATCTGATAATTTCGAACTTCAGTCCCAAGTAAAGTATAAATTAATTTTTGTCCGAGGCTACAGTTACTTTTTCAACAATTTTAGATTACAACTATTACTACTACTACTACTACTATTGGTTGTCCTTTTAATAAATATATGTACTATTAACTCTGAATACACTTGGTAATGATATAATGAGTAAAAGAAAAGTGATAATAATAGAGTACACCTATATCGGCCATGAATTGAATTTTGATGAAATCGAATCGATTATGAATTGGGTACGAGGTGTGAAATCCAATCGAATAAAAAAATGGATCGTGTGCTACGAATTAGTTCGCGGTCAATTAGTATAACAACAATCCACCACCGTCCCTGATAGATCCGCATTTTTTAAAAATTGCTACGCAATACATCGTTCTTTTCTAGCACATGTTTATATATTTTGCATGTTTGTATTTTTTCAGAAGTAAACAAGCTGTAGGAACAAAAATGATGCGCAACGCAGGAGTCGACGAAATGAAGATTATGCAAGAAATGCTCGAAAAATCTCAAACCCATATTCATTGTCAGAAAGCATTTCATCATCGAGGCAGGGATGCAGAAGAAATCACGTGCACGATCCATCATCGCCGAAGGATTCAACATTGTGGACTTACGGTCCGTGATCGAACAAGCTTAGTGATAGGATATTACTCACGAACGTTTGCGTGTTCCACCGGTTTAAGGAGCTCAGGATTAACAACAACAATGTGCGTCCCGACATTTCACCGGGACGTTCGAGCGACTTAAATGAGTTGCGAGCTAAGATATCTTGACGCAGTATTGGAACCTAATACTTTAGAAGAGACATTGTCAATTAAACAATATCAAGACCATACGATTCGTGGATTAAGAAATAGATTGGAAACAAGCGAGGAAAAACATTATGAATTAAGGGACGGTTAGTTTATCGGAAAATAGAAAAATTAATAATGATAAATTGTTATTTTACGTACCCGCGTGTTTAGAAAATAATATTATTAGGCTAATGACAATATATATATTATATAAATATATATAAATATATATAAATTATTAGGCTCATGACAATTTGGGGCATGTAAGTATTGACAAAGTCATCGATGACATAAGACAAATATACTGGTTTCCGGAAATGCGACAAAAGATTAAACAATATATTAACAATTGTTTGAAATGTATTGAATTTTAGCTAATTAGTGGTAGACAGGAGAGGTTTTTGCATAGTTTACCTAAAGGTGACCTACCATTTCAGACAATTCATGTGGATCATTACGGAGAAGTGTGGAAAAGGTTTTATATATGTTTTGGCAGTAGTGGATGGGTTTATACCAAATTCGTTAGACTGTTTGCTTGTAGATCGACAAGATCTGAAGAAGTGATTCGAAATTTGACAGAGTTTGAAATGAAGCATTGTGTCAGATTGCTCGAAAACTAAAACGATACCGCATTGTGAATAAGTTTAAGTTTGTGTGTGTTTGTATGCGTATTTGTTGCATTCCGTAAGACTTATTTTTATTATTTCTTATTTACGTTTTGTGTAATATGAATTGTATATTTTTTAAGATCTAACTCTTGGAAATAAAGTTGTGATTCTTTGGTGACCATGGATGGTCATTCTATAGTTCAGGATTGGCCGAACTGTAGAATGAATCGTGTTAGCTGTGAGATGCGATCGATAAGAAGATTGTTTAATACATTACGATGTTTATTCGAGCCGAGCCTTTGTGAAATAAACAATTTAAAACTTCGACTCAGAATAATAAATTTGCCGATTCATTTCCTACAGTATCATGATACAAATGTCGAGCGACCAGATCTGGGATGAGATCCTGACTACAGGAATCCTTCCCAACTCCCCAATAGTTCAAGAAACCGAGCTAACAACAAAACTATATCAGTCACCTCCTACGAAAATGCCAAACGAGAATACGCCCCAACCAAGGACCAAGCCATAATACTGCATGCTGTAGATGGTATTACCGTCAGGGACTATGCATTAGCCATAGGAAAGATAATAGGCCCCAGATCTATCAAATACATATCGAGAATTTCAAACAGTAGGGTATGCACATACCTAGATAACAAAGAAACTGTCAGCAACATAACAGCAATATTTAAATCAATTACCATCAGCAACACAAATATTGAAATCCGTCCTATGATATCGCCGACCCAACGTATCGAGCTGTCAAATGTAGCATCGATCATCCCAAATTCAGTAATTGAAAATGCATTTAGAACCAATAACATCAAACTCTGCTCTAGAATAACCGACCTGAGAGCAGAGACATCTGACCCTGAATTTGTGCAACTTCAGACGTCAAGTATACGTCGATATCGACGTCCTGAACAAATTTCCAAGCACATTCTTAATTAATTTTGACGATACCCTACACAGAATTTTTGCCTCTACTGACAAACAGATTTGCTTATTATACAAAAGAATATGCGCAATAAATAAACAAAATTAATGTTTCTACTAACTATAAGACGTGCTTTATTATATGAGATAACTATTGATTCAATAATACTATCATAAATAATAAAAGGGAGTAATAATTTTTATAATAATATCGTGTCCGAATATTAATGCGAGTCACTGTACTTGAAAGCAGTAATCACAGACCCAGATTTTGCAAACATATTAAGTTTCAGAAGAAGACAAGTCTACAAACTTGTTTATAACAAGTCTCTGAATATTCACCACTTCAGAGAAACAGATCTGCTTCAATTGTAATCAATCAAGCTATAAGCAATGTCCTAACAATACAAACACGAACGAAAACGGTTCCCAAACCGATCCGAATATAAATCCCCTCCCCCCGCATTAACGTATCAATCATCAATGATATATTCATATCGGTCAACGTATTGTCGAATATCAAGAAGGCAGGACAAATACAATGGAAATAGAGACAGAAGAATCCAACACAAACAAAACGGAGAATAAGAGACCGCTATCTATAACATCAGAAGAAAGCCATATCAACCCAATAAAATTAGCGACTTGAATTTCAAGATCTCTGCTCCAATAACATTAAAAAAAGATTAATCAAACGAACAGAACCACCCTTTTGCAACACGTGCAACCAAACTATGTCGACCAACCACGTCCTTTTCGAATGCAGAAAATACGAAATATCAAGACAAAAATACAAGATACTACCCGTCGTAAAATTCCTAAAGGAAACCAACATCTACCAAGAAATAAAAACAAGAAACAGGACAATAAACCGTCGCTAATGACATGAAGGTCGATGCGACGTTAAACCTGAAAAAAAGATTCTTGGTCTTTTCCACAACAGTTTTCTTGTACAAATTCGTTGTATATTACCATCGCTTATCAAAAATGAATATCACGAGCCAGGCTCGCTAACGAGAGTTAGTCGCGATTCTTATAATTGTTGTTCCAAAGCAGTTTAGTTATTAAAATGTAAGAAATCCCTACAAAATGCAAAATACAAAAGTGTTAGATAAAAGCAATGATAACGAATCCAGTGATAGTAACGTGTTTGCGCCAATCACAAAGCGTGTAAGGCGTATGATTATAGTTGGGAGTAGTGAAGAGAAAGGTACGACAATCATGGATTTGCCAGAAAGTAAAAAACACACCAATAGTTTGGAAGTATTCTGAACATCATGGAATAAAAGCGTCTATTTTAAATAATTTAAGCGAGAATCCAACAATGTTAGACCTATTTTTTATTACATTTGATAACAAGTTTCGGGAAATGCTGACCATGAAAACAAATCGCTTCGCACATCAGACAATTCACGACGAGCGAAAAGACGGCATGTGGACGACACTTGGTATCCTGTTATCTTAGATGAAATAAAGGCCCATTATGCACTGTGAATTTTGATGGGTCAAGTGAAAAAAATCAAATATTTAACTGTATTGAACTAGAAGAGCTGTAGTAGAAACGCCAATATTTAGACACACGATGCCTTTTAAGAGATTTCGGCAAATTTCGAGATTTTTACATTTCTCTGATAATGAAACTGCTGATAGTAATGACCGACTTCGAAAGATAAAAGCTATCATCAACCTTTGGAATGAAAAATTTAAAGAAATTTACACACCCAATGAATATGTCAGTATAGACGAATCCTTAATGAAATATAAAGAGCGTTTAGCGTACAAACAATTCAATCCATCCAAAAGAGCCTGATTTGTATTAAAAATTTACAAATTGTACGAGGCAAGTACCGGTTTCTGTCACGGATTTAAAATATATACTGGCCAGTACAAAATTGATCGAAGTGATAGTGCGTTAGAGAACGTTGTGATAGAGCTGCCAACATTTATAATAAACAAGGAATATACTTTGTCTCTGGATAACTGGTACTCTTCACCAAATCTGTTTTTAAAAATTACACCAGAAAAAGGCAAACGTAATCGAGACAGTGCGCAAGAACAGGAAAAATATGCCAAACGCCAATCAAAAGCATATTTTGAAGAAAGGAGAATGTATATGAAGATGTTGCAATAATTTGATAGCTGTGAGGTGGAAGGACAAGCGCGACGTGTATATGATATCAATGAAACACGAAACTGCAGAGATGGTCGAGTAATCAAACAAAGAATTACAGAAAGTAATGAAGCCTAAATGTATTCTGGAATATAACAAGGTTATGGGTGCAGTTGATCATCAAGATCAGTTGTTTGCCTGTTTCCGAATCATGAAAAAAGTCATCGAAGGATGCCGAAGACTTTTCTTTTGCATGTCAAATATGGCTCTGTTCAATACCTACATTATGCATAAAGCTATTCACAGTTGAAAAAGGGAGACTTATGTTGATTACGGTATAAATATAGCAGAAGCAATTTTACAAATTGTCGAATTACCGGACTACAAAATGCGTGGAAAATTTAGATCAGTTGAAACACCTCTTCGACTCCAAGCTCATACATAAATATAAAATTCGAAGCGAAACGAAGTGAGAATGCGCGAAAGGTAAAGTAGCTTCTGCCGGAATGTTTTAAGAAGTATCATACCGTGGAGGATTTTTAGAGTTGTACGTATTTTCTTATTAGATATTCATTCAAGGTAAACATTTTTTATGATTGATTTTTTTTTGTTTATAATATGCTATGTAACAACAAAAATGATTTCTGAGGGTGAAAAAATAATGTATGTAAAATTTCAAAGCGACTGGATAACGGTAACCCGTGTCGCATCGGGTTCAAAGATTTGAAATTTCTATTATGTACGTTAATTTTAATATAAATGTGTACCACTGTTTTAGAGGCGGTACTAAATATTTTTTATAATGAAAATGTAATCTTACATGTATATAATATTATCGTGACTTAATTTAAAATTATACGTTATAATAAAATTAATTGAAATATCTTATAAAATGTCACATACTGATCAATATACGGCTTTTATTCAGATTGATTTGCTGGCATCTGGATGACGTCACCGATAATCTTCTAATACTTGTTTATTATATTCATTTTTCATTAATAAGCTATTACATTCCGTGATAAACTTCAAGCCTCGTCTTACACTGTCATTAACTAATTTTAAATTCCTTACTATTTCTAAGGCTCTTTTATACGTTTCATCGCTTTTCGGAATGGAAGGATTATTATATAAAAATGCTCATTCCATTCAATCAGACACGAGAAAGCTTGAACATGATTAACTAGACATTATAAGTACGATTATAGGAGAACGATGCACCCCGATACATGTCATACAATTTTTATTAGGCTCTCAGGAGGAAGAAAGAAGAAACGTAAATGAAGAAACGAAAGAACTTCAAGAAGAACCGCAAGATATGATTTTTCACAGTAACGAAATTGTGAACAGAAATTACGTATTCTAATCGAGAGAATAACATTTGAAACTGCACACGCTCCGACGAACTCTCCTCACTCTCTTTCATTTCTCAAGGCCCATACCCAATAATAACAATCACATTCACATTCTCCCTGTTTTTTATTATGTTGTCTTATATGTCTAGTCATGTTTGGAATAATAGAAAATGTTACCTTTTATCTTTTGTAATAAACTTGTTCCGTTCCGTAGGACCTCCCGTAGAATCCTCATCCGCGGCATAAATTCGCTAACGAGCGAACGCAATCGTGGGTCGAAAAAGCTCGACTCGCTTCGCGCACACATTTTGGTCCTTCGAGCCGGATCTGCGACACATTCCGGTCCCTCGAGCCGGATAAGTGCGAAACAAACTGGTTTAATTGATTCGGTTAATCTCCCGACCACAAGTCTGGAAATATGTAGACCTATGCTTTTCTGGCCAGTGCTCAGTCGATACACTTGACTAAACCAATTTCACACCAACCGATGATTTTCGAAAAAGAATTTCATAATTTTGGTATTCTAAATAATGTTGTATACATAATAAATCTCGCAGGTGTATTTTAAAAATTGGTGAAAAAAATTTCTTTAATGATATTACAATAATTTAAATCTCTGTAGTTTCGGGAAAATACTCTATATACTATATTGTAGTACCATATAGTGTTTGTTTTAATTAGTTTTATTTATTTTGATCTTATTTTTATTAATAAATATTTAGCGTTATTTATAAAACTTACATTTGTAGGATAGTAATGCATAAATGCTAACTGAAAACGTGATCATTTTTTTATATCATTATACTCGAGGTAGGAAAGTTAATTCTTAATTCTATCAATTCAAATGAATTCTGCAGTATTTATGGAGTATATTTTGATTCCAATAGATCATTTTGGACATATGTCGCACAATGTGGTCATCGAGACGAGCTTTTCTATTTCTTCCATCGAATGTGTCGACCCGATGTCGCGTTCAGTGATGGTTCGTGAAAGAAATTATACGTAATGAGACTTAATTCTGTTTGTACTATACACAGTATTGTACTATAAGGAAATTATACATATATCTGTTTGAACCGTTCAAACGAACACGGTAACTCCTACTAACATATAGTTTAAAGCTAACGAGAAGACTTTTGCGACCAACGTGTCCGCACTGTGTATAGTCGCCTTCTCGTCAAGTCTGAATAATGCATGTAGCGGCTTGAGTACGAATCATGCATAATTAAAGTGTGGATAGTAAAGTATTACCATATTACTTTCATGCATGCTATAGCGAAGACAACCTGCAAAATTGACATCACTTTTATCAACACTAAATTAAATCGTGGGTTTAAACATGAATGTTGAGTATTATCAAAATCTGAATCATAATAACGTTCTATGTGAAATATATAATAGAATGAACCATCTACATCTTACAGTTGTATGTATTTACGTAACCGGAGTATGAAGTTTTGGAAATATGTAGTACTCAGGAAGGCTCATAAAGTGCAAAAATAAATTAAATGTTCGACAATTTTCAAAATTACTAGTTCGTTATTCTTATAAAAGTTTATGTTGCAAATATATCTTTTCGTTGGGAACTCTAGTAGTGTTGGAAGGATGAATTGGATAGTGGACTGTATATAGTAAAGAACGCTAGTGCAATAACACTGAATATATTTTAACCAATAAGATTTGTACAGAGCAGCATAATATACAATAGAATGATAAAATCTAATGATGTATCATGAAGGTCACGAATTTATACGATCAAGCGATCAATTTATGATTACAAAGCTGTAGCGAAATTTGCAAGTGCAATTGATTACAGCGAAGCTGGGCTGCAAGCACAAAAGTATACAGACACTGGACTGCAAGAGCAGAGAACTTAGAGTTATATATACTAGCGCAACTATATGTATCTACGTAACAGTAGTTGATAACTAATGCCACGTTCGCGGTGTGAGGGCCTATTTATTTCGTTGTGAATATTGAAAACTAAGCAGCACTGAAAGTTCGTTACAGTGCACGAAGGCAATGACCTAACGAAGAGCGCTGCATGGGAAACAACGAAAAATAGGTAACGGATTTGATATTGGGATTATTGGAAGGTGATAAATACATTGCGACGCTGCAAAAAAAGACTGTTTGAAGTGTTTACTACGGGTTGTCTACCTAGATGGGCGTCGAATTCGAACAGCTGAGCTCGACTTAATGTAAAAAAACTAACGTCGCGCTAGAGTTCTTATGCATCGATCCAAGTGATACCAGTAAAGAGGAGGTAATGGACTGGCGATCTAAAATTGATCGATTTGATTTTGGCGATACGGGGCCATTTTGCTTGACAAATTTCCAATATTCGGAATCTGTAACGGAATCGCCAACATCTAATTTCACCACAAATGAAGAGTTGCATTAAATGGAACATTCAGATTGAGAATACTCCATTTTTTATTACTGCAGAGCTATGCATTCTTGGTAGTTTGCAGAACATTTCTTGTACTCTACGCGCCCGAAATAAGTAAATGTTTTCCTGAAATGGTTATAATATGGAGGAAGAAAAGCAGTGTAACAATAGTCGTTGGTTTCATTAGTCGAAGACAACTATGGCTGGATACGACAACGATACTTACCTAAGTATTAATTACAGGCAAATATAGCCATTTTCAAAAAATGATAAGTTAACTTCACAACTATCGACTTCAATTTCCAATGTATTTCGGAATAATTGCTGATTAATTCAGGGTTACAAAATTTCAAATTGTGTACATAACTAGAAAAGTAACGCGCAGTGGATACATTCTTGGTAAACTGGCAACAAATATTAATCACATAATGAAAAATAGCAAGAATGCACGATTTCTAGTAAATATTGAAGTGGAAATACAGAAAGCAGGAATTTGCTTGCTTGATGATTTACAGTTTTTGCCGTCAACAAAAACCGATTGGGTCAACATGGAAGTTGAGTGATGCAGTTTTCATGTCAAGATTCACGTCAGTGTTCAGCAGATATCCAGATGACTATTGCGGAAGTAACCAACAAGAAAAGTAAGACTACATTGATCTGAATTTCGACGTACTTTTGAAGCAAGGCTTTGAGAATTGTGCAGTAATAGTACCAAGAGTCATTGAAATCTAGATCGGTAATTTTTATTTACTCGTCATTATATGCTGTTGCCTTCCATTAATTAAAAACTTGCAACCATATTTGGATAACAAGCAATACAGCTTCAGAGGATTGATTTCTACATTCAAATCCTACTGCCACTAGAGATATTGCTTTCTCGAGTTCGTTGATCAATTTACTGTCTGCTTCCTATTCTGACACGATTAAATCAAATACTCTAGATTTATAAAAATCCATGTTTAAAATGTTCAAGTTGGAACATTCATTCGATGAAATTGATAATGCAGATTGTCTAGTTGTAGTAACTTTTGCGAGGACAAAACCTTGTTGTTGTCTATTAAGTAAGCTGCAAAGTTAAAAAGTAGGTGCGTCGAATCTTTTCGAGCAAACTCAAGCATTTATAGCATTGCAGAGTTAATGCAATTAATAAACTTATTTCTGAGGTTTTTCATAGTAGTGTTATTGGTTTAAATAGGTCTATGATTTATATTGGACAGTATTTATCGCAGTTCTTCTTGTGAAATGGAATCGCATTGCATATTATGTGCTTGAGTACGAACGCTGTGTATTTCGAACCTACACTGATTGTGATACACTGCATTGGTTTAGGTTGAAGTACGGAAAAGACTCGGTCAGGAAAGAAATTTTTCATTCTTATTGGAGGTTTTGTAAACGTTTTTAAAAAAGACAGAAATGGTAAATGTTTATATTGTTTATATAACAGTGCAATACATTCTTCGCAATATTTTGGGTCGTAACATTCCAATTTCAAAAAAACCTTCTCGCTAACATTGTTTTTATGTGAAATGAAGTCATTTGCATAATTTGGGCTTGTGATCGAGTTTCGGAGATGCGTTCGAGACTAGTTTCGGAATGACAATATCTTTTTCAGTAAACTTGACAATTTCGAATTTGACGAACGTCATCAATTAAATTGTTAGAATATTCAAAAATCTTATTTCTCTACAATCATAAATAAATTATTTTTGATGATATAATTAAATAAGTCAATGCGGGTGAACTCCTGGTGCGAATTTTACTTCTGTATTCTATCGTATTCTGTAGATGCTATTTTTATCGCTGGTATACAGGGTTTCTCAAAATAATGTTACTTGAATTGACCTCAGGAACCCTCCATTTCCGCAAGTAACATAATTTTGGGACACCCTCTATATGGTGTCAGAATGTTCACTTTACTGTACACTAGAGGTAAGCAGGGATCTGAGATTTCAGGTTAGAGTCGGGTCGAAAATTTTCTTTGAGTTTGGGTCAGAACCCGAAACTTTGGGTCCCGAAATGTTCAGAAATATAGTGTATATTACATAGTACATGTTACTCGTGAACTCGTCATGAAATCTATATAGCGGGGCAGTGTCCTTCGGGAGCCGGTTTTGCAAGTAGCACCTTGCTTCTAGGCTCCTGGTGAAACGCTGACGAGTGGTTTTTTTTGGTTTATGCTGTGATGTTGGATCCGTTGCTGCCTGTAATCCAGACTTATCAAGTGAATTACGTGATTGTGGTTACCTGCAGGATGTAAAAAATTCATTTTAATGAGTGACTGAAGGAGAAAAATTTGCAAGAAAACTCCGGCTTGAGAGGATGCCGTTGAATAATATGGTGAATAATATGATTATATTGTTACGGTGACTTGTCCAAATCAAGTCGCTGTAATGTGAAACTGCCCTGTCGTGAACAACTCCTTAAAAAATAATAGAAGATAGGTGTTGCCACGGAAGAGTGTTACCAACGGACAATCGGAGAGTCGAAATCGGACCGTCGAACGAGCAACATTTCAAATTGAAAGATCTGAAATATAATCGTATTGAGTTGTATTATAGTTTATATTCTTTATTGTAAATATATATAAAATGCCGCGACGCGAGAGAAACGGAGTGATTCGCAACAATATGATAAGTAGAGGATAGGTGTGGAGAGGAAAGGAGGGTAGGGTGAGTCAGCGATGAGGAAGTGGGGTTGTTGGATTGAGTGAGTAGTGGTGTATTACCATTTGTTGCTTTGGTTGTGATGGGGTCAAGTCAAGTTGAATTAGGATTGTACGTGGAAAAGTGCTGAGAGTTGGAGTTAACTATTTGTGTTAAGGCTCGAGAATTGGTAGGTTTCAAGATTATTGGAGTTGGGTGGAAGGGAGGGAAAGAGGAGTTCGTTGTTATGATTGTTGTACTTTGTTGAGCTTGTAGCTCCTGTAGTGGTTGTTGCTCTAGATGACGTGGAGAACTTCAATGTTGAGTGTTCTGTTGAGCAGAGGGAGTGTACAAGATCTGTGTGTATGGGCTATAATTGCCGCAGTTTGTTGGTTAAAGTTGCTTGAGATGCGTCAGGGACGGGGGTAAATGAAATGTAATTATTGGACGTGCGAATTGTAAAAAGAGATAATAGGAGTGCAATGCATGCAACCGCGCAGGAACATTTGCTATGTTACGAGCCGAGGGCCAGGCAGCTTTGCGTGGTCAGAGGTTCGATGCGATTGGGATTTTTTATAAGGGAGATTGCGTGGACCAGCCGATGCTTCTTTCAGCACGGATGGCTACCTAGTAATCAGGATAGGATTTGGATAAATTGGATAGGATGAATAGAATAGATGATAGAATAGAATAGAATAGAATAGAATAGGATGCCTCGTAACTTTTGCAAGAAAAATTGAAGATACACCTCGAGTAGTTGTTTATTGGTTAAATATTTGTATATTATTAAATAATTAATAATATATCATAAGTTAATTATATTTAAGAATAATGTTAAGATGTAAAGATTTATAAATTTAGATTACTTCTTTTGAAGTAAAATTGTTAATTAATCTATGAACATGTAAAGATATTTATTAAATATTAATTATTTGTTCAATGGATCCATTTAAATATATCTATGAGGACAGATAATATTTCTAAATTTATAGTTGATCTATTAAAAATATATATTAATAAATTTAATAATCCTGTGATTTATATATTTTATAAATTTATAATATATATTATATAATTCTCTAATTATAGTTAATTAATAAAATATTTGAATAAAATATAGATATTAATATATATTCTAATAAAACGTAAATATATATTTAAATATGTATTTATTATACAGGGTGTCCCAAAAATGTCTCGCAATACGGAAATGTGGGGTAGCTGAGATCATTCTAAGTAACTTCTTCCTTCGCGAAAATGCAATCTGCAGCTTTGTTTACGAGTTATTAACGAAAAACACTGACCAATGGGAGGTGACGGCGCGAAGTTCGAGAGCCCGCAGCCCGAGACTTTGACAGAAGGTCCGGACGGACTCGAGCCGCGTTCGAAGTACTGAACAAGTCACGAAGCGTGAACTTTCCGGATTTTTTTTTACTATGTGAAAGTGATATTTTTAAACAAAGAGCTGTTCATCTTTATTTTAGAACGTCTGAATAATATTTACCATTTTAATTTTCTAGTGTGCATAACACCTCATGTGTACCATATGAAATTTGTATGCAAGGTGTACAGTGAAGATTAACAAAGTTCGTAAATGATATTTTAATTTAAATAATTCCGTGTCCGAACAGAATTCAACGAATGATTTGCAAAGCTGATTTAATAATAAATAATCGCATTAAGAGACGTAAAGGATTTGTTTATTAGATCGATTTATTATCGATTATCGTGAGAATGTATCGATGTCCTCTATTGTCTCTAGCATATCGTTGAACCTCGACGATGTCGGCTTGCCAGAGATTGTTACGTAAAGCAATACCAAGAAGTATAAAAGAAGAAGGAGTTGATCCGTTGCCCAACTCTCTAACTCTTTATTACAAATAATACAAGTTTTATACGATTTACAATAGTTTATACCGAGTACAATAGTTCCGTAGCTGGTGGAGGATTCGTCAAGGCTGAGGTTTGGGGCGTTGGAGACTGGTATTTATATCGGTCTTTGTCAGGGGTTGGTGCTTCCAGAACATTCGGCGACGGGGACTAATAAGTATTTAGAGTATCAGTTTATGACATTAGAACGTTACACGTTAAAATAATATTGTTCTCTTTGCACAGTCGTTTTACACTTAACACAGTTAATTAAAAAAGACGTTGCCAGGGCCCATAACCTATTGGGATTAGGGCTTGGATTATTTCTCAAATGAATATGATATTAATCCTTTTTCTTATAAAGCTATATTTTTACTTTTATTTGAGTGAAGGTATATGTACGAACTGACTGAGCGACCAAAATCAATTGAGAGACCGGAAATTGAAAATCGCCTGCTTATATACCTTTTTTGGTGTGGTCTTCTCCACCAATCAGAGACGGTCATTCATCGCGTCTTATATTGTATACGCGGTACTGGGATCGCTAACGGTCATAGCACGATGTGTTCTAACGACACCGGCGATGGTATAAAGGGTGTTCCACAATTATTTTAACAGCCGAAAATGAGGGGTAGCTGAGGTCATTTGAAGTAACTTTTTCCTTTGCGAAAATGCAATCCGCGGCTTTGTTTACGAGTTATTAACGAAAAACACTGGCCAATGAGAGGTGACGGTGCAAGGGAGAGGGTCCGCGAGAGAGTCCGCAGCACGAGGCTTTAACAGAAGGTCGGGACGGACTCGAGCCGCGTTCGAAGTATTGAACAAGTCACGAAGCGAGAACTTTCCGGATTTTTTTTACTACATAACAGTGATATTTTTAAGAAAAACGCTGTTCACCTTTACTTTAGAACGTCTGAAGAATATTCACTAATTTTTCGGACTCGAAATAATATGTAGTTTAACCGTGACAGCCGTTTTAATTTTCTGGTGTGCATGACACCTTATGTGTACCATATGAAATTTTTATGCATGGTGTACAGTGAAGATTAACAAAGTTCGTAAATGATATTTTAATTTAAATAATTCCGTGTACGAACAGAATTCAACGAATGATTCGCAAAGCTGATTTAATAATAAATAATCGCGTTAAGGTACTTAAAGGATTTGTTTTTTAGAGAAATATGAAAAATATTATCGATAAGAAACTCACCCATTTAGTTGAGGAAGTATTTGCTGACTCATACGTACTGACCTCGTACAACGAACAGCTGATCCCAGGTCGATGACCGCAACATTCGAGGGATACTGTCGGTGGAACCTCTGGTATGTTTATTTGCGAAGTTCACTTACACTGCACTGTCGCCAAACACTGATCAGTTAATTAATCACTGATAATCCGAATCACTTGTGGATATTAAGAAAGATCACTGAGACTCGTTCGCGGATAATCATTAATTCGACGCGTTCGTTCAGAAGTCGACGTTTCATTGCCGAAAAATTCAGGCCTTGACTGTGCGCCCTTGTTGTTCGTCGTTCGGCCGTCCGAGGAAATGACACTCAATTACTTTAAGCTAAATCATTCGTTTCGCATGGGCATGAAGCTAACTCGTTTGTTTCGCATTCATTTGAAGCTAGATCATTTACATCTCAATTACTAGAAGCTAAGTCATTTGTTTCGCATGCATTTGAAGCTGTATCAATTATGTCGCAAGTATTTGGAGCTAAATCATTTGTTTCGCATGCATTTGAAGCTAAACTTTCTACTCTGCATTGATTCGAAACTAAATCATGTGTTTCGCATGGATTTGAAGCTGTCTCGTTAGTTTTGCATGCATTTCAAGATAAACCTTCTACTCCGCATTGATTCAAAACTAAATCATGTGTTTCGCATTGATTTGAAGCTAAATCATGCGTTTCTCATGGACGTGAAGCTGCCTCGTTTGTACTGCATGTATTTGAATCTAATTCATTTATATCGCAAGTATTTGAAGCTAAATCGTTTGTTTCGGATGGATTTGAAGCTAAACTTGCTACTTCGCATTGAAATGAAGCTGAATCATGTGTTTCGCATGGATTTGAAGCTAATCCATGTGTTTCGCATGAATTTGAAGCTAAATCATATGTTTCGTATGGATTTGAAGCTAAACCTTCTACTCCGCATGAATTTGAATATAAATCATGTTTTTCGCACGGATTAGAAGCTAAGTCATTTGTTTCGCATGCATTTGTAGCTAAATGATTTATATCGTATTTATTTGAATCTAAATCATTTGTTTCGGCTGACCTTGAAGCTACATCGTAAGTATCGGCTGAATCTGAAACTAAAACAGCTTTATCTGCAAAATTTGAAGCATAATCGTATGCTTCGGCAGAATTTGAAGACAATTCGTACGTTGTGTCTTAAATTGAAGTTAACTCATATGTTTTGGATGACCCTGATGCTATATCATGAGTATCGGCTGAATGTGAATCTAAATCAGCTGCATCTACTAAATTGGACGCTTAACCGAATGTTTCGGCAGATATTGATGCCAAATAGTATGTATAGTCCAAAACTGAGGCAAACTCATATGTTTCGGCAGAGCTTGAAGCAGTATAATAAGTATCGGCTGAATCTGAAGCAAAATAAGCTGCATCTGCTAAATTAGAAGCTTAATCGTATGTTTCGGAAGATATAGAAGCCAAATAGTACGTTAAGTCCAGAATTGAAACTAACTCATATGCTTCGTGTGACCTTGAAGCTATATCATCAGTATCGACTGAGTCTGAGGCTAAATCAGCTGTGTCTGCTAAATTTGAAGCTAACTCATATGTTTCGGCTGACCTTGAAGCTGTATCATAAGTATCGGCTGAATCTGAAGCTAAATCAAATGTATCTTCTAAATTTGAAGATTAATCCTATGTTTCGGCAGATATTGAAGCCAAATAATACGTTAAGTCCAAAATTGAAGCTAACTCAAACGTTTCGGCTGACCTTGAAGCTATTTCATAAGTATCGGCTGAATCTAGAGCTAAATCTGCAGTATCTGTTAAGTTTGAATCTTAATCGAATATTTCAGCAGATATTGAAACCAAATCGTACGTTTAGTCTTAAATTGAAGCTAACTCATATGTTTCGGATGACCTCGAAGCTATATCTTGAGCATCGGCTGAACACAACGTAACACAATGTAAATCACTGCAAAACAATATTAAACAACGTAAAAACAATGTATATCAACGTAAAACAACGTAATACTGTTTTAAACAACAACGCGGGACAATGCAAAGGACGTAAAGCATCGTAAAACAACGTAACATATCAATGCGAGAAAAAGTAAAACAACGTAACACAACGTAAAGCAATTTAGAACAATATAAAACAACGTAAAACCAATGTATAACAACGCGTAAAACAACGTAATACTATTTTAAACAACAAAGCGGAACAATGCAAGGAACGTAAACCATCGTAAAACAACGTAAATCATCAATGCGGCAACAAAGTAAAACAACGTAACACAACGTAAAGCAATTTAAAACAATATAAAACAACGTAAAAACAATGTATAACAACGGAAAGCCACGTGATACTATTTTAAACAACAAAGCGGAACAATGCAAAGAACGTAAATCACCGTAAAACAAAGTAAATCATCAATGCGAGACAAAGTAAAACTACGTAACACAGCGTAGAGCAAGTAAAGCAATGCAAAGCAATATAAAATACGTAAAAGCAATGTATAACAACGGAAAACAACGTAATACTATTTTAAAAAACCACGTGAAACAAAGTACATCGCCTAAAACATCATAATACAACGTAGAACAATGTAAAACAATATAAAACAATGTATAACAGCGTAAAACGACATTATACTGTTATAAACAACAACGCCAAACAAAGTAAAACAACGAAAATCGTCAATGCGAAGCAAAGATTAACAACGTAAGACAACGTAAAACAATCTAAAAACAAAAGAAAACAACGTTAAAAGACGTGAATCATCAATGCGATTCAAATAATACACAACGTAATGTGAACGTAATGTAAAACAATATAAAAAAACGTAAAAACAATGTGTAAGAACGTAAAACAACGTAAAACTGTTCTAAACAACAATGCGGAACACTGCAATGAACGCAAAGCATCGTAAAACAGCTTAATGGTGATGGCGCATTGATGATTTACGTTGTTTTACGATGCTTCATGTTCTTTGCATTGTTCCGCATTGTTGTTTAGGACAGTATTACGTTGATTTCTTTGCTTCGCATTGAAGATTTAAGTTGTTTTACGTTGCTGTACTTTGTTTCACGTGGTTTTTTAAAATAGTATTCCGTTGTTATACGTTACTATACTTTGTTTTTACGTTTTTGCTATATTGTTCTACATTACGTTCACATTACGTTGTGAGTTTTTTGATTCGCATTGATGATTTACGTTATTTAACGTTGTTTTACTTTGTTTTACTTGTTTTTACGGTGTTCTTCTTTGTTTCGCGTTGATGATTTCCGTTGTTTTGCTTTGTTTCACGTTGTACTTCAATACAGTATTACGTTCTTTACGTTGTTATACATTGTTTTTACGTTGTTTTATATTGTTTTACATTCGTTTACGTTGTGTTACGTTGTTTTTCTTTGTGTCGCATTGATGATTTACGTTGTTTTACGATGCATTACTTTGGTTGCTTCGTTTCGCGTTGCTGTTTATAACAGTATTATGTTGTTTTACGTTATTATACATTGTTTTTACGTTTTTAATATTGTTTTACATTACGATCACATTACGTTGTGTGTTTTTTGGGTCGCAATGATGATTTACGATGTTTTAAGATGCATTACGTTGGTTCCTTTGTTCCGGGTTTTTGTTTAAAACAGTTTTATCTCCAGATTAAGACTATACGAACGATTTGTCTTCAAATGCTGCCGAAACATACGATTAAGCTTCAAATTTAGAAGATACATTTGATTTGGCCTCAGTCTCAGCTGAAACTCATGATATAGCTTGAAGATCATCCGACACATATGAGTTAGCTTCAATTTAAGACTAAACTTACGAGTAGTCCTCAAATTCTGCCGAAACATACGGTTATGCTTCGAATTTTGCAGATATAGTTGTTTTAGCTTCAGATTCAGCCGATACTCATGATAATGCTTCAAGGTCGTCCGAAACATATGAGTTAGCTTTAATTTGAGACTAAACGAACGATTAGTCCTCAAATTCTGCCGAAACATACGATTAAGATTCAAATTTAGCACATGCTGCTGATTTAGCTTCAGATTCAGCCGATACTTATGATAGAGCTTCAAATTCAGCAGAAACATACGATTTAGTTTCTAATTCATACTATACGTGCGACTTGTCTTCAGATTGAGCCTAAACATACGATTAAGCTTCAAATTTAGAAGATACAGCTGATTTAGCTTTAGATTCACCCGATACTGATAATATAGCTACAAGTTCAGCCGAAACATATGAGTTAGCTTCAATTTTAGACTAAGCGTACGATTTAGTTTCAATTTCAGTCGATACATAAGACAAAGCGTCAAATTTAGCAGCTACAGCGGATTTAGCCTAAGCCTCAGCACCTCCCTGCTCTTCTCTGCTCTTCTCTGCTCTTCTCTGCTCTTCTCTGCTCTTCTCTGCTCCTCGGTGCTCTTCTCTACTCTTATCTGCTCTTCTCTGCTCTTCTCTGCTCTGCTCTTCGCTGCTCTTCTCTGCTCTGATCTGCTCTGCTGTTCCCTGGTCTGCTCTGCTCCGCTCTTCTCTGCTCTGATCTCCTATGCTCTGCTCTGCTCGGCTCTTCTCTGCTCTGATCTCCTATGCTCTGCTCTGCTGTGCTCTTCTCTGCACTTCTCTGCTCTGCTCTTCCCAGATCTTCTCTGCTCTGCTGTTCTCTGATCTGCTCTTCTCTGCTCTGCTCTTCTCTTCTCTGCTCTGCTCTGGTCTTCTCTGCTCTGCTCTGGTCTTCCCTGCTCTGCTCTTCTCTGCTCTTCTCTGCTCTTCCCTGCTCTTCCCTGCACTCCTCTGCTCTTCTCTGCTCTTCTCTTCTCTGCTCTGCTCTGCTCTGCAATGCTCTTCTCTGCTCTGCTCTGCTCTGATATGCTCTGCTCTTCTCTGCTCTTCTCTGCCCTGCTCTGCACTGCTCTGCTATGCTCTTCTCTGCTTGCTCTCCTGTGCTCTGCTCTGCTCTTCTCTGCGCTGCTCTGCTCTGCTCTACTCTGCTCTGATCTGTCTGCTCTTCTTTGCTCTCCTCTGCTCTTCTCTGCTCTGCTCTGCTCTTCTCTGCTGTGATCTGCTCTGCTCTGCTCTTCTCTGCACTTCTCTGCTCTGCTCTGCTCTTCCCTGCACTGCTCTGCTCTGCTCTGTTCTTCTCTGCACTGCACTGCTCTGCTCTGCTCTGCACTGCTCTGCTCTTCTCTGCTCTGCTCTGCTATGCTCTGGCATGCTCTTCTCTTCTCTGCTCTGCTCTGATCTTTCTGCTCTTCTCTGCTATTCTCTGCTCTGCTCTGTTCTGCTCTACTCTGCTCTACTCTGATCTGTCTGCGCTTCTCTGCTCTTCTCTGCTCTTCCATGCTCTGCTGTGCTCTGCTCTTCTCTGCTCTGCTCTGCTCTTCTCTGCTCTTCTGTGCTCTGCTCTGCTCTTTTCTTTTCTGATCTGCTCTGCTCTGCCCTCCTCTGGTCTCCTCTGCTCTTCTCTGCTGTGCTCTGCTCTGCTCTTCTCTGATGTTCTCTGCTCTTCTCTGCTTTCCTCTGCTCTTCTATGCTCTTCTCCGCTCTTCTTTGCTCTTCTCTGCTCTTCTCTGCTCTTCCCTGCTCTTCCCTGCACCCATCTGCTCTTCTCTGCTCTGCAATGCTTTTCTCTGCTCTGCTCTGCTCTTCTGTGCTCTGATCTGCTCTTACCTGCTCTGCTCTGCTATGCTCTGGCCTGCTCTTCTCTTCTCTGCTCTGCTCTGATCTTTCTGCTCTTCTCTGCTATTCTCTGCTCTGCTCTGCTCTGCTCTTCTCTGCTCTTCTGTGCTCTGCTCTGCTCTTCTCATTTCTGATCTGCTCTGCTCTGCCCTGCTCTGGTCTCCTCTGCTCTTCTCTGCTGTGCTCTGCTCTGCTCTTCTCTGATGTTCTCTGCTCTTCTCTGCTTTTCTCTGCTCTTCTATGCTCTTCCCCGCTCTTCTCTGCTCTTCTCTGCTCTTCTCTGCTCTTCCCTGCTCTTCCCTGAACTCCTCTGCTCTTCTCTGCTCTTCTCTTCTCTGCTCTGCTCTGCTCTGCAATGCTCTTCTCTGCTCTGCTCTGCTCTTCTCTGCTCTGCCCTGCTCTGCTCTGCTCGGCACTTCTCTGCTCTGCTCTGCTCTGATCTGCTCTGCTCTTCTCTGCTCTTCTCTTCCCTGCTCTGCACTGCTCTGCTATGCTATTCTCTGCTTGCTCTCCTGTGCTCTGCTCTGCTCTTCTCTGCTCTGCTCTGCTCTGCTCTACTCTGCTCTGATCTGTCTGCTCTTCTTTGCTCTCCTCTGCTCTTCTCTGCTCTGCTCTGCTCTTCTCTGCTGTGCTCTGCTCTGCTCTGCTCTTCTCTGCACTTCTCTGCTCTGCTCTGCTCTTCCCTGCACTGCTCTGCTCTGCTCTGTTCTTCTCTGCACTGCACTGCTCTGCTCTGCTCTGCACTGCTCTTCTCTGCTCTGATCTGCTCTTCCCTGCTCTGCTCTGCTATGCTCTGGCCTGCTCTTCTCTTCTCTGCTCTGCTCTGATCTTTCTGCTCTTCTCTGCTATTCTCTGCTCTGCTCTGTTCTGCTCTACTCTGCTCTACTCTGATCTGTCTGCGCTTCTCTGCTCTTCTCTGCTCTTCCATGCTCTGCTGTGCTCTGCTCTTCTCTGCTCTGCTCTGCTCTTCTCTGCTCTTCTGTGCTCTGCTCTGCTCTTCTCTTTTCTGATCTGCTCTGCTCTGCCCTGCTCTGGTCTCCTCTGCTCTTCTCTGCTCTGCTCTGCTCTTCTCTGCTCTTCTGTGCTCTGCTCTGCTCTTCTCTTTTCTGATCTGCTCTGCTCTGCCCTCCTCTGGTCTCCTCTGCTCTTCTCTGCTGTGCTCTGCTCTGCTCTTCTCTGATGTTCTCTGCTCTTCTCTGCTTTCCTCTGCTCTTCTATGCTCTTCTCCGCTCTTCTCTGCTCTTCTCTGCTCTTCTCTGCTCTTCCCTGCTCTTCCCTGCACTCATCTGCTCTTCTCTGCTCTTCTCTTCTCTGCTCTGCAATGCTTTTCTCTGCTCTGCTCTGCTCTTCTGTGCTCTGATCTGCTCTTACCTGCTCTGCTCTGCTATGCTCTGGCCTGCTCTTCTCTTCTCTGCTCTGCTCTGATCTTTCTGCTCTTCTCTGCTATTCTCTGCTCTGCTCTGCTCTGCTCTTCTCTGCACTTCTGTGCTCTGCTCTGCTCTTCTCATTTCTGATCTGCTCTGCTCTGCCCTGCTCTGGTCTCCTCTGCTCTTCTCTGCTGTGCTCTGCTCTGCTCTTCTCTGATGTTCTCTGCTCTTCTCTGCTTTTCTCTGCTCTTCTATGCTCTTCCCCGCTCTTCTCTGCTCTTCTCTGCTCTTCTCTGCTCTTCCCTGCTCTTCCCTGAACTCCTCTGCTCTTCTCTGCTCTTCTCTTCTCTGCTCTGCTCTGCTCTGCAATGCTCTTCTCTGCTCTGCTCTGCTCTTCTCTGCTCTGCCCTGCTCTGCTCTGCTCGGCACTTCTCTGCTCTGCTCTGCTCTGATCTGCTCTGCTCTTCTCTGCTCTTCTCTTCCCTGCTCTGCACTGCTCTGCTATGCTATTCTCTGCTTGCTCTCCTGTGCTCTGCTCTGCTCTTCTCTGCTCTGCTCTGCTCTGCTCTACTCTGCTCTGATCTGTCTGCTCTTCTTTGCTCTCCTCTGCTCTTCTCTGCTCTGCTCTGCTCTTCTCTGCTGTGCTCTGCTCTGCTCTGCTCTTCTCTGCACTTCTCTGCTCTGCTCTGCTCTTCCCTGCACTGCTCTGCTCTGCTCTGTTCTTCTCTGCACTGCACTGCTCTGCTCTGCTCTGCACTGCTCTTCTCTGCTCTGATCTGCTCTTCCCTGCTCTGCTCTGCTATGCTCTGGCCTGCTCTTCTCTTCTCTGCTCTGCTCTGATCTTTCTGCTCTTCTCTGCTATTCTCTGCTCTGCTCTGTTCTGCTCTACTCTGCTCTACTCTGATCTGTCTGCGCTTCTCTGCTCTTCTCTGCTCTTCCATGCTCTGCTGTGCTCTGCTCTTCTCTGCTCTGCTCTGCTCTTCTCTGCTCTTCTGTGCTCTGCTCTGCTCTTCTCTTTTCTGATCTGCTCTGGTCTGCCCTGCTCTGGTCTCCTCTGCTCTTCTCTGCTGTGCTCTGCTCTGCTCTTCTCTGATGTTCTCTGCTCTTCTCTGCTTTCCTCTGCTCTTCTATGCTCTTCTCCGCTCTTCTCTGCTATTCTCTGCTCTTCTTTGCTCTCCTCTGTTCTTCTCTGCTCTTCTCTGCTCTGCTCTACTCTTCTCTGCTCTTCTCTGCTCTGCTCTGCTCTGCCCTGCTCTGGTCTCCTCTGCTCTTCTCTGCTGTGCTCTGCTCTGCTCTTCTCTGATGTGCTCTGCTCTGCTCTTCTCTGCTCTTGTTTGCTCTCCTCTGTCCTTCTCTGCTCTTCTCTGCTCTGCTCTACTCTTCTCTGCTCTGCTCTGCTCTGCAATGGTCTTCTCTGCTCTGCTCTGCTCTGATCTGCTCTGCTCTTCTCTGCTCTTCTCTGCCCTGCTCTACACTGCTCTGCTATGCTCTTCTCTGCTTGCTCTCCTGTGCTCTGCTCTGCTCTGCTCTTCTCTGCTCTGCTCTGCTCTGCTCTTCTTTGCTCTCCTCTGTTCTTCTCTGCTCTCCTCTGCTCTGCTCTACTCTTCTCTGCTCTTCTCTGCTCTGCTCTGCTCTTCCCCGCTCTTCTCTGCTCTTCTCTGCTCTACTCTGCTCTTCCCTGCTCTTCCCTGAACTCCTCTGCTCTTCTCTGCTCTTCTCTACTCTTCTCTGCTCTGCTCTGCTCTGATCTGCTCTGATCTGCTCTGCACTTCTCTGCTCTTCTCTTCCCTGCTCTGCACTGCTCTGCTATGCTCTTCTCTGCTTGCTCTCCTGTGCTCTGCTCTGCTCTGCTCTGCTCTTCTCTGCTCTGCTCTGCTCTGCTCTGCTCGGCACTTCTCTGCTCTGCTCTGCTCTGATCTGCTGTGCTCTGCTCTGCTCTGCTCTTCTCTGCACTTCTCTGCTCTGCTCTTCCCTGCACTGCTCTGCTCTGCTCTGTTCTTCTCTGCACTGCACTGCTCTGCTCTGCTCTGCACTGCTCTTCTCTGCTCTGATCTGCTCTTCCCTGCTCTGCTCTGCTATGCTCTGGCCTGCTCTTCTCTTCTCTGCTCTGCTCTGATCTTTCTGCTCTTCTCTGCTATTCTCTGCTCTGCTCTGTTCTGCTCTACTCTGCTCTACTCTGATCTGTCTGCGCTTCTCTGCTCTTCTCTGCTCTTCCATGCTCTGCTGTGCTCTGCTCTTCCATGCTCTGCTGTGCTCTGCTCTTCTCTGCTCTGCTCTGCTCTTCTCTGCTCTTCTGTGCTCTGCTCTGCTCTTCTCTGATGTTCTCTGCTCTTCTCTGCACTGCTCTGGTCTCCTCTGCTCTTCTCTGCTGTGCTCTGCTCTGCTCTTCTCTGATGTTCTCTGCTCTTCTCTGCACTGCTCTGCTGTGCTCTTCTCTGCTTGCTCTCCTGTGCTCTGCTCTGCTCTGCTCTACTCTGCTCTGATCTGTCTGCTCTTCTTTGCTCTCCTCTCTTCTTCTCTGCTCTTCTCTGCTCTACTCTACTCTTCTCTGCTCTTCTCTGCTCTGCTCTGTTCTTCCCCGCTCTTCTCTGCTCTTCTCTGCTCTTCTCTGCTCTTCCCTGCTCTTCCCTGAACTCCTCTGCTCTTCTCTGCTCTTCTCTGCCCTGCTCTGCACTGCTCTGCTATGCTCTTCTCTGCTTGCTCTCCTGTGCTCTGCTCTGCTCTTCTCTGCTCTGCTCTTCTCTGCTCTACTCTGCTCTGATCTGTCTGCTCTTCTTTGCTCTCCTCTGTTCTTCTCTGCTCTTCTCTGCTCTGCTCTACTCTTCTCTGCTCTTCTCTGCTCTGCTCTGCTCTGATCTGCCCTGATCTGCTCTGCTCTTCTCTGCTCTTCTCTTCCCTGCTCTGCACTGCTCTGCTATGCTCTTCTCGTCTGGCTCTCCTGTGCTCTGCTCTGCTCTACTCTGCTCTGATCTGTCTGCTCTTCTTTGCTCTCCTCTGCTCTTCTCTGCTCTGCTCTGCTCTTCTCTGCTGTGCTCTGCTCTGCTCTGCTCTTCTCTGCTCTTCTCTGCTCTTCTCTGCTCTGCTCTGCTCTTCCCTGCACTGCTCTGCTCTGCTCTGTTCTTCTCTGCACTGCACTGCTCTGCTCTGCTCTGCACTGCTCTTCCCTGCTCTGATCTGCTCTTCCCTGCTCTGCTCTGCTATGCTCTGGCCTGCTCTTCTCTTCTCTGCTCTGCTCTGATCTTTCTGCTCTTCTCTGCTATTCTCTGCTCTGCTCTGTTCTGCTCTACTCTGCTCTACTCTGATCTGTCTGCGCTTCTCTGCTCTTCTCTGCTCTTCCATGCTCTGCTGTGCTCTTCTCTTTTCTGATCTGCTCTGCTCTGCCCTGCTCTGGTCTCCTCTGCTCTTCTCTGCTGTGCTCTGCTCTGCTCTTCTCTGATGTTCTCTGCCCTTCTCTGCTTTTCTCTGCTCTTCTATGCTCTTCTCCGCTCTTCTCTGCTCTTCTCTGCTCTTCTCTGCTCTTCCCTGCTCTTCCCTGCACTCCTCTGCTCTTCTCTGCTCTTTTCTTCTCCGCTCTGCTCTGCTCTGCAATGCTCTTCTCTGCTCCGCTCTGCTCTTCTGTGCTCTGATCTGCTCTTCTCTGCTCTGCTCTGCTATGCTCTGGCCTGCTCTTCTCTTCTCTGCTCTGCTCTGATCTTTCTGCTCTTCTCTGCTATTCTCTGCTCTGCTCTGTTCTGCTCTACTCTGCTCTACTCTGATCTGTCTGCGCTTCTCTGCTCTTCTCTGCTCTTCCATGCTCTGCTGTGCTCTGCTCTTCCATGCTCTACTGTGCTCTGCTCTTCTCTGCTCTGCTCTTCTCTTCTCTGCTCTTCTCTGCTCTGCTCAGCTCTCCTCTTTTTTGATCTGCCCTGCTCTGCCCTGCTCTGGTCTCCTCTGCTCTTCTCTGCTGTGCTCTGCTTTGCTCTTCTCTGATGTTCTATGCTCTTCTCTGCTCTTCTCTGCTCTTCTATGCTCTTCTCTGCTCTTCTCTGCTCTTCTCTGCTCTTCTCTGCTCTTCCCTGCTCTTCCCTGCACTCCTCTGCTCTTCTCTGCTCTTCTCTTCTCTGCTCTGCTCTGCAATGCTCTTCTCTGCTCTGCTCTGCTCTTCTCTGCTCTGCTCTGCTCGGCACTTTTCTGCTCTGCTCTGCTTTGATCTGCTCTGCTCTTCTCTGCTCTTCTCTGCCCTGCTCTGCACTGCTCTGCTATGCTCTTCTCTGCTTGCTCTCCTGTGCTCTGCTCAGCTCTTCTCTGCTCTGCTCTGCTCTGCTCTACTCTGCTCTGATCTGTCTGCTCTTCTTTGCTCTCCTCTGTTCTTCTCTGCTCTTCTCTGCTCTGCTCTACTCTTCTCTGCTCTTCTCTGCTCTGCTCTGCTCTGATCTGCTCTGATCTGCTCTGCTCTTCTCTGCTCTTCTCTTCCCTGCTCTGCACTGCTCTGCTATGCTCTTCTCTGCTTGCTCTCCTGTGCTCTGCTCTGCTCTTCGCTGCTCTGCTCTGCTCTGCTCTACTCTGCTCTGATCTGTCTGCTCTTCTTTGCTCTCCTCTGCTCTTCTCTGCTCTGCTCTGCTCTTCTCTGCTGTGCTCTGCTCTGCTCTGCTCTTCTCTGCTCTTCTCTGCTCTGCTCTGCTCTTCCCTGCACTGCTCTGCTCTGCTCTGTTCTTCTCTGCACTGCACTGCTCTGCTCTGCTCTGCACTGCTCTTCTCTGCTCTGATCTGCTCTTCCCTGCTCTGCTCTGCTATGCTCTGGCCTGCTCTTCTCTTCTCTGCTCTGCTCTGATCTTTCTGCTCTTCTCTGCTATTCTCTGCTCTGCTCTGTTCTGCTCTACTCTGCTCTACTCTGATCTGTCTGCGCTTCTCTGCTCTTCTCTGCTCTTCCATGCTCTGCTGTGCTCTGCTCTTCTCTGCTCTGCTCTGCTCTTCTCTGCTCTTCTCTGCTCTTCTGTGCTCTGCTCTGCTCTTCTCTTTTCTGATCTGCTCTGCTCTGCCCTGCTCTGGTCTCCTCTGCTCTTCTCTGCTGTGCTCTGCTCTGCTCTTCTCTGATGTTCTCTGCTCTTCTCTGCTTTTCTCTGCTCTTCTATGCTCTTCTCCGCTCTTCTCTGCTCTTCTCTGCTCTTCTCTGCTCTTCCCTGCTCTTCCCTGCACTCCTCTGCTCTTCTCTGCTCTGCTCTGCTCTTCTCTGCTCTTCTGTGCTCTGCTCTGCTCTTCTCTTTTCTGATCTGCTCTGCTCTGCCCTGCTCTGGTCTCCTCTGCTCTTCTCTGCTGTGCTCTGCTCTGCTCTTCTCTGATGTTCTCTGCTCTTCTCTGCTTTTCTCTGCTCTTCTATGCTCTTCCCCGTTCTTCTCTACTCTTCCCTGCACTTCTCTGCTCTTCCCTGCTCTTCCCTGAACTCCTCTGCTCTTCTCTGCTCTTCTCTTCTCTGCTCTGCTCTGCTCTGCAATGCTCTTCTCTGCTCTGCTCTTCTCTGCTCTGCTCTGCTCTGCTCTGCTCGGCACTTCTCTGCTCTGCTCTGCTCTGATCTGCTCTGCTCTTCTCTGCTCTTCTCTGCCCTGCTCTGCACTGCTCTGCTATGCTCTTCTCTGCTTGCTCTCCTGTGCTCTGCTCTGCTCTTCTCTGCTCTGCTCTGCTCTGCTCTGCTCTTCTCTGCTCTTCTCTGCTCTGCTCTGCTCTACCCTGCACTTCTCTGCTCTGCTCTGCTCTGATCTGATCTGCTCTTCTCTGTTCTTCTCTGCTCTGCTCTGCTCTTCTCTGCTCTTCTCTGCTCTGCTCTGCTCTACCCTGCACTTCTCTGCTCTGCTCTGCTCTGATCTGCTCTGATCTGCTCTGCTCTTCTCTGCTCTTCTCTGCTCTGCTGTGTATGTTTTTTTTCTTCATAATTTCTAAAATTATTAGAAATTAGAAAGACACGGATCGTCAGTGTCTAATATATATATATATATATATATAATATATATATATAATATATTATATATTATACTAAAGGCATCTGCAAAATTTCGAGGTAATCGGTTGATCTAATCTCGAGATATTTTGCACACCGTTTTTAAAAACATTGTTTTAAGAGAAATGTGTTTAAAGTTTCCGATCGTAATTTTTCATATGTTAACACTACGGCACGAACGTGTACGAATCAGCTATAGGCTTCTTATTTATAAAAGCAATTTTTTTAAAAGGCTGGAATATTTTGTAATTTATTTTTAACATTTCAAGCTGCTACGTTAGACAAGAAAAATTCGATTTTTTTTTCAATTTCAAAGTGTTCAGGTTCCTTAATATATCTAACATTTCGTTTTGAAGATGATGCGACGAGGCAAAAGTTCAAATATGATGCGGCAAGGACAGAGGTCGAGGATGAGTCAAGGGTGAAATCAGTAATTTCAATGACAATAATAAAAATCGTCTGCACGTTTATTCATTATTAGAGGTCGTTTGCAGACCATTTGTAGGAAATGTAGAAATAGGGATTACATGTAGTGTTATGTCAAAGTTATGTCAATTATTAAATTAGTAATAGTATATATGTATGGGTAATAAAAACAAAAAACTTGATTAATTCATCAAATGTTTGTTGTAATATGTGCCTTTTCTGCAGAATCTTGCTATCCCTGCTGCCCGATAACGCATTCTCATCTAGGTCTTGTAAACACAACACGTCAGAAATGTACCGACACCTACAAAAACATATTTCAAGCGTCTTAAAGATGTTGAGATGAGCTCGTAAGACGTTCAGACTTAAAATGGACGTATTAGACGCTAGGGAACCAGACCAATCGAAAATACACGTATAGAGCGCAAGGTAGTCGGACAGAGAGGAAATGCGCTTATAGAGAACTGGACTGGCAAAGCGAGCTGTTCGCTCCCTGCCGAATTTCATATCTACAATTTTACGAATTGCTTGCTAGTTGCGTCTTTCCTCTGCAGTTTAGACAAATGTAACACTGGGGTTCGCGTCGGTGAAGGTGGAAAAAAAGCGTTATTTTTCCCAATATATAAACTTTATTCAAACTCTATCTTAACTTATCGGTGGACGAATTAACAATTAAAATCTATTATTATAAACAAATATTTCGGTGAGACTACTCAAATAATCTTTAAAAAATTAACAAAAATAAAAAAATTATCCTCTTCTATATAACAAAATTAACATATTATTGTGGGAGAAAGCCCTTCCTTGTAGGTATCGTTAATAGCCTGTTCCATTTGCATCATCAAATCGCTTAGTTAACATCACGTGATTGCAATTCCCGTTATTAACATGATGGGTCCTTTCAAACAGTGGAGAAGTCGATGATAAAATGATCGGAATATTTTCAAATTTGGCTAAAATTATCGCCATATCTCGAGCATTGTATGTATATAATTTCCTGTTCTTATTTAAAAGACGAATCATGCTCTTCATCGACAATAATTAACTTTATGTTTTTATAAGGTCAAAAAGGCTCCAGGAAGAAATAACTGTTTCCACTATTAAATGATTTAGATGAATTTCAGGTGTTTTCACAAGCAGAAAAATCAAGAGCGAGCTCGTGGATTATAAAATTAATTGCTCCTTTAACCAATTGTTTTGGCAAAGATTGCTACGGCCTGCATGTTTGCTGTGCTTCTTCAATTTCACGTTTTCGAACTCTTACAGGAATTACATTGGTTAATTGTACTTTTTTATATAGTATATTAAGTATCGCATTCGGCGAGCTATTTTTTATAAGATTATTTAAATAATCTGTTTTATTTCCTGCCTTATCAAAGCAAAGATCATGCAACTTTTCAAAAGTATGGCAAGTACCAAGTCCTCCTCCATATAAAATCTTAGATAAATCCTTTGGCATAAAAAGCTCTTTCTCAGCTAAGAAATGATTTAAACAATTTTCTTTATTAAAACAAGATTTATGGAAATTTCTTAAAATGGAAGTAGCATTATCTCCTGTCATGGATAATATGTTAGATAAATTGCATGGCATTAAGCCTGCTTTATGGAAATCATTTAAAAGTTGTGTTTTGTTTCCATTCCCATCAAAACAGATATCATGAAAATCTTTTAAAGCAGAACAAATCTTAGTTGCTGCTCCATGCAATATTTTAGATAAATTTTTTGGTGTAAAACCTTTCTTCTCAATTAAGAAACGATTCAAATACTTTTTTGTTTCGTTTATAAAACAAAAATCATGAAATTCTTTTAAACTATTCGCTGCTGCACTCAATATACCACATAAATTGCACGGCCTAAAACCCACATTGTAAAAATCCTTTAAAAGCTGTGTTTTCTTTCTTTTCTTATTAAAAGAAATATTATGCAGTTGTTTCAAAGTAAAAGAAGCATGAGCTCCTGTTCCACATAGTATAGAGGATAAGTTACTTGGTCTAAAACCTGTGTTGTAGAAGTCCTCTAAAAGCTCTGTTCTTTGTCCTTTGCTATTAAAACAAACGCTGTGCTACTCTTGAAAAGCACCTTTAGCCTTGCCTCCTGCTCTACTTAATATGCTAGACAAGTTATGCAACGTAAAGTTACTTCCCTCATCTTCGCCTTCAATAAAATGTTTTAAACGCTGTGTTTGATTTCCTCTTGCATCAAACCAAGAGTCATATAAATCTTTAAAAGCTTCTGCAGCGTTAGCTCCTGCACCATTCAAAATACTGGACATATTAGACAGATTTATCTTCTCGTTTTCTAAAGTTTTTATATATAGTCTTTTGTTTCCTTCCTTATCAAACCAAAGATCATATAAATTTTTAAAAGTTTCAGGAGCTTTAGCTCTTGCTCCATGTAAAATACTGAAAATATTAGATTGACGTATCCCTTCCTTTTCTAACGTTTTTAAATATTGTGTTTTACCTCCTTCTTCATTAAACCAAAGATCATATAAGCCTTTAAAAGCTTTTGCAGCATTAGCTCCTGCTACATTCAAAATACTGGAAATATTAGTTAGATTTATTCCTTCTTTCTCCAGAGTTTTTAAACATTGTGTTTTACTTCCTTCTTCATCAAACCAAAAGATATGTAAGTCTTTAAAGGCTTTTGCAGCGTTAGCTCCTGCTCCACTCAAAATACTGGAAATATTACTTTGATTTATCTCTTCTTTGTCTAGAGTTTTTAGATATTGTGTTTTACTTCCTTCTTCATCAAACCATAGGTCATATAGGTCTTTAAAGGCTTTTGCAGCGTTAGCTCCTGTCACATGCAAAATACTCGACATAGTAGCTAAATTTATTCTTTCCTTCTTTAGTACCTCTCCAGACATATTTTCCCTTCTCCCTTAATTAAGAAACTTAAAAATTGATAAAATGCAGATATTCCTTCTCTGCCAACTACACTTCTGGCAAATTTGATTTCTTCATCAATATTTTCTACAATTTCCTGATAACTAGACCTATTATATTTTATATCTCCCAAAAAATTTTCCATTATTCCCTTAGTAATAGGGCCAAATTCATGAGATTCTAACCAACGTAACGCTATTTCATGTAATTCTTCGCAATTATATGGAACATTACCCTCATCTATCCCATTTCTAATAACACTGTTCAATGCTTCCTTGTCATACTGATTAACTGCAAATATTAGTCTATCTAAAAATTTCTCTTTTATTTCTTTTTCACTCTCGCCAGAAAGTCTTCCTTCTTCTTTTTCTTTCTGCCAAAAAGGTGGCAGCTTTAACAAATTTAAAAGCCTTGTCATTTCTTTTTGCGAAAATTGATAAAGACCATTCTCATTTATACAAAAACAATCTTTTAAAATCTTATATCCTTTTTTTTAATATTTATGTTATTAAATTGTAAAGGATAAAAATTTTTAGATCGTTCATATTTGAATTTCTTTTCTTCTGTAAGATTTAGGTCTGCATTAGTATAGATGACAAAATATTTTATATTTTCATCCTATTCTAATTTTTCAATGAAAAGAGCGAAGCACTTATTCACAGAAAATGTATTCTTTTTCTCCTGCCGTTTAGAAGGAAATAACTGATAATAACCAATACTATTATTTGTATTGTGAAGCTTTATACAAGTAATGCTATCTTTATAATTGATAGTGACGTCAACAGATATGCCATAGTTTCTTTCCTCAAAATTGATGAGAAACATGTTTTTACGCAAGAACATGTTGTGTAAGAAGGACATTAATAAATTGGATCCATATGTAATTTCAGATATATAACTTCCAAGTTTTCCATCTTTTTCTGAAGCTATTAAATCACGTAACACAATTTTTTGTAATGCTACATAACCGTCGTGAACTTTACTATTTTTTCCCATTTCACTTTTGATATAATGCTGTTCAATTCTTCTCTATTAGGTTGATTAACTGCAAATACTAATTTATCCAAAAATGCTTCTTTTATTTCTTTCCGGGAATATTTCCTATCTTTTATTACTGTCTGCATAGCAGACGAAAATTCTAATCGCTTTAAAAGTTCATCTCTTATTATTTTATCTTGCGCAAATTGATAAAAACCACGCCCTTGTATATTATCATTTGTAAAGAAAAAGTCTCTTAATATGATATCACGTTCTTCCATGCTATCAAATTTAAACGGATATAAGTTTTTAAATCGTCCCCTTTTTGATCTGTTTCCTTTCGCAAGATTCAAGCTTGAATTAGTATAGATAACAAGGTATTCTATATCATTTGATAAATCATCTGTCTTAGAGATTAGATGTTTAACAAAACTATTAAGGTAATTATTCATGGAGAAACTTCGATTTTCTTTAGTAAATAATCTGGCATAACTAATATTATTATCTGTATAATATTTGTCTACATTTTCAATTTCTAGATGAATAGATTTCTTCTCGTAGCAAAGAACAATGTTACTAAACTTATCAATATCAGACTTTTCAAACGCTAACGATAATGAAGGATATTTATGTTTATATATGGACTTCCTTAGTAAGCAAAGAATCGACAAGTCTAATTGATACATAAGTCCAATCAATTGATGAGGAATACGTTGATAAGCATTACTCAATCCATCCCGTCTAGATCCATCTTGTAAATCATTAAGAAATTCCAAATCCCCATTGCTAGTATCATTTATATCAATGTGCCCACTTTTTGGTACCTTACTATCTTTGTCCGTAACAGTATGTTTACGTTTTCTAGAGCTTGCACCAATTTCACGATTTTCCTTACTTGTACTCCTTGAATGACCACTTTGTTTGTGCGAGTTATTTTTAATATCTCGTAGTTGCATAGAAATGTAAGATTTGGAAATATTGTTCGAGTTTGAATCTATCACATTAACACTAGCTTCCTCTCTAGAAACTTTCATGCTTCTCTTTATTTTTTTTTCAATATTACTAAGAAGTGGTACGAAATGATTCCTGTAATTCATCATATAAATAATATTACCACCTGGATCTACCTTACCTAATTTTTGCGTCATACTTTTCATATATCATTTTTCCTTCAATTTCAGGACTTCCGCATAGAACATTTTTCAACTTTAGATTTCTTATTTCTGGACCGGAACCCATATTTTCAACGTCTTCTGCAGTAAATTCAATGTGTGGAATATATTCACAAAGTTTTCATATTCTCCTTTTAAAGCATTACCCAAACATGAGCCTTTCTTCGACTGATTAACTTGTTGGGCATATTGCTTGCAACTTTCCTGTAAAGACTTTATACTGAATCCTCTACTACCTGTAATCAGATCCTCAAAAAAAAAAGAAAAAAAGAAAAAGAAAACAATCTACTTTACCCACAGCAGCTCCTATCTAAAATCTTCAGGCAATTTCTTTCTTAATGTTTCCAAAGGTTGATTAAGCTTCTCTTTTTTCCGTTTATCCATTACATTTTTTATCTAACTAAAAATGAAAATTTTTTCTTTAATAACAAATCATTTTAGAGCAGCAGCATCAGATGATAGATCTGGTAATCCATTTAATCCAAACATATCAAATCTACTATATTAACCAGCAGCAAAAATGATTAAAGATTATAATTAAAGACATTATTCTATGTCGGATAATATCACTTTAATTAGTATATACTTTCATATATTTTATCATTAAATTAAGAATATGGTTACTTTTGTTTAAATCAAAACAACTACCGCGAGAACTGTTTCTAGATCAAGATTTAGAAAGGTTTTAACTATTTGTATTATTCTGCCTCTGTTGCTCTCTCTTTCGATGATTAGAGGAGCTTGCCAGAGACAAATATTATCTGAAGCAGAACTACATACTAAAGGAGATGATAAAGATTATTCCAACGGTGCGAGAGAAAGAGCACTGAGAAATGTCTTTGAAATTGTTTTTAACCTCTTCGAAGTAGATTTGGAACTGGAAGTCTACCAAATGCTCAAAGAGAAGAACGAAACAAACCTGATTGCTGTAACAATGAAGTTTTTGCCTGATAAGCTTAAGAAATTAATCAAAAAGATTTCCAAATATGATGATTTGTGTTGGGACAATAGGTTGGACAGAAGAGGAGGTTGCAAGACCAGGATTGCAGAATCTATAGCCTACGTCATCGTTAGAAGAATAATATACGTTGCGGGGTTTGTGGAGTGAGCGAGGGGTATAGACGCATCGATACAGTTTCTCTCTCTCTTCCGCTTGGTCCGCTATGAACGAAGCGCGGTTTTTGGGAGTGGGAGAGAGATGGAGGATAGATGCGTCGCAACGGTTACCGTCGCGCACGACGAATGCATCGCATTTGTAACGAGTCTGGAGACGATTTCTAAGCGGTCTTCTTGTCTTATCGAATTTAATCATGTGGCGTTTTTTTATCGCGCTTGCATTTTTACATTTTAGGAAATGTTTTGGAGGGAGTGAGCGAGAGAGAGAGGGGTAGATTAGAGAAGATGCGCTTGCATTTTTACGACGTTGTGGATAGTGAAGTGCGCGTGCGTGCATGTTAATAAATAGATGAAGCATAACGCGGAGCAAATTAAATCGTTGTCGAACAGTGGAAAGGTGCGTGTTGCTATTGACATATATTTTGCAAAAAGTAAGTTTACGTTTAAGATGCCCGCAATAGATTCTATTGTCGATATGGACGGTTTCTTCGTAGCCAACAAATTTAATTGTAAAGTATTAGCCATCGTAAATGCTCATACCGCTGAATATGAATTATTTGAATTCGAATTGCGCGTTCGCTACATGGATTTATCCAGAAGCGATCAGAAGTCTGCATGGCATGTCTCGAATTTCGTGCACGGGATTCCATTTAAAAATTTCCAGGGGAAAAAGAATTATCAACAAGAGAACATTGGCATTATTATAAAAAATTTCGTTCGAGACTACAAGGATCCCGTCGTCGCGTTCAAAGGGGAGCATATTGAAAAGGATATTTTAAATAAAGTAGGAGTTCGCAGTTTCAATTTGGAATATCTCGGCTGTCCCAAATTCAATTCATTGATCGCGGAACCGATGTATGAAGAATACCACGTAACATGCAGGCTTCATTGATGGACGCGAACTTCGAAAGAGAAGATTCACTATCATTGTTGTTTGAGCGAAGTTCATGTATTTTGGGTGTGGCTAATGAAATCGAAAGGTAACACATTTTTTTTCTTTTTTTTTTAGTTACAATTAATTTTTATTTCTATCGCGCCTTTTTGTAGAGAGAGAGAGAGAGAGAGAGAGAGAGAGAGAGAGAGAGAACGTAGGAACGTATGGATTATCGGTGCGAAGAGGACAGGCTTCGCAGCTTTGAAAATTAGCCGGTCCCGTTTATTAAGCCGGAGGAGCTCGCGATCGCTGGATTTTATTATCTGAGGGAGGATGATTTCGTAGGAAGCCGTCTATTGGTGGGAAGCCGGGAACAAACCCATGTTGGAGCATCGCTTTTGCTCCAGGAATTGTCCGTACGATCTTCGAACGACGTTACGTTATCCTCGAACCGCCAAGAAGCGTGGACGAGTGAGGCATCCTTTACCATACGACGGAGGAGAAGACAGAGGCGTGTGCAATAATTGTGAGTTTGAAAATTAATGAAATTAAAAATTTATTTTAAAAAACGCTTGATTATAATATATGTTGTATATGACGACGACAACGAGGGTGGTGGCGCCAACGATGAATAAAAAAAATGTAATACAAAGTTTAAAATATTTTTTAATTTGTAAATTTGCTGTGTAAAAGCATACGCATCAATCGAAAATAGGGATACATTTCCGAGTTCAGGTAAAGTCGAATATTGGATAATAAGCACGAATCGAATTGGGTAGAGTTTTTCTTTAAATCGTTTTTCCTTTCGATTTGTAACGCGAATGTCACGTACCGCGGTTTTTGTGCTTCGTGGTTGTTTGCAGCATCGGATATTTGTACAGTTACCACCAATGGAAACTCGTGCTGATCGATCTTTCGCTGTCAAGAATACGCAGCATCGACAACTTGTGTATTTCATCCAAAGCGACGTGCGGCATTCTCCATTGAATTTTATGCAAATCCAGGACAGGTTTCGCATTGTCAGACCAGCTTCGTAACACGTTAGCGTCGTTGCGCGCTCGAATCAAAATCAATCCGTGCCGAGCATTTATTACAACGCGTTTGTAATCTTCGCAGAAGCCTAGCAATGTGTTCATAGGCACGCAAAAGTTGAAATCTAGCAAATTCGTAGGCGTTGCGGTGAGAGTTTCTGTATATCCAGCCCGCGTTGGATAGCGCGTTGCTCTTCGTAATGTTCAGACTGATGTATTCTTCAAGGTCGTCGTTGTACCGGGATTTCTGGACCGATCGATTTCCACTCCGATCAGTTCGTAATGTATCTCGTCGAAAATAAACGCTACCGCATTGTTCTCTAGAGCCACCGTGACGTTGGTCAATCCTCCCGGTAGGCTGAGTCTTCCCTCCACGTATAGAAATGGGTATTCTTATCTCATCGCTGTTTCCAAACGTTGTGTTGGCGTACGGATTGTAGGTGTGCAGGTCGATCGTAGTTATTCGATTGTCGAAGATTGGTGCCTCAGAGATGTTCAAAATGTCGTCGGACATGGCGGTGAAGCGAGTTCGATTACTTGGTAACGATGAGTCCCAAAGATCGCAGATATTCCACCTTTCTGTTAGTTTCCTCGTCTTCTTCTTCTCCTTATTGTCGAAACGGCGCGCCGTTTTTTATGTTCGACGTATTCGATATCCTATTATTATTATTATGAATTAACATAACGGCTATGTCAAGGTTATGAGACGATTCGACGAACGTGCAGCCGTACCGTGATTTCTTCGTTTCGAAAATCAATCAAACGTGCAGACTGGTCCACGATGCGAATCGTTAAATCTTCCATTGATCGTGTAACGATCAGGAGGTAAATGACTCGTGCCGGTGTTTTCGATATTTTATACTCCGGCGACATGTTAGGCGCGAATTCGTGTATCGTGTGAATCAGTTTCCCGTTATCGTACGAACGGGTGGTTACGTTGCATTCTATTCGAATAATATTCGTGTTATTGATATTCACGGAAGTGTGCGATACATGCCACGTGTTCGGTGATAGAATGCGATTCCTAGAGAATCCTAGGATTGGACCCACGGTGTAAGGTTTCGTAAAATCTATCTTATATGCGCTTTTAATTTCGCTTTTCATAGTGTTGTTGATCGCTCGTAGGATCAGCGGGTATTCTACATTGTTGTTATCTTTGGCTGGAGAAGGATACCGCGCGCTCATCTCACGCCTCAAGTAAGCGTTGATCGCCTCCAGTTCGTACGAGCCGTCCGGGATGTTTATCTCCTCACCCTCGTCGCCGAAATAGAATTTATTGTCTCCGATTGTTGAAAAAGAAACTTTAGCCTCGGACAAAAATTAATTTATAGTTTACTTAGGACTGAGATTCGAAATTATCAGATTACGTTTCCGCCGGTTCCGTCAACATGCACCGACGGTGATGTAAACTGTATATCAAAGATACCGCTATACAGGGTGTTCGACGATTATTTTAACAGCCAGAAATGAGGGGTAGCTGAGGTCATTTGAAGTAACTTTTCCTTTGCGAAAATGCAATCTGGGGCTTTGTTTACGAGTTATTAACGAAAAACACTGGCCAATGAGAGGTGACGGTGCGCGGGAGAGTGTCCGCGAGAGAGTCCGCAGCACGAGGCTTTAACAGAAGGTCGGGACGGACTCGAGCCGCGTTCGAAGTATTGATCAAGTCACAAGGCGAGAACTTACCGGATTTTTTTTACTACATAACAGTGATATTTTTAAGAAAAACGCTGTTCACCTTTATTTTAGAACGTCTGAAGAATATTTACTAATTTTTCTGATCCGAAATAATATGAAGTTTAACCGTGGCAGCCGTTTTAATTTTCTGGTGTGCATGACACCTCGTGTGTACCATATGAAATTTTTTGCAAGGTGTACAGTGAAGATTAACGAATGATTTGCAAAGCTGATTTAATAATAAATAAGGTACGTAAAGGATTTGTTTATTAGAGAGATATAAAAAATATTATCAGTAAGAAACTCATCCATTTAGTTGAGAATGCATTTGCTGGCTGAAATTCACGATGTCGAAGGGCACTGACCTTGTACAACGTACAGCTGATCTTTCACTGCACTGTCACCAAACACTGATCACTTAATTAATCACTGATAATCCGAAACATTTGTGGATATTACGAAAGATGACTGAGAAGCGCAGGGTACCGCCAAATGAAATAAACAAGATATGCCGAGACATAAACTGTGTCCGACCCGCTATCACCGACGGTAACCTGCGCTCTTAGAACGTAATTAATGGCCGTGCGAAGAAAATGGTATCGAGTGTCATTTCCTCGAACGGCCGAACGACGAACAACAAGGGCGCACAGTCAAGGCCTGAATTTTTCGGCAATGAAACGTCGACTTCTGAACGAACGCGTCGAATTAATGATTATCCGCGAACGAGTCTCAGTGATCTTTCTTAATATCCACAAGTGATTCGGATTATCAGTGATTAATTAACTGATCAGTGTTTGGCGACAGTGCAGTGTAAGTGAACTTCGCAAATAAACATACCAGAGGTTCCACCGACAGTATCCCTCGAATGTTGCGGTCATCGACCTGGGATCAGCTGTTCGTTGTACGAGGTCAGTACGTATGAGTCAGCAAATACTTCCTCAACTAAATGGGTGAGTTTCTTATCGATAATATTTTTCATATTTCTCTAAAAAACAAATCCTTTAAGTACCTTAACGCGATTATTTATTATTAAATCAGCTTTGCGAATCATTCGTTGAATTCTGTTCGTACACGGAATTATTTAAATTAAAATATCATTTACGAACTTTGTTAATCTTCACTGTACACCATGCATAAAAATTTCATATGGTACACATAAGGTGTCATGCACACCAGAAAATTAAAACGGCTGTCACGGTTAAACTACATATTATTTCGAGTCCGAAAAATTAGTGAATATTCTTCAGACGTTCTAAAGTAAAGGTGAACAGCGTTTTTCTTAAAAATATCACTGTTATGTAGTAAAAAAAATCCGGAAAGTTCTCGCTTCGTGACTTGTTCAATACTTCGAACGCGGCTCGAGTCCGTCCCGACCTTCTGTTAAAGCCTCGTGCTGCGGACTCTCTCGCGGACCCTCTCCCTTGCACCGTCACCTCTCATTGGCCAGTGTTTTTCGTTAATAACTCGTAAACAAAGCCGCGGATTGCATTTTCGCAAAGGAAAAAGTTACTTCAAATGACCTCAGCTACCCCTCATTTTCGGCTGTTAAAATAATTGTGGAACACCCTTTATACCATCGCCGGTGTCGTTAGAACACATCGTGCTATGACCGTTAGCGATCCCAGTACCGCGTATACAATATAAGACGCGATGAATGACCGTCTCTGATTGGTGGAGAAGACCACACCAAAAAAGGTATATAAGCAGGCGATTTTCAATTTCCGGTCTCTCAATTGATTTTGGTCGCTCAGTCAGTTCGTACATATACCTTCACTCAAATAAAAGTAAAAATATAGCTTTATAAGAAAAAGGATTAATATCATATTCATTTGAGAAATAATCCAAGCCCTAATCCCAATAGGTTATGGGCCCTGGCAACGTCTTTTTTAATTAACTGTGTTAAGTGTAAAACGACTGTGCAAAGAGAACAATATTATTTTAACGTGTAACGTTCTAATGTCATAAACTGATACTCTAAATACTTATTAGTCCCCGTCGCCGAATGTTCTGGAAGCACCAACCCCTGACAAAGACCGATATAAATACCAGTCTCCAACGCCCCAAACCTCAGCCTTGACGAATCCTCCACCAGCTACGGAACTATTGTACTCGGTATAAACTATTGTAAATCGTATAAAACTTGTATTATTTGTAATAAAGAGTTAGAGAGTTGGGCAACGGATCAACTCCTTCTTCTTTTATACTTCTTGGTATTGCTTTACGTAACAATCTCTGGCAAGCCGACATCGTCGAGGTTCAACGATATGCTAGAGACAATAGAGGACATCGATACATTCTCACGATAATCGATAATAAATCGATCTAATAAACAAATCCTTTACGTCTCTTAATGCGATTATTTATTATTAAATCAGCTTTGCAAATCATTCGTTGAATTCTGTTCGGACACGGAATTATTTAAATTAAAATATCATTTACGAACTTTGTTAATCTTCACTGTACACCTTGCATACAAATTTCATATGGTACACATGAGGTGTTATGCACACTAGAAAATTAAAATGGTAAATATTATTCAGACGTTCTAAAATAAAGATGAACAGCTCTTTGTTTAAAAATATCACTTTCACATAGTAAAAAAAAATCCGGAAAGTTCACGCTTCGTGACTTGTTCAGTACTTCGAACGCGGCTCGAGTCCGTCCGGACCTTCTGTCAAAGTCTCGGGCTGCGGGCTCTCGAACTTCGCGCCGTCACCTCCCATTGGTCAGTGTTTTTCGTTAATAACTCGTAAACAAAGCTGCAGATTGCATTTTCGCGAAGGAAGAAGTTACTTAGAATGATCTCAGCTACCCCACATTTCCGTATTGCGAGACATTTTTGGGACACCCTGTATAATAAATACATATTTAAATATATATTTACGTTTTATTAGAATATATATTAATATCTATATTTTATTCAAATATTTTATTAATTAACTATAATTAGAGAATTATATAATATATATTATAAATTTATAAAATATATAAATCACAGGATTATTAAATTTATTAATATATATTTTTAATAGATCAACTATAAATTTAGAAATATTATCTGTCCTCATAGATATATTTAAATGGATCCATTGAACAAATAATTAATATTTAATAAATATCTTTACATGTTCATAGATTAATTAACAATTTTACTTCAAAAGAAGTAATCTAAATTTATAAATCTTTACATCTTAACATTATTCTTAAATATAATTAACTTATGATATATTATTAATTATTTAATAATATACAAATATTTAACCAATAAACAACTACTCGAGGTGTATCTTCAATTTTTCTTGCAAAAGTTACGAGGCATCCTATTCTATTCTATTCTATTCTATTCTATCATCTATTCTATTCATCCTATCCAATTTATCCAAATCCTATCCTGATTACTAGGTAGCCATCCGTGCTGAAAGAAGCATCGGCTGGTCCACGCAATCTCCCTTATAAAAAATCCCAATCGCATCGAACCTCTGACCACGCAAAGCTGCCTGGCCCTCGGCTCGTAACATAGCAAATGTTCCTGCGCGGTTGCATGCATTGCACTCCTATTATCTCTTTTTACAATTCGCACGTCCAATAATTACATTTCATTTACCCCCGTCCCTGACGCATCTCAAGCAACTTTAACCAACAAACTGCGGCAATTATAGCCCATACACACAGATCTTGTACACTCCCTCTGCTCAACAGAACACTCAACGTTGAAGTTCTCCACGTCATCTAGAGCAACAACCACTACAGGAGCTACAAGCTCAACAAAGTACAACAATCATAACAACGAACTCCTCTTTCCCTCCCTTCCACCCAACTCCAATAATCTTGAAACCTACCAATTCTCGAGCCTTAACACAAATAGTTAACTCCAACTCTCAGCACTTTTCCACGTACAATCCTAATTCAACTTGACTTGACCCCATCACAACCAAAGCAACAAATGGTAATACACCACTACTCACTCAATCCAACAACCCCACTTCCTCATCGCTGACTCACCCTACCCTCCTTTCCTCTCCACACCTATCCTCTACTTATCATATTGTTGCGAATCACTCCGTTTCTCTCGCGTCGCGGCATTTTATATATATTTACAATAAAGAATATAAACTATAATACAACTCAATACGATTATATTTCAGATCTTTCAATTTGAAATGTTGCTCGTTCGACGGTCCGATTTCGACTCTCCGATTGTCCGTTGGTAACACTCTTCCGTGGCAACACCTATCTTCTATTATTTTTTAAGGAGTTGTTCACGACAGGGCAGTTTCACATTACAGCGACTTGATTTGGACAAGTCACCGTAACAATATAATCATATTATTCACCATATTATTCAACGGCATCCTCTCAAGCCGGAGTTTTCTTGCAAATTTTTCTCCTTCAGTCACTCATTAAAATGAATTTTTTACATCCTGCAGGTAACCACAATCACGTAATTCACTTGATAAGTCTGGATTACAGGCAGCAACGGATCCAACATCACAGCATAAACCAAAAAAAACCACTCGTCAGCGTTTCACCAGGAGCCTAGAAGCAAGGTGCTACTTGCAAAACCGGCTCCCGAAGGACACTGCCCCGCTATATAGATTTCATGACGAGTTCACGAGTAACATGTACTATGTAATATACACTATATTTCTGAACATTTCGGGACCCAAAGTTTCGGGTTCTGACCCAAACTCAAAGAAAATTTTCGACCCGACTCTAACCTGAAATCTCAGATCCCTGCTTACCTCTAGTGTACAGTAAAGTGAACATTCTGACACCATATAGAGGGTGTCCCAAAATTATGTTACTTGCGGAAATGGAGGGTTCCTGAGGTCAATTCAAGTAACATTATTTTGAGAAACCCTGTATACCAGCGATAAAAATAGCATCTACAGAATACGATAGAATACAGAAGTAAAATTCGCACCAGGAGTTCACCCGCATTGACTTATTTAATTATATCATCAAAAATAATTTATTTATGATTGTAGAGAAATAAGATTTTTGAATATTCTAACAATTTAATTGATGACGTTCGTCAAATTCGAAATTGTCAAGTTTACTGAAAAAGATATTGTCATTCCGAAACTAGTCTCGAACGCATCTCCGAAACTCGATCACAAGCCCAAATTATGCAAATGACTTCATTTCACATAAAAACAATGTTAGCGAGAAGGTTTTTTTGAAATTGGAATGTTACGACCCAAAATATTGCGAAGAATGTATTGCACTGTTATATAAACAATATAAACATTTACCATTTCTGTCTTTTTTAAAAACGTTTACAAAACCTCCAATAAGAATGAAAAATTTCTTTCCTGACCGAGTCTTTTCCGTACTTCAACCTAAACCAATGCAGTGTATCACAATCAGTGTAGGTTCGAAATACACAGCGTTCGTACTCAAGCACATAATATGCAATGCGATTCCATTTCACAAGAAGAACTGCGATAAATACTGTCCAATATAAATCATAGACCTATTTAAACCAATAACACTACTATGAAAAACCTCAGAAATAAGTTTATTAATTGCATTAACTCTGCAATGCTATAAATGCTTGAGTTTGCTCGAAAAGATTCGACGCACCTACTTTTTAACTTTGCAGCTTACTTAATAGACAACAACAAGGTTTTGTCCTCGCAAAAGTTACTACAACTAGACAATCTGCATTATCAATTTCATCGAATGAATGTTCCAACTTGAACATTTTAAACATGGATTTTTATAAATCTAGAGTATTTGATTTAATCGTGTCAGAATAGGAAGCAGACAGTAAATTGATCAACGAACTCGAGAAAGCAATATCTCTAGTGGCAGTAGGATTTGAATGTAGAAATCAATCCTCTGAAGCTGTATTGCTTGTTATCCAAATATGGTTGCAAGTTTTTAATTAATGGAAGGCAACAGCATATAATGACGAGTAAATAAAAATTACCGATCTAGATTTCAATGACTCTTGGTACTATTACTGCACAATTCTCAAAGCCTTGCTTCAAAAGTACGTCGAAATTCAGATCAATGTAGTCTTACTTTTCTTGTTGGTTACTTCCGCAATAGTCATCTGGATATCTGCTGAACACTGACGTGAATCTTGACATGAAAACTGCATCACTCAACTTCCATGTTGACCCAATCGGTTTTTGTTGACGGCAAAAACTGTAAATCATCAAGCAAGCAAATTCCTGCTTTCTGTATTTCCACTTCAATATTTACTAGAAATCGTGCATTCTTGCTATTTTTCATTATGTGATTAATATTTGTTGCCAGTTTACCAAGAATGTATCCACTGCGCGTTACTTTTCTAGTTATGTACACAATTTGAAATTTTGTAACCCTGAATTAATCAGCAATTATTCCGAAATACATTGGAAATTGAAGTCGATAGTTGTGAAGTTAACTTATCATTTTTTGAAAATGGCTATATTTGCCTGTAATTAATACTTAGGTAAGTATCGTTGTCGTATCCAGCCATAGTTGTCTTCGACTAATGAAACCAACGACTATTGTTACACTGCTTTTCTTCCTCCATATTATAACCATTTCAGGAAAACATTTACTTATTTCGGGCGCGTAGAGTACAAGAAATGTTCTGCAAACTACCAAGAATGCATAGCTCTGCAGTAATAAAAAATGGAGTATTCTCAATCTGAATGTTCCATTTAATGCAACTCTTCATTTGTGGTGAAATTAGATGTTGGCGATTCCGTTACAGATTCCGAATATTGGAAATTTGTCAAGCAAAATGGCCCCGTATCGCCAAAATCAAATCGATCAATTTTAGATCGCCAGTCCATTACCTCCTCTTTACTGGTATCACTTGGATCGATGCATAAGAACTCTAGCGCGACGTTAGTTTTTTTACATTAAGTCGAGCTCAGCTGTTCGAATTCGACGCCCATCTAGGTAGACAACCCGTAGTAAACACTTCAAACAGTCTTTTTTTGCAGCGTCGCAATGTATTTATCACCTTCCAATAATCCCAATATCAAATCCGTTACCTATTTTTCGTTGTTTCCCATGCAGCGCTCTTCGTTAGGTCATTGCCTTCGTGCACTGTAACGAACTTTCAGTGCTGCTTAGTTTTCAATATTCACAACGAAATAAATAGGCCCTCACACCGCGAACGTGGCATTAGTTATCAACTACTGTTACGTAGATACATATAGTTGCGCTAGTATATATAACTCTAAGTTCTCTGCTCTTGCAGTCCAGTGTCTGTATACTTTTGTGCTTGCAGCCCAGCTTCGCTGTAATCAATTGCACTTGCAAATTTCGCTACAGCTTTGTAATCATAAATTGATCGCTTGATCGTATAAATTCGTGACCTTCATGATACATCATTAGATTTTATCATTCTATTGTATATTATGCTGCTCTGTACAAATCTTATTGGTTAAAATATATTCAGTGTTATTGCACTAGCGTTCTTTACTATATACAGTCCACTATCCAATTCATCCTTCCAACACTACTAGAGTTCCCAACGAAAAGATATATTTGCAACATAAACTTTTATAAGAATAACGAACTAGTAATTTTGAAAATTGTCGAACATTTAATTTATTTTTGCACTTTATGAGCCTTCCTGAGTACTACATATTTCCAAAACTTCATACTCCGGTTACGTAAATACATACAACTGTAAGATGTAGATGGTTCATTCTATTATATATTTCACATAGAACGTTATTATGATTCAGATTTTGATAATACTCAACATTCATGTTTAAACCCACGATTTAATTTAGTGTTGATAAAAGTGATGTCAATTTTGCAGGTTGTCTTCGCTATAGCATGCATGAAAGTAATATGGTAATACTTTACTATCCACACTTTAATTATGCATGATTCGTACTCAAGCCGCTACATGCATTATTCAGACTTGACGAGAAGGCGACTATACACAGTGCGGACACGTTGGTCGCAAAAGTCTTCTCGTTAGCTTTAAACTATATGTTAGTAGGAGTTACCGTGTTCGTTTGAACGGTTCAAACAGATATATGTATAATTTCCTTATAGTACAATACTGTGTATAGTACAAACAGAATTAAGTCTCATTACGTATAATTTCTTTCACGAACCATCACTGAACGCGACATCGGGTCGACACATTCGATGGAAGAAATAGAAAAGCTCGTCTCGATGACCACATTGTGCGACATATGTCCAAAATGATCTATTGGAATCAAAATATACTCCATAAATACTGCAGAATTCATTTGAATTGATAGAATTAAGAATTAACTTTCCTACCTCGAGTATAATGATATAAAAAAATGATCACGTTTTCAGTTAGCATTTATGCATTACTATCCTACAAATGTAAGTTTTATAAATAACGCTAAATATTTATTAATAAAAATAAGATCAAAATAAATAAAACTAATTAAAACAAACACTATATGGTACTACAATATAGTATATAGAGTATTTTCCCGAAACTACAGAGATTTAAATTATTGTAATATCATTAAAGAAATTTTTTTCACCAATTTTTAAAATACACCTGCGAGATTTATTATGTATACAACATTATTTAGAATACCAAAATTATGAAATTCTTTTTCGAAAATCATCGGTTGGTGTGAAATTGGTTTAGTCAAGTGTATCGACTGAGCACTGGCCAGAAAAGCATAGGTCTACATATTTCCAGACTTGTGGTCGGGAGATTAACCGAATCAATTAAACCAGTTTGTTTCGCACTTATCCGGCTCGAGGGACCGGAATGTGTCGCGGATCCGGCTCGAAGGACCAAAATGTGTGCGCGAAGCGAGTCGAGCTTTTTCGACCCACGATTGCGTTCGCTCGTTAGCGAATTTATGCCGCGGATGAGGATTCTACGGGAGGTCCTACGGAACGGAACAAGTTTATTACAAAAGATAAAAGGTAACATTTTCTATTATTCCAAACATGACTAGACATATAAGACAACATAATAAAAAACAGGGAGAATGTGAATGTGATTGTTATTATTGGGTATGGGCCTTGAGAAATGAAAGAGAGTGAGGAGAGTTCGTCGGAGCGTGTGCAGTTTCAAATGTTATTCTCTCGATTAGAATACGTAATTTCTGTTCACAATTTCGTTACTGTGAAAAATCATATCTTGCGGTTCTTCTTGAAGTTCTTTCGTTTCTTCATTTACGTTTCTTCTTTCTTCCTCCTGAGAGCCTAATAAAAATTGTATGACATGTATCGGGGTGCATCGTTCTCCTATAATCGTACTTATAATGTCTAGTTAATCATGTTCAAGCTTTCTCGTGTCTGATTGAATGGAATGAGCATTTTTATATAATAATCCTTCCATTCCGAAAAGCGATGAAACGTATAAAAGAGCCTTAGAAATAGTAAGGAATTTAAAATTAGTTAATGACAGTGTAAGACGAGGCTTGAAGTTTATCACGGAATGTAATAGCTTATTAATGAAAAATGAATATAATAAACAAGTATTAGAAGATTATCGGTGACGTCATCCAGATGCCAGCAAATCAATCTGAATAAAAGCCGTATATTGATCAGTATGTGACATTTTATAAGATATTTCAATTAATTTTATTATAACGTATAATTTTAAATTAAGTCACGATAATATTATATACATGTAAGATTACATTTTCATTATAAAAAATATTTAGTACCGCCTCTAAAACAGTGGTACACATTTATATTAAAATTAACGTACATAATAGAAATTTCAAATCTTTGAACCCGATGCGACACGGGTTACCGTTATCCAGTCGCTTTGAAATTTTACATACATTATTTTTTCACCCTCAGAAATCATTTTTGTTGTTACATAGCATATTATAAACAAAAAAAAATCAATCATAAAAAATGTTTACCTTGAATGAATATCTAATAAGAAAATACGTACAACTCTAAAAATCCTCCACGGTATGATACTTCTTAAAACATTCCGGCAGAAGCTACTTTACCTTTCGCGCATTCTCACTTCGTTTCGCTTCGAATTTTATATTTATGTATGAGCTTGGAGTCGAAGAGGTGTTTCAACTGATCTAAATTTTCCACGCATTTTGTAGTCCGGTAATTCGACAATTTGTAAAATTGCTTCTGCTATATTTATACCGTAATCAACATAAGTCTCCCTTTTTCAACTGTGAATAGCTTTATGCATAATGTAGGTATTGAACAGAGCCATATTTGACATGCAAAAGAAAAGTCTTCGGCATCCTTCGATGACTTTTTTCATGATTCGGAAACAGGCAAACAACTGATCTTGATGATCAACTGCACCCATAACCTTGTTATATTCCAGAATACATTTAGGCTTCATTACTTTCTGTAATTCTTTGTTTGATTACTCGACCATCTCTGCAGTTTCGTGTTTCATTGATATCATATACACGTCGCGCTTGTCCTTCCACCTCACAGCTATCAAATTATTGCAACATCTTCATATACATTCTCCTTTCTTCAAAATATGCTTTTGATTGGCGTTTGGCATATTTTTCCTGTTCTTGCGCACTGTCTCGATTACGTTTGCCTTTTTCTGGTGTAATTTTTAAAAACAGATTTGGTGAAGAGTACCAGTTATCCAGAGACAAAGTATATTCCTTGTTTATTATAAATGTTGGCAGCTCTATCACAACGTTCTCTAACGCACTATCACTTCGATCAATTTTGTACTGGCCAGTATATATTTTAAATCCGTGACAGAAACCGGTACTTGCCTCGTACAATTTGTAAATTTTTAATACAAATCAGGCTCTTTTGGATGGATTGAATTGTTTGTACGCTAAACGCTCTTTATATTTCATTAAGGATTCGTCTATACTGACATATTCATTGGGTGTGTAAATTTCTTTAAATTTTTCATTCCAAAGGTTGATGATAGCTTTTATCTTTCGAAGTCGGTCATTACTATCAGCAGTTTCATTATCAGAGAAATGTAAAAATCTCGAAATTTGCCGAAATCTCTTAAAAGGCATCGTGTGTCTAAATATTGGCGTTTCTACTACAGCTCTTCTAGTTCAATACAGTTAAATATTTGATTTTTTTCACTTGACCCATCAAAATTCACAGTGCATAATGGGCCTTTATTTCATCTAAGATAACAGGATACCAAGTGTCGTCCACATGCCGTCTTTTCGCTCGTCGTGAATTGTCTGATGTGCGAAGCGATTTGTTTTCATGGTCAGCATTTCCCGAAACTTGTTATCAAATGTAATAAAAAATAGGTCTAACATTGTTGGATTCTCGCTTAAATTATTTAAAATAGACGCTTTTATTCCATGATGTTCAGAATACTTCCAAACTATTGGTGTGTTTTTTACTTTCTGGCAAATCCATGATTGTCGTACCTTTCTCTTCACTACTCCCAACTATAATCATACGCCTTACACGCTTTGTGATTGGCGCAAACACGTTACTATCACTGGATTCGTTATCATTGCTTTTATCTAACACTTTTGTATTTTGCATTTTGTAGGGATTTCTTACATTTTAATAACTAAACTGCTTTGGAACAACAATTATAAGAATCGCGACTAACTCTCGTTAGCGAGCCTGGCTCGTGATATTCATTTTTGATAAGCGATGGTAATATACAACGAATTTGTACAAGAAAACTGTTGTGGAAAAGACCAAGAATCTTTTTTTCAGGTTTAACGTCGCATCGACCTTCATGTCATTAGCGACGGTTTATTGTCCTGTTTCTTGTTTTTATTTCTTGGTAGATGTTGGTTTCCTTTAGGAATTTTACGACGGGTAGTATCTTGTATTTTTGTCTTGATATTTCGTATTTTCTGCATTCGAAAAGGACGTGGTTGGTCGACATAGTTTGGTTGCACGTGTTGCAAAAGGGTGGTTCTGTTCGTTTGATTAATCTTTTTTTAATGTTATTGGAGCAGAGATCTTGAAATTCAAGTCGCTAATTTTATTGGGTTGATATGGCTTTCTTCTGATGTTATAGATAGCGGTCTCTTATTCTCCGTTTTGTTTGTGTTGGATTCTTCTGTCTCTATTTCCATTGTATTTGTCCTGCCTTCTTGATATTCGACAATACGTTGACCGATATGAATATATCATTGATGATTGATACGTTAATGCGGGGGGAGGGGATTTATATTCGGATCGGTTTGGGAACCGTTTTCGTTCGTGTTTGTATTGTTAGGACATTGCTTATAGCTTGATTGATTACAATTGAAGCAGATCTGTTTCTCTGAAGTGGTGAATATTCAGAGACTTGTTATAAACAAGTTTGTAGACTTGTCTTCTTCTGAAACTTAATATGTTTGCAAAATCTGGGTCTGTGATTACTGCTTTCAAGTACAGTGACTCGCATTAATATTCGGACACGATATTATTATAAAAATTATTACTCCCTTTTATTATTTATGATAGTATTATTGAATCAATAGTTATCTCATATAATAAAGCACGTCTTATAGTTAGTAGAAACATTAATTTTGTTTATTTATTGCGCATATTCTTTTGTATAATAAGCAAATCTGTTTGTCAGTAGAGGCAAAAATTCTGTGTAGGGTATCGTCAAAATTAATTAAGAATGTGCTTGGAAATTTGTTCAGGACGTCGATATCGACGTATACTTGACGTCTGAAGTTGCACAAATTCAGGGTCAGATGTCTCTGCTCTCAGGTCGGTTATTCTAGAGCAGAGTTTGATGTTATTGGTTCTAAATGCATTTTCAATTACTGAATTTGGGATGATCGATGCTACATTTGACAGCTCGATACGTTGGGTCGGCGATATCATAGGACGGATTTCAATATTTGTGTTGCTGATGGTAATTGATTTAAATATTGCTGTTATGTTGCTGACAGTTTCTTTGTTATCTAGGTATGTGCATACCCTACTGTTTGAAATTCTCGATATGTATTTGATAGATCTGGGGCCTATTATTTTTCTTATGGCTAATGCATAGTCCCTGACGGTAATACCATCTACAGCATGCAGTATTATGGCTTGGTCCTTGGTTGGGGCGTATTCTCGTTTGGCATTTTCGTAGGAGGTGACTGATATAGTTTTGTTGTTAGCTCGGTTTCTTGAACTATTGGGGAGTTGGGAAGGATTCCTGTAGTCAGGATCTCATCCCAGATCTGGTCGCTCGACATTTGTATCATGATACTGTAGGAAATGAATCGGCAAATTTATTATTCTGAGTCGAAGTTTTAAATTGTTTATTTCACAAAGGCTCGGCTCGAATAAACATCGTAATGTATTAAACAATCTTCTTATCGATCGCATCTCACAGCTAACACGATTCATTCTACAGTTCGGCCAATCCTGAACTATAGAATGACCATCCATGGTCACCAAAGAATCACAACTTTATTTCCAAGAGTTAGATCTTAAAAAATATACAATTCATATTACACAAAACGTAAATAAGAAATAATAAAAATAAGTCTTACGGAATGCAACAAATACGCATACAAACACACACAAACTTAAACTTATTCACAATGCGGTATCGTTTTAGTTTTCGAGCAATCTGACACAATGCTTCATTTCAAACTCTGTCAAATTTCGAATCACTTCTTCAGATCTTGTCGATCTACAAGCAAACAGTCTAACGAATTTGGTATAAACCCATCCACTACTGCCAAAACATATATAAAACCTTTTCCACACTTCTCCGTAATGATCCACATGAATTGTCTGAAATGGTAGGTCACCTTTAGGTAAACTATGCAAAAACCTCTCCTGTCTACCACTAATTAGCTAAAATTCAATACATTTCAAACAATTGTTAATATATTGTTTAATCTTTTGTCGCATTTCCGGAAACCAGTATATTTGTCTTATGTCATCGATGACTTTGTCAATACTTACATGCCCCAAATTGTCATGAGCCTAATAATTTATATATATTTATATATATTTATATAATATATATATTGTCATTAGCCTAATAATATTATTTTCTAAACACGCGGGTACGTAAAATAACAATTTATCATTATTAATTTTTCTATTTTCCGATAAACTAACCGTCCCTTAATTCATAATGTTTTTCCTCGCTTGTTTCCAATCTATTTCTTAATCCACGAATCGTATGGTCTTGATATTGTTTAATTGACAATGTCTCTTCTAAAGTATTAGGTTCCAATACTGCGTCAAGATATCTTAGCTCGCAACTCATTTAAGTCGCTCGAACGTCCCGGTGAAATGTCGGGACGCACATTGTTGTTGTTAATCCTGAGCTCCTTAAACCGGTGGAACACGCAAACGTTCGTGAGTAATATCCTATCACTAAGCTTGTTCGATCACGGACCGTAAGTCCACAATGTTGAATCCTTCGGCGATGATGGATCGTGCACGTGATTTCTTCTGCATCCCTGCCTCGATGATGAAATGCTTTCTGACAATGAATATGGGTTTGAGATTTTTCGAGCATTTCTTGCATAATCTTCATTTCGTCGACTCCTGCGTTGCGCATCATTTTTGTTCCTACAGCTTGTTTACTTCTGAAAAAATACAAACATGCAAAATATATAAACATGTGCTAGAAAAGAACGATGTATTGCGTAGCAATTTTTAAAAAATGCGTATCTATCAGGGACGGTGGTGGATTGTTGTTATACTAATTGACCGCGAACTAATTCGTAGCACACGATCCATTTTTTTATTCGATTGGATTTCACACCTCGTACCCAATTCATAATCGATTCGATTTCATCAAAATTCAATTCATGGCCGATATAGGTGTACTCTATTATTATCACTTTTCTTTTACTCATTATATCATTACCAAGTGTATTCAGAGTTAATAGTACATATATTTATTAAAAGGACAACCAATAGTAGTAGTAGTAGTAGTAATAGTTGTAATCTAAAATTGTTGAAAAAGTAACTGTAGCCTCGGACAAAAATTAATTTATACTTTACTTGGGACTGAAGTTCGAAATTATCAGATTTCATTGCGCCGGTTTCTTAAGCGCGCACAGGCGGTAATATAAACTGTAACTTATAAATACACACCGCGATACACACCCATTATCGCCGGTGTCGTTAGAGCACACCAGCGGTAGCATACAATGTAAAACGCGATAAATGACCGTCTTTAATTGGTGGAGAGGATCACATCAAAAAGGTATATACGGGGACGATATTCAGTCGCGGTTTGTTAGTTGAAATTGGGCGATCAGTCGTTCGTGCATAACGTACATATATCTTCTTTAAAATAAAAATTATAATAAAAGTTTTAGTAAAACTTTGTACAGTAAATAAATAATCCAAGCCATAATCCCAATAAAAATAAATAATTAAATAATTAATTTTTAAAAACAAAGTTACAATTTTCTTCCTCTGTCATAATTCTTCGTCATCCTTATTATACAATAAATAATCATCTTTTCAAAAAATTTGTGTTTCCTCCTCCTCTAACATAACCCAGCTTCATCCCTTCCATGTGTTATTCATTTCTGTTCGGGGCTGGAACTATCCCAGAATGGGAGACTGTTAGTCGGAATGGTTGAACCTAAATAAACGATTAAATACATGTAAATACGTCGAGTCTTTATTACAGAATCGCAGACGCGATCAACAAATAAATGGTTTTAAGTATACTTGATGAGAAAAATTCTCGGTCTACGTGGATGGCACAAGGTGGAAAAAAACAATTGGTCCCAAATGGTAGTAGCTACTTTAGCATAAACGAAGTACATATAGGGGAGGGGGAGGATACTGGCCTAATTATTGGCACACGTGTATTGTACTGTGATCAGCGAATTATGCCTCGTATTTGCATGTTACTTGCGCGGTTTTATTCAGTAATTTACGTATGTTAGCCGTGGCGTAATAATACAGAGCTAATAAGTAAGGTAAGAAATGTATTATGCTTGATTACCAATGAACGACTGTTTTATTACTCTTTTATACCTTTTGTCATTGTGGCGTACGTGATCGAATGCATGTACAATTATAACGGCGTACATGATAGCGCAGGTAAAAGGGATCGGATGTCCGAAAGATAGGCTGATCGAATGCGTCTCAGGTGGGCTCGCCTGGCACTCTACCCGAACGAATTTTCCTGCGTCATGAATCGAATTCCCGAATATCATGCATTATGTCGGATGGTCTGCCTAGGAGCCTGTAAAATCCCGGAGTTGGCCTCATTTTCCAGCTTGACCACCGGTCAAAACGGGAACAACGTCAAAGCATTTTTGTTTCATATTTAAAGTGCCTTATCATTTCGTCCACACAAAATTTCACTTTTTTGCATAAATAACAAATGAATCGAACGATTTATTTCATTTCTTCATGTATTACGTCAAAAATACTACCATATTGTGACGTGTATTCATTTTCCATGTATATGAACAAATAGCTGCAAGGCATTCCTGTTTCTTATAAGTTTCTTGATAAACTATTTTTCGCTTGTAGACATTTAAATTACAGACAGGCTGTGGATATTATTTCTCACAAACCAGGTATGTATTGTGAAAGGGATGACTGATATGCTATTTTTGAATCTATTACTTTACGAATGGAATGGAGCCGTTCTTCATTGAATAAGAATTTCATTGGCAGAAGTTGACGTTCCCATTACGACAGTTCTAGGTACTAAGTATTTTTTTACAATAGCAGTTAATGGTTGCTGTATCATATGATTCTAGGTAACTCATATTTAACAGACAGTTATTTTTATATTTTTAGGTCAATAACTCGCAGGGTACCTTATCACTTTAACAGCTATCCTAACAGCTACCTGCGATGAATGCTCAGTCAAGTGTTTCAGTGCATTGTATAATAATTAAATGTAGAGCTCGAAATGTCGACTAAAAAGTCGCTTACATGTTAAGTGGCCGCGACATTTTGAAGTCGGAAACGATTGTCCTCGTTACTGCAACATGGCTACTTTGGGGTACTGCCGATCTTACGATAATTTCTTATGTTTATTCTCAATTGATCTAATATATTCAAGATATATAACAGAATGCTTCAGGAAACATAGTGTCACAGAACGAAAACCATTTTATTTGACTAGTTCCCTTCACCTGTAATTTTCACAACCGAATCAAAAGTTTAACATCCTAAGATTTATGAAATGCGGAAACTACCTTCTTAAATTTCTAATAATGGTTTGACGTCATTTTGCCCTATGAATCAGGTTGCAAGTAAAGACGAAAAAGATACAAAAATCATGCTTTCCAAAACAAAAGAATAAACTATTATATCTATAAAACTCGACAAAATTACAGAAAAATAATAAATAATCCACTGCCTAGATACATTTACGTCTTGTTTTAAGTTTTCATGTCTTTTTTTATGCGTGCGTTGTGATTACAGAGCCCTCTTATGACAAACTGCGTATTGCATTTAACGTTAATTTCTTGGTCTGTGAAATGTATGGACACTGCACGTAATTTTCTTTCCTTTTTTAAAATAATATTGCAAGTACTGAAACATGTATAATAAGTTATGATACCTAAAGCTCATACAATTTTCGAAGTTTAGTATTTACCTAGAACTGATTACATCAAATTAGATCTAATTAGATCAGTGCACAGAAATCGACACACGGTAACTAGATGAGTGATCAGAAATTGGCACATGGTAATTAGAAAAGGCTCAGTTACTGACACATAGTAATTATCTTTTCATTTTTTAAGAGCGCAGTAATTCGATCGAAAACTGATTTTTATATTAGATTTTGTTAATTATTTTGTGTTCTTTATATATTTCGGTTATCATAAAATTTGTGTATGTATATTATATAATAGACATCAATGTTAGAGGTGTGCGAGTACGGATCAGGACGGGATCTTGAAACTTTCGAGTTTTCCGGAAATGTTTAGGACTTCTTAAAATACTGGGAGAGCGTCTTTTTTTTAATACGGTCCTAGTTAAAAATTTTTGATTTCCATTGTTGCAGTTTATTTTGCAAAATTTTATATTTTTTATCAAACCAGAAAAGTAAGATATGTATAGTTTGATTTAAAATTCTCTACGTATGACAGTATGTAATAGCTTGGTTCTCTCGATTGCAACGATATTTCCAATTGTTGAAAACATCTTTTCGCTAGTCAATTTTGTACTAGGTACGGCGATGTGTCGTTTTGTAATAATTGATAGCATAGGAAATCGAATGTTTTCAGGAATCTTGAATATTGTCGTCCCGATCTCGTCCCGACCCGATACACATCTTCTCATCCCGTTCCAAGCATCGGGTTTCGGGAAATCCCGAGTTCACGCACACCACTAATCAACATATATTTTAAATATTTTAAGAATTGCGATAAGGGTTAAGAAAACCATTTAATTTGTCGAAAACTTAGGACGACACTTTAATGAACACTGTTGCGCACGGCACAAAATAACCGCCGGAAGTCGTGAGGAGACGACAACGATTTATTTGTTGGACTCCGCAGTCCTCGTTTACAATTCTTGGAGCACGGCTCCGTTCGACGTATAAATTGCAGCACGGCTACGAATTTGTTACGAAGTGAAGCACGGCTTCACTGAGACTATGAAATGGAAGCACGGCTTCGTATGGGCGCATGGGCGCTGAATAATACTGGTCTATAAGCGATAACGTTGTCTACCAAAAATCCCCCGTTATCAAATTTGCGGCAGTATATATAGACACCTGGCCGATGTTCAAGGAGAAGCATCGTCAGGCGTCGAAGGCCGGGTCATTGCCTCCTAAGGCAAAACGCCGCGTGTTTACAACGGCCGAGGCGAGCGTTTGACGGTCGGGCCAACGCACGTCGATCGTGTTATTGTCTTGCCGCCTCGCCGTTTATTCGACAAAAACGGCGAGACGGCGTACATCGTATGTCGAACGTGCGTTGACCCGCGGTCCGCGATTCGACCGGAACAAACACAGTAAATAACCCACTTACCCTAGTAAATAAATATAGAAAAGAAAGAATATTGCACCGAGTGGTAGACCAAAAAAATTAACAGTACAAAAACATGAAATTCTTAGGATTATTAAAAAGAAGCCAGATATAAGTGCGTCTGAGATTGTATCAAAAGTCCAGGAACGAAATAAAAATCAAATGCATACAAGAACGATTCAGATTACATTGGGCAGAATTTAAAAGCAAAATTGTGAGGAAGCAACCGTACATCAGTGAAGTGAATAAAACAAAGAGAGTGGAATTTGCGAAGCAAATCTCTCTCTGAGTCGGAGAATTAGTGTTTATAGACGAAATAATGGGTAAACACTTGAATTTTGACATATGAAAGGAAAATTAGCAAAAAAGTGCGGGTTAATTAGGAATGGGAATGACATACTATTTTTAATGGGATAACGATTCGAAACTAGCGGCTGATATGGTACGTCAATGACTTTTATGTAATACTATATGACTCCTATCGAGATCCATCCATGTAAATCGGGGATTGAAATTATCGAGCATGCAGCATTGTTAGTAGGCGTAGCCTCGCGCTACACTTGCGTCTACTTGAACATACTCGAACGACAGTGCTCGACAAGACATTCTGCAAGTCAGACGTTTGTTTCATGTCACCACACTCCTATATATGTATTTGTTGTTTGTAAGGAATTTATATGTTACGACCAACCTGTTCACGAAAAAGGCTACGCAAGGAGTGAGGACAAGCGACGCATGTGCGAGAGTCCCGCACAGCGACGTGGCGCGTCTAGCGGGTGAAAGAGTTATAATGTTCAAAATTATAACGTTCACGCGGTGGACACGCCACACCGCTGTGCGGGACTCTCTTTCTTCGTCACGACCTTTACAGCGTAATTGTATAGCTTTGGAAGTTGTGTTGAGAAAGTTGAGGAACCAACCTACAGTGGATTTTCCTTAGTTGGAAAAGTACTTTTAAAGCGATTTATGGAATGCTTTTTAGAAATTGCGGTCTTTTGCGGACAATTCATCAAATCCTTATCGGTTAAGGATAAGGATCTGGCGAACATTTGAATTTCTCAAGGAATTATAATTACAAAGTAATTCAATTACAATGTAATTCGATATTGAGATCGCCATTTAATTAAAATACAAGGTGATTTGTAATTCAATAGGAGTATAATTACAAAATACTAAGTATTTCAATTACATTAACTACGAATTACAATGTACTTAATAAATAAATTAAAATATTATTAATAACTACGACGTAATTATTATTTATTGGACACGGTATACCGCATGAATAATAAATACTTAACCATTAAATGATAATTAATAAGTAACAATTGAAATCGTATTCGTAATTAATAAACAAATTTTATTATTTCAAATAATTAATAAGTAATTGTTTTCTCTTTCATTTAAACTTTCAAACAACAAATAATTATACATACATATATATTATATTGTGTATTTCAATTACACTCGTGATTAAAATAATTCGTAATTGAATCAACATTCGAACAATCAACATTCTAAATACATTCGAGACCAATCATTCCCACGTTATCGCGACTGTGAACACTCTCCACTCATACAGGATTGTATACGACTATCTTGAAATGTGATTGGTTTCTTGAAAATTCGTTCAATTCTTTCTTGAGTGGTACCACTTATTACGCTTGCATAGGTCATTTTGCTTAGAACACGTAATTTTTGTTTGGTGTGGTTATGGCATGGTAGTTCTAGGTAGTTTCTCACTTACTACTGAGGGGAGTTGGGGGCTCCCCTTGGCATGCCGAAAAAATTCAAAGTCGAACGAGTCACATGGATCGTAATCTAATCCAGGCTTGAATATGGGACAATAGGTACAAAATACATAATGCAAAGATAAAACATCCTTCTTTTTGTTTATTTTTAAATAAAATTTGCATAAATATGTTTGTAAGATTTTTCTGATTAAAATAAGAACAAACATAATATGTATAAATCGGCACATCTCAATACTAATTTTTTAACCTAAAATTTGTTAACTTCTTAACAACAGATTGCTAACCTCAAAATATGTAATTAAATATAATTATTTAAAACAGTTTCAACGTTTTGTTTATATTTACCAACTGATGAACGATGGCATTTTAAAATTTTGAAAAAGATTTGATCCATTTTGAATAACAGGTCACATGTTACAGAATTTTTTCAGATTTTTCGATCGTAAAATATGGTTACCAAAAATAAAGAACGAAAAAACAAATCGGAAAGTTGCAAATTTTTCGGAAATGACAAATCTTGTCTTCGCCATTTCAATTCTATCGGAGGATATTGTCAAAAGCAGCAATCTCTGATGTTGTCAGCAATCTTTGCCAGACTTTTTGTGGGGGTGAAACAATGTTATAAAAAATAAAAACCAAACTTTCGACATTTTCTTCATATTTAACTTCGTTAAGTATGATATTGTCCACTTAATAAGTATATTATGCAGTATTAAACGGTTTTACATTTAAAGAAACGATTATTTAACTAGGAACACGAAATTCAAGATATAAAACTATGATATGCGTGATATACAAAATCTTCGTTATGATTACAACGTCGTTGGTTGATGGTGCGAGCGAGATACGAATCTTTTGAACGCTGTGCGAGTGTCATGGGACACAACACAAATTAACACAACACTAGAAAACGATACTTATATGGTACGCGTACGCTAATAAGTTCGACGAAGTTAACGCAACGAGCTTCTGGGTGAAAATGAGTATCTTTATTTAGTTTCCTAGGGCTTTTATACAGGGGTTTGGGTGCAAAGGTCGGAAGCTGAGTCTAGGGGATGAGATGTGGTCGTCTGAAGTTCGAAGTCATAGGTGAGTCAGGTTATACGATGTTGTTGTTCACAAGTTATCGGATGAGTCAGAGGGATATGATGTAGCCGTTCGGAGATTGGATGTTGAAGTCCTCGTTTCACACCCTCATCATTGGAGTTGACTTACTCCTGGAAGTCGTGGGTTGATCTTGAAATGCTTTTTCCGGTTGACAGGGAGACTGATGGTTTTATGATCCGTTGACCATCCCATGGGTAGCTCAGGGAGGTTATTCATTTCTATTGGTAATGCCCTTGGTGTTGGAGTGTATGTTACAGTCTCGTATTGAGTTGGTCTTGTGGTTAGTACATTTTCTTGACAGCAAATCTTAATACATAACGTTTGTGGTATAACTCTTGTAAGACAATTTGATAAACAATCGAATAATCCTATTTTTTATAGTAAATATATACGTGTTAGTCCTAATGATGCGTATCCTAAGTAAGTTAATACGGATACTATTACTTCTTCAGATCAGAGCATTTTCTATATGATTTAAACTATTTACATACTGCTTGAAATTTGGAGTTACCTTAGGTACAGTGGGAAGTCTATTTAATTTGTCAAGGTCTAGAGAAAGTGCAAAATCGGGTATACTGTAATTACGTGAGACAAAATCTGTTTCATAGGTGGTACCTCCGAGTTTTATTACATTATTTTTGTAAAGAAGAGTACAATCAATGTCGCTACTGATTTTAACAGGATTTTCTAATGTGATTCTACTGTTCTCTTTACATAATATATTTATAGTAAGCGAGTTTTCCGGTATTATAATGTAAGTGTTCGGGGCATACATAGGAATGAAAGTCAAATCCTGTATATGAAAGGCTGAGAACGGGCAATCTGTTTTTCTACAGTCCATAAAGTCGGTGTGTTGTGTGGGTTGGGTTTTTTTACAGATTTTAACGAGAGGAGTACTCCTACAATAGTGATCCATGTATATTATGTCAACAGCGATAAATTGTCCTTTGGATTGTAGAGTGTGTTCATGTTTCAAAAGAGGAGCTACGAAGGTTGATCCTTGTTTATAGGGTATAGCATAAAGTTTGGTGTGTGTCCATTCGTCGTCTTCTAGTAGTGGAACGATAATAGTGTATACAATTTTGTTATTCAATATGATCATTTTAAGTGTGCTAATATCAAGTAGAGTCTGAAAGTTTTCTAATAGAGGAGTTATGTGTGATATAAGCAAATATTTTTTAAAAATGTGTCCGTAAGCGTCTAAAAATTGATTTGTTTCGATTATATCTTGTCTTATTATTCCTTTCTTTCCGAGTGTTATAGTTTCTTGTAAAGAGTCTATGTTTTCCTGAATATCTAAGATTATCATCTCGGTAAGCATAACGTAGTCGAGGTGTGCGATTTGATCGTTGAGTCGTTGGTTAAGATTTTGTTGTTTTTCAATAAATAGGGGTAGCGTCTTACTGCTTAGTATGGACCTGAACATAATAGTTTGATTTTGTACTATTTTTAATAATTTAGTATTTTCGTCAAATAATTTATCAATATTTTGGTTGATGAGTACAAGATCGTCTTCATCTAAAGTTCCAAACAAGGCCTTTGATGTAGAACCTATGATGTTCAGTATTCCTCGTTTAGATCGGCGATAGAGTATGCTGTTAAGTCGTGTAAATTTATAACTAAGACGTCTGAATTTTTCATTTAACAATTTCATATGAGCGCTGTTACATTCTTTGAAATCAGTTTTGAGAGACTCTAACAATCGTTTTACTTTAGTTAAGTCTTCTCTTATTTCTAAGGGGTTAATAACAATGTTTATTTTTATTTTGCTATGATAAACTAATACTTTCTCAATTGTTTCGCTGATTATTTGAGAGTGATTGAGTGGTGTTATTTTGAATCCTTCAAGTGCCTGGAAGGTAAATGATAGGGTTTTAATTGGTTACCGTGTACTAATAGGGTTTTGTTAGGGTTAATTTTTATCAGATAGTTGGGTTTTTTAGTCTCAATTATAGGGTAAGGCCCAGTCCATTCGGGCGAGAGTTTGTTTTTTTATGGTCGTCATGCAGTAGTACCATGTCTCCAGTGTTGTACAAGCTTTGAATTCTAATTTTTTTGTCCTGATCAGCTTTATAGCGATTCTTATTGGTCTGTATGGATATTCTAGCGTATTTAAGGTAATCGTCGTGCCTTTGTTTCCATAATTTAAACAGTTCTTGTTGATTTAAAACAGGTGTAAGGGATATAGAGGAGGCCCCCCCGTGTCCGCTACCTTGTCGTGGTGGGGGGGCTTCGTGCCCTAATGATCCTCAAGGCTGTGCCAGCGGGGAATTTATTCCCTGGCAGGTTCTACCTAGCTGGAGTGGCTTGAGGTGAGGGGCCTACTAAATTCGGACACATACCGTTAACCTGTGGTCATGTTTTACAGGAACGGGGGTCTTGCCTTAGCCGGCTGGGCCGCGAGGATGACAACCTCTCTAAAAAATCCCTAGCCCCAAGCAGTGTTGCGCGGTGAAGAGGGCGTAGCTGGAGTAAGCGCCAGCTATGGTTGGTGGGTGCACCAATCGTTAGCGGACAACCCCGGGGTACCTGGCGACCCCCCGGGCGTATTAGCCTTCCCCGGGTATGGCGGCTCTACCCGGGGTGACCTCCTTTCCGACCACACTCGTGGGATCAGCTATGGATTCATTTAAAAACAAAACTGTGCGAGGCTATCGTGCGCCTCGAGAGATATGTGGAGCCGGTGTCGCGGGGGCATTCTGCCACACGCGGCACAAAGAGGCCTGCGGCGGGCCTTGGCGATTGCGATGCGGGGGAGGAGACGGACTTCTCTGTCTCCTACCACCACTCGACGCAGAGCGTCCCGGGCACCTCTACGAGGAAAGGAGGCCGGCCACCAACGACCAGGGAATGCGTTGGCCTCCACGAGGCCAAACGTAAACAGGCTGAGGCTGAAAAAAGCCTTATCGCGGACATCTTCGACCCGGTTGCCCCGGGGCCGAGGCCCGCGATATCTGGGGACCGGCTTCCCGATGAAGTGGAAGTCGCTGCGGATTTCCGCAACCGCCCGACGCGGGACGTTGCGGCAGCGGTTATGGAGAGCCTGGGTGATGTGGCCATGATCTCTACCGCAACAACGGGTTTAAAGACCAGCATGGTCCGATCCCTGCGTGCGGCGGCTCTGAACAGCCGGGTGGGCGTTGCGGAGCTGGCAATTAGGTCAGCTCCCAACGCTACCCGGCTGTTGGAAGCGGAAAACGCCCACCTGAGAGAACAGATGGCGGAGTTGCGGGCGGAGGTTGCCCGACTCCGTCATGCGGTGGAGGCGGGGACGGCTGTGGCCGGGATGCCTCCGCCGCTGGCCCCTGGGGGGGACACGGGGCAGCTGCCGGTTGCCGATGTCCGACGGCCCAAATGCCCTGGACGAGAAGGTCCTTCTCCTCGCCCGCGGCTGCGCCAGCAGACTTGCTGGCGCAGATCGGCTCTCTGATTGATGCCAAACTGGCATCATTCAGGAGGGAGCTGGTTCCGCGGGTGCGGGGCCCGCAGTCGGTGGCACCCGTGCCATCTGCCCCCCCCCCACTGCCGACGAACAGGAAGGGGGGAAAAATGGTGGCGGCAAGGGGGGGCCGCTAAGGCGGACCAGAGTCAGCCCGCTCAGCCGCGGGCCGCCCCTGCGGTTGCGCTGCCTTCCACCACACCTCCAACTGAGGTGTGGTCCCAGGTAGTTGGCCGGAAGGCCAAAAAGGCGGCTGCTGCAGGTAAATCTGCGGCAGCTGCCAAGGCCGCTCCGAACGGGAGGGCGGCCAAACGGGTGGCACCGGCTGCCCCCAGGAGGGCTCCTCTGCCGCCGCGTCTGCCCCGCACGGCTGCCGTTACAATAACGGTACCGGCTGGCGGGGCGATGAGTTATGCCGAGGCAATGACCACTGCCAGGTCCAAAATAGACCTGGCAGAAATTGGCATCGCCTCATTGAAGCCCAGGAGGGCGGTGACGGGGGGGATTATTTTGGAGGTCCCCGGAGCAGATGGGGCTGCCAAGGCCACTGTCCTTGCCGCAAAGATGGCGGACGCGCTGGCGGGAACCGGCGTGAAGGTCACGCGCCGAATAAAGAAGGCCGACCTTAGGGTGCGCTGCCAGGTCGACTCGACCACGCCGGCGGAGGTTGCCACAGCTGTCGCCCGTGTGGGAGGGTGCGACCAGGGGGATGTGAGGACCGGAGAAATCCGGCCTTCCCCCTCTGGTTTGGGCACCTTCTGGGCCCAATGCCCTGCTGCGGCCGCACGCAAAGTTGCGGTCGCGGGCAAAATCAGGGTGGGCTGGCCTCAGGCGACGGTGGAGGCCCTCAGCGCCCGGCCCTTGCAGTGCTATCGCTGCCTTGGCCTGGGCCACACTAGGCAGCGGTGCAGTGCGGCCGAGGATCGTTCCGACTGCTGCTTTGGATGCGGCAGTCGGGACCACAAAGTGACCGGCTGTATGGCAAAGCCAAATTGCCCGCTTTGTGCGGGCGTAGGCAAGCCAGCCGGTCACCGCCTCGGTAGCCAGGCGTGCCCTGCCAGCGCGAGAAGCGGCAGAGGGAGCAGGGGAAGAAAGACCACGGTGGCTAAGGCGGCGGCCACCGTGGCCAACAAACCGAAGGAGGCACCAAAAGGTGCCATCGTCGCGCCCGCGGGGGCGGATGGGGCCAAAGAGACCCCAGACGCCACCGCTCCCGCGGCGGTGATGGATGTTGAGGCCTGCCTATAATGGGGCCCAAGGGCCCTATAATACAGGCCAACCTGAACCGCTCGGCCAGGGCACAGGACCTTCTTGTGCAATTCATGGCCGAGCGGGGTGCCGGGTTGGCCGTAGCGGCGGTGCCGTACAGGATTCCCGACCATCCACATTAGATGGGGGACCTGAGCCGCTCCGCCGTTATCATATGGGGAGGCCGGCCGGGGTCCCCGGCGTGCTCCGTTATCGAGCGCGGCCGGGGATACCTGGCCGTTGACTGGGGCGGCACCGCGGTTGTGGCGATCTACGCACCTCCGAGATGGTCCCTCGAGGAATTCGAGCAGTATCTGGACGTGGTGGGGAGATGCGTCTCCCGCTGCCAGCCACGTCCGGTGCTGGTCCTGGGGGACTTCAACTCCAAGTCTTCAGCTTGGGGTTCCCCCAGGACAGACCCGAGGGGCCGAGAGGTGCTTGATTGGGCGGCGGGACTCGAGCTCCGTCTTCTAAACACGGGCTCGGTCCATACGTGCGTGCGGTATAATGGGGGGTCCATCGTTGATCTATCATGGGAAACGCCCCCGGATGCGCGCCGTATTACGGAGTGGAGGGTGGCGGAGGAGGTCGAGACGCTATCTGACCACAGGTACATTGTTCTCGGCCTCTCCGCCGCCCCATCCACGCCCCGACGTCGCCCCGCTGATGAGGGATCGCCTCAGCCGCGGTGGGCGCTGAAGCGCCTCGACCAGGACGCTCTGATGGCGGCAGCCCACGTCGTGGACTGGCCGGCAACACCGGCCGAGCCAGTCGACGGGACAAGGGAGGCCCATTGGTTCCGGGGCGCAATGACGTCGATTTGCGACGTCTCCATGCCCCGGGCCAGGGTCTTCCCGAGGAAGGCGGTGTACTGGTGGTCGTACAGAGTGGTTGTACAGAGTGCGTCCGCGCGCGACGCCAGTACGCCCGCGCCCGTCGACGACGACGTTCCGACGTGGAGCTGGCTATCCAGCTGTATGGGCGATACAGGGAGAAGGTGGTCGCCCTGCAGCTGGCCATCAGGCAGGCGAAGAGCCAGGCCTGGCGCGACCTTCTCGGTACCTTAAACCGAGACCCATGGGGGCGCCCATACAAAATGGCGATGGGACGATTACGTCCCTGGGCGCCCCCTGTGACGGAGAGCCTGGATCCGGGGATGCTCGGACGGGTCGTGGACGCGCTATTCGCCGTCAGCGGGGAGGCGTCCCGGCCTGTCCCTCAGCTAGAGGGACATGAGTGGTCCCCGGATCTGGAGGTCGCCCCAGAGGAAATGGCCGGGGTAGTCAAATGGCTCCGGGGCAAGAATACTGCCCCGGGGCCGGACGGTATCCCCGGCCGGGTCTGGTTGCTTGCCATGAGCGTCCTGGGCGAGAGGCTAAGAAGCCTCTACTCCGGGCTCCTGAGGTCCGGGGTGTTCCCGGACCTCTGGAGGAGAAGTCGGATGGTCCTCTTAAGGAAGGATGGGATGCCTGCGGATTCTCCCTCCGCGTTCCTGCCCATTTGTCTCCTGGACGAGGTGGGCAAGATCTTTGAGAAGATCATTGCCGCCCGCCTCGCCAGGCACCTGTCCCGCGATGGCTCCGATCTGGCAGACTGCCAGTTCGGCTTCCGGAAGGGACGGTCGACGATCGACGCAATCGATCGTCTTAAGTCCCTCTCGGACAATGCCGTGGCACGAGGCGGGGTGTGCTTGGCGGTGACCATTGATATCGTCAATGCCTTCAACACCCTGCCCTGGTCCGCCATTAGGGAGGCCCTGGTTGAGCATCAGGTGCCTCCCTATCTGAGGCGGGTGATCGGGGCCTACCTGCGGGACAGGTGGGTAGAATACCCGGGCCGGTACGGGATGATTCGAAGGGAAGTGGACTGCGGGGTCCCACAGGGGTCCGTGCTAGGACCACTCCTGTGGGTCCTGGGGTATAACGCGGTCCTGGAGAAGGCCTCCCTGCCCGATGGTGCCACCCTTGTCTGCTATGCAGACGACACGTTGGTGGTCACCGTCGGGGACACCTTCGAGAGGACCATCCGACGAGCGGAGGTTGCGGTGGCAGCCGTCGTCGCGAGGATCCACGATCTGGGGCTGAAGATGACCCCGGAGAAGGCCGAGGCCGTCTGGTTTGGACGGCCTCGGTCGCGGCCACCGTCCGGATCGTGGATCCGGGTTGGAGAAGCCTGCGTCGGGGTGAAGTCTGAGATCAAGTATCTCGGACTGATCCTCGACAGCCACTGGAGGTTCGGAGCGCATTTCGGCCGCCTCGTCCCCCGAGTTGAGAGGGCGGCGGCTGCGTTAGGCCGCCTGTTGCCCAATCTCGGGGGGCCGGGCAATATGGTGCGCCGCCTATACCTGGGCGTGGTGCGGTCCACGACCTTATACGGCGCCCTGATTTGGGCGCCGTCCGTGAGGGAAAACCGGCGCAACACACTGTTGTTGCGCCGGCTTCAGAGGCAGATGGCCCTTCGCCTCATAAGAGGCTACCGCACCGCGTCTACCGTGGCAGCGCTTGCTCTGGCGGGAGAAATTCCCTTCGAGCTGCAGGCGGCGATGCGCGCCTATATTTATAGGCGCATATGCATCGCTGGCCGGGCTCGGGGGGACCCGCCGGAGCGGGAGGCGGTCCAGTGCTTCGAGCTCCAGGCCCGGGGACTTGCGCTCGCCAGATGGCATGCGGAGCTTTGTTCCCATGCCGGCGAGCGCGTCCCTGGGGCTCTCCTGCCGCACTTCACCTCGTGGCGGGAGAGGCGGTTTGGCAGGCTCTCCTACCGTGCGACGCAGGTATTCACCGGGCATGGCTGCTTCGGTGTCTACCTGTGTCGCATCGGTCGGGTAGCGACGACGGTGTGCCACCACTGTGGCGCGGAGGAGGATTCGGCGCAGCATACACTGGAGGTATGTCCCGCCTTTTCAGTGCTGCGCCGAGTCCTAAGAAGGGAAGTTGGTCGCGACCTCGCTCTCTCCAGCTTAGTTGGGGCCATGCTGGAGTGCCCGAGAAAATGGGCGGCAGCCATAGCCTTCTGCGAACAGGTAATGTTGCAGAAGGAGGCTGCCGAGCGGGGTCGCCGTGAGCGGGGGGTGCGGCGTGTGCGCCCACGCCTAGAGCCCTTCCCCCCCCCCGAGCAGCTGAGAATAGGCGGGCGGCGGGTGTACCAGATTATGCTGGTTTAATTGCCCGCCGCCCGCCGCATGAAGATGTCCTCCCTATACCGGGAGTGGGGCGACGAGCATCGTCGCCCCCGACGGCCGCCGTGACGAGGCGGTGCGGGGAGCGTTCCCCCTGACCGCCGAACCAAGATTATTCATGGGGGAGGATAAATGTCCCCCCGGGACGCGGTCGGCCACCGCCATTCCATCCTGGTGGCCGGCCAGGCGAGGGGGAGCCGCGGTTGTGTTCGTTAAGAGTTCCCGTGGCTCCCCCAGTAATCGCCAGCGCCCTAGGCCGCCGTGGGGGTTTTAGCTGGTCAAACCTCGCACTACCCCCGTCCCGCCCCCCGGGCGGGGCGGGGGTGTCTGGCCAGCAGATTTCCCCCACGATAAAAAAAAAAAAAAAAGATATAGAGGAGGGGATGTTAGCGGGTCTTCCAAAGCTTAATTCAAAGGGAGAGTATCCTGTAGTGGAATGGATTGAGGTATTGTAAGCCATTGAAATAAGTTTTAGGTGGTCATCCCAATCGCTAGTATTTTCTCCAATACTGGTTCTTAACAAATCTTTGTCTTTCCAAAGATCCATTGCTCTGTGGATGGAAACTCGTAGTCTTTATATGTTTGATTTTAAAGAGTCTTTCAAATTGTGCCATTAACTTGCTAACAAAATTTTGTCCTTGATCAGTAAGGATGTGTTTCGGGGAAGAGAATGTATAGATATAGTGATTAATAAGTTCATCAATTATAGTTTCAGCTCGTTGGTTGGGAAGTGGAATGAGAATAAGGTACTTTGTCAGGTAATCTTGAATGGAAAGGATAAATTGGTTGCCTTTGTTAGTGAGAGGTAAGGGACCTACTATGTCCATGGCTATTTTGTCGTTGGGATTGGTGGGAGTATCCGTCAAAACGGCTTCTTCTCGTGGTCGTATACGTGTTAGTTTTTGTCGTTGACATGTGTCACAAATTTTTACGTAATGTTGTACGTCGTCAGTTAAGTTGGGCCATGTGTGGTTTTGTCGAATTGCATCGATAGTTTTGTTTTCTCCAAGATGTTTAAGATTTTCATGTGTTTCTTTTATAATAGCTTGTTTTTCTTCGTCAGAGTATTCTCGTATGGGTGCGGTCGCGAGAATTACAGGTCGGTCAAGATGGTGAGAAAGGAATCTAAGCATTAACTGAATTGAAACAATTTCATAGTTGGTAAAACCGGTAGATAGTCCAAATCGTAAATTGGTTTCTTTATGTGATAGCTCGTATATTTTAATTAACCAATTTTGTTCATTGTATTTTCCTAATAGTTCTGGAGTTATTTGCGTAAAAGTCGTTCTATTAGGAGAGAGTTTTATGGGAGAAGGTGTTGGTTTAGTTTTCCAATATTCATAAAGATCGTAAATGAGAGGATTATCTGAGCTGGTAGAAGGTAAGGTGTCGTCACTGGTTTCATCTATTTCAGATGGGATATCTTCTAGAGGTTTGGGAGAATCTTCGGGAGTTCTGAGGTTAATGTTTAGATTTATAGGTTGTTGATTTCTAATTTTTAAAGGATATATGGGATATCTGGAAAGAGCGTCAGCTACCACGTTTTCTTTTCCTTTCTTGTACTCGATTTCAAAGTCATATTCCTCCAGTCTCAGTCGCCATCTCATGAGTCTAGAGGAAGGATCTTTTACATTCTTCAACCAGACCAGTGCTTGGTGATCTGTCTGAATAATGAATCGTCGTCCAAGTAAGTATTGGCGTAGTCTTTTGGTAGCCCATACTATTGCAAGGAGTTCTTTCTCAGTGGTAGAGTAATTTTGTTCAGCTGAGTTCAATGTACGTGAAATAAAGTTACAAGGTAAATTGTCTTGCGATAATACAGCTCCAATGCCTTCGTTACTTGCATCAGTTGTGAGAACAAAGGTTTTGTTGAAATCAGGATATTTGAGGATAGGCGAAGAGCATAATTTGTCTTTAAGAATTTGGAATGCTGTCTGTTGGGTTTCAGTCCACCTATATGGTTCGCCTTTCTTGGTCAAAGTAGTCAATGGTTTTGAAATTTTAGCAAAGTTTCGTATAAATTTTCTGTAGTAACCGGTGAGTCCAAGAAATGCTTTAATTTGAGTTGGAGTTTTAGGTATAGGAAAGTTTTTAATAGCTTCGATTTTCTTAGGGTTTGGTTTTACTCCGTCTGCAGTCACGATATGGCCTAAATATTCCAATTCCGGTTTAAGAAATTCACATTTATCAATTTGAAGTTTTAATCCAGTGTCTCTAAGTCTTTGAAATACGACTGCTAAATTTTTATTGTGTTCTTCTATGGTATTGCCAAAAATGATTATGTCATCCATGTAAACGAAACAGTGTTTTGAAACTAAACCTCGTAAAGCAGTGTCCATCATCCTTTGAAAGGTTGCTGGACCATTTTTCAAGCCAAAAGGCATACGGTTATATTGGAAGTGTCCGTCGTTGGTGGAAAATGCGGTATACTTCTTACTATTGGAATTCATTGGTATTTGATGGAATCCGGCGGAAAGGTCTAATGCGGTAAAGAATTTTGCGTTGCCTAAATGTTGTATAATGTCGTCTGCGTTAGGTAATGAGTATGCGTCTTGTTCTGTTTGTTCATTTAATTTTCTGAAGTCTATTACAATTCGCCACTTTCTTTTGCCTGATCCGTCTGCCTTTTTCGGTACTACCCAAATAGGAGAATTAAAGCTTGAGTCAGATGGTTCTATTATATTCTTTTATAACATTTCGGAAATTTGTCGTTCTATTTCAGTCTTATGGCATTCCGGTGGTCTATAGGATTTTATATTAATGGGTTTAGGATTTTTCAAGGTAATTTCATGATCAGTTAATTTTGTACAGGGTAGAGGTTCATGTTTTAAGGAAAAAATGTCGTTATAGCTGGCTACTATCTTTTCAATTGTGTCTTTATATAATGGATCAATGTGACTAAGTCTTAATTTGTTTATAAGTTCAATGGTTCTCTCGATTGGTGGATCTGGTTCATGGTAAATTTGATCGGCAGTAGTCAGAGTTTGCTCACCATTATTGATGTAGAAAATACGCCAAGGCTGATCATTAAGAGTTTTGACGTGGGTAATATGGTTGCCTGGTGGTATTTCAATGTCTTCTTGGGTTGTATGGAGTTTTACTGAAAAATCGTCAAGTTTAAGTGAGTCGTTAGTAATTTGAAACTTATATTGTTCAAGAAAGGGGAGTCCAATTATTCCATCTTCAATGAGTGGGAAG